>NC_041050.1:33578670-33915994 GCF_900634775.1 Gouania willdenowi | reverse complement strand
AATGATAACATCATAAAAAACAAAAAAAAACCAAACATAAAATCATTAAAAAGTGGCTGGAAGTTAATAAGCTGTCATGTTTTTCTTTTACGTTCTAAACAATATTTTAATTAAATGTTTCATTTTGATGTTTAGGCTTTTTCCACATTCCTTTTTACATTTACCACTTTATAAATACAGTAACACTTTACTTGAAGTTTTATACATAAAGGCTGACGTTACGCTGTCATTATTATGACATGACATCTATCATTAGTATGAATAAGGTGTCATGAAGGCTGTTATTAAGTGTTAGTAGTTGCCCTAACCCTTACCTAACCCTAACCCCACTAGATCCCTCCACCTCACCCAAAAATGCCAACATAGCTCCAAAGGTGTCATAATTTAGCGAACAACACTTAATGACAGCCTTCATGACACGTTATTCATGCTAATGATAGATAACGACAGCGTAATGTCAGCCTTATGGATTCAAGGAAAGTGTTACCATAAATACTATTGTTCCTATTTATGTTTCAAAGTCAAAAGTCAAAGTCAGCTTTATTGTCAATTCCTTTGCATGCACAAACATACAAGGGAATCGAGAAGACGTTTCTCACTTCCCACGGTGAACAGATAAAGTGCTCAGGCACAACAGAAAAGACATTCCTATACTAAAGGTAGACATACAATTTTTACAACAGATAAAACATTTACCAATACCAAATACTAAAACTAATACTAATATATAAATACTAAATACTAAAACTAATACTAATATATAAATACAGTGTGTAGGTGGGAGTAGCAGCATGAGTTCCTATATGTTTGTATTCATGTTTAACTTTTTTTTTGTTTTAAAGAAAAATGTAGAAGAAACTCCCTCCATGTCTGCTGCTGGTCAAAAGTTGTGCCTCCTTGTTCATTGTGTTTCTGCGAAGTGTATTATTATACTTATTGAAAATGATCATTTATGAACACATTGGTTGTATTATTTATCTTCCATTAGAGTAGGGCTGGGCGATTTTGCCAAAAAAAAATAAATAAATAAATCTCAGATTTTTTAAAGAAAATATCGAGTTTTGATTCAATTTTGATTTTTTTTTTTTTTTTTAATGCACTTAAAAATGACTGCAGACAATAGATATATTGACAAAATTGCAATTTTATTGCCGTGATTGTCCTCAAGAGTTAAAATGCATAAAACAATACCAAAATAAAAAGTAAATAAACCAGGTTTAAGCAAAAGTGCAACAGCAACTTCACAGTAGCTGAAATTTTCTGATTGAGAAATCAGATAACTACATATTTTATAACATATAACGTTACAATTTAAAAAAAAAATGAAGTCTGAATGTGTGGTAAACGAGTGAAGTGTTCTATCCTAGAAGAACATATGAAGCCTCACTAGTTACCTTATAACCTGTGACTTCCGACTCGTTCTCCAGTGCGTGCACTTGGTCCCACTTTAGGATGACCTTGGAGTTGGAAGTGTTCCACATGATTTTGACTGGGGCTTGGCTTGGAGCTTGAAAAGGACAAAGGTGTAGGACAAGGAGAGGAAGAAGAAGGAGAAAAACAGCACGCTGTTCAGTCAATAAACAGTGTAAAACCAACCCAGCGTGAAGGAGATTTCTCATTATCAGTTCAGCTTCCCACTGTGAGAAGTGAGCACCAATTCCACAGATATCCCAGAGTGGGAGGAACAAAGATCCTAAATTACAGGCTGGATGGATGGAAGGTATTTTATTTATTTCAACTATTTAAAAATGTAAAAGTTTGAATAGTTTATGATGGGGTGTCTTTATAAAATGTCATCTTATTTTACAAATATTTGCACATAGAATATGAGTGGATGTAGTCAGAGGTATGACGAGTACTGATATATCCTACTCAAGTAGAAGTACTGTTAGAATACTTGATTGAAATTGTACTAAATTGTATTGTAGCAAGTAAGTCATGCACAAAATACTCAAGTACAAGTAAAAAGTAATTCAATTAAATAGTACTCAAAGTAAAAGTTACTAGTTATTTTCACCCTCCATGTTTTTTTTTTGGTAATAACTCTTGCCATGGTTCCCTTGCATACAGTAAATATCTCATTTAATGGGAACTTAATTTATTTTTCACAAATGTATCTGTATAAAATAAAAGGTTGATTTAAAATCTACAGTTATTTTAAAATACAACATTTGATTGTTGTCTGGTCATTTTCTTCTCCTAGTTTCACAATGTTCGTTGATCATTTTAAAACAAAAACATTGGGTTAGAAATGTAATAAATTACTTTACTTCTCTTAAATTGTCCTTAAAGGTGCAGTCTGCAACTCTTAGAAAAGTGACTTTTTGTCATATTTGCTAAAACTGTCACTATGTAAGGACAGTTTTACATCAAACTAGTAGTTTGTGTGAAAAAAACAGACTCATTGAGCCCCGCCCCCTGCTGCCTTTGGCAGATTGCCAGAATGTACCGCGGCCGAGCAAAAAGAACCAATCAGAGCCAGGGTTACGTTTGATTGACTGTCTGACAGTTGTTGCTCACAGGACCTGCCCCTTTACCAGAGCTAGAGCGCCGTTTTTTACAGTGTATGATCTGAAGGAGTAGAAGATGGAATTGGTGACTTTTCTGCTTGAAAGCTAATTACTGCTGCTGGATTTACATTATGTGTGATTTGTAATTACACTAGAACTCTGTGGTGCATGTGTTGTTTGTTTGTGCACGCAGCATCCGTGTGGCTGCTCTAAGTCACACTGTGTTGTTGTTGCTTCTGCTAAGGTATGTGCACATTGAGAGAGAGAAGCGCTGCAGTAATATGCTTTTAACAGAGCATGTTATATTACTGTGATGCTGCTGTTTGGCTATCGTTAGCTTGTTAGCTCCTCTGAGGGAGGGACTTTGGAAAGTTTGCAGGGAGAGCGGGATCTGAGAGTTGCAGACTGCACCTTTAAGTACAAGTAAAATTAGTGTTTTAGAATCATACTCAAAAAAGTACAAGTACCCATAAAAGCAACTCAATTACAGTAACATACTTGTAATTAATAATTTTCACCTCTGATTCTAGTGTATGTTAATGTCAAACTGTCAACAGTGCATGAAACATAAAAAAGAACGACTAAAGAATTGTGTTTTTTTTTACTGTAATCACTGTCTCAAATGTTTAAAACATTTAATTCAGATAAATATTGTTACTAATCCATGCATACATGGACAAACAGACGCAGCAATGTGTGTGTAAGTAAAAGTTCTTACGTGGTTTCTTGGTGGTGACATTTACTATGTTGCTCTGTGGGCCCTCCCCAGCACTGTTATAGGCCCTCAGGGACACATAATAGGTAGTGCTGCCCTCCAGATCCCTGATTACTGCTATGGATTTGTTCCCCACTGTCCTGATCACACTGGCTGACTCCTGCTTCTCCTTTTTACTCCAGTACTGCACCTAAAAACACAACAGAATACGAAATAAACTCCAGATTTCAATTAACAAGTCAATATCCAACTATAATTCCTGAGGAAGAACTTGGGAGCAAAACTGTAGTTTACAAACAAAACAAGAATCCAGATCGTAGAAAGTAAGTAAGTAATGAGTAGAATTTGAAAAACTGATATAATGCTATGAGTGGTTGGCATTTCCCACAGTGCTAGTTGCGTAGGCAGGTTGTGGTTAACCTCGTAGCCTAGGATGCGTCTGCGGTTGTTGCTCCAGGCCAGCGGTCTCCAGGTGACCTGCACCTCCGATGCTGAAACACTCCTCGCCCTTAGCTTCCCTGGAGCTCTGCTGGGCTCTGAAAGAGACACACACTCATATTAGGAGAGGAACAGAGTGCTTTACTACACCCACGCCCACTGTATGACTGTGTGAATATAAGGCTGATCCTGCACGTCAATCTGTAGCACGAGGTGAGGAGGAGTGTGTGCACAGCAACATGGGATGTTAAATTGGTTAAAAGATGATTTACATGAGCATTGGTGCAACACATATTGTACAATGTTTATTATTAGTATAATATAAAATAATACAAAGCTCTATGTGAAACAGTTTTCTAAAGTTCATCAAGTTATTAATTAGTAAAACTGGAGAATTATAAATTGCGTGGTGGTTTTTGTCCTGTTACCAAGGGGACCATGCTAGGGATCTCGCCAGCACTGATGAGTGCAGAGACCGATATGATTTTGATCCTTTACGCTGTATTTCAACCAGCGTAGGGAGGCTTTCTGTAGTTTGGTGGTAGAGGTGTTGTCTTCTGATCGAAGGTTGGGGGTTCGATCCCAGTCTATACCTGTCAAAATATCCATAAGTAAGACACTGAACCCTAAGTTGCTCCCAGTGGTCGACTCGCGCCTTGCAAGGCAGCTCTGTCCCACTGGTGTGTGAATGGGTAAATGAGCTAATATGTAAAGTGCTCTGGTACTACTTCAGTCTGTATAAATCAAGTCCATTTAACAATAATTGTTGCACACTTGGACAATCAGGTGTGCATGTGTTGTTTTAACTCTCTTTTTAATCTGTATAACCGAGAAACACATCCGTCAGCTGCACCGTTTATATCTAATAAAGTTGATTTGCTCGGCTTCTCCTGTCTTCACCTGAGGACCCCTGCAGCCACTTAGCTGCCCCCGATGTTGCCTGTGTCCATCCTCTGCTTTGCAAACCTTAATCACAGTCTTCAGTGTGCTATAACTGGTGGTCGCATGTAGCGGCACATGAAGCTGCTTGTCATGTTTATAACTCACAACAGATCATACATGGATGCAAATATTGTCAGGTTGACAATATTTTATACAGGCTTCACTCAGATTTAGGGCCGTGTTCTGCCCGGCTTGGTTCGGCTGTGCATCCTCCGCAGTGTAACCCATAATCAGGGTCCAATTTAAACAGTGTGCTTCATAATCTAAACAAAAACAATAAACGAAATAAAATGATAGAAAAATATGAAATTAATGAGTATGTCCCACATAATACTTAATTTAAATTTGAAAAGCGCATCTTCGAATCAGTCTTTTGAATAAAATGTTTTTTCTTTTCGATACAGTGTGTATACAGTGTGTATACAGTATTAATTAGTGGAGGATGTATAGCAACCAAGCATGAGTAACTCTAACTCAATTCATCATGACCCTTCACCAATTCAACAAATAACTTTTGGCTTTAAAGTAAGGCAGTAGCTATCCGTACTGTTGCCGCATCAATATACCGACATTCTATCTGTACGCAGCACCCCTCATTGGCCAGTTTAGGTCATGTGACGTAGACTAAACCTAACCCTAAACCTAACACTAACTCTAAAAATTGTTACGATATTGGGTTACAACCTAACCCTAAGACGCTACGTACTTGTACTTTGGTAACCGTACCAATAGCACCGGGGGATTGTCCGTACGGCAACCGTACGAATAGACACTTTCTTAAACTAAAGCTGGAACCAAGTAACAACTTTACTTTGACTTTACAAAATTTGGCCCACAGAGAGTGAACAATTGAAATTTTTTTTGGAGGACCTCCCCCCACGCTGTGAAAAATACCTGGTTCCGAGAACCCTGCACGTGGGCTTTAACCTTCCACATCTGCTCCAGATGTTCTGCGAGCCGTTCTGTGAGACTTTTCCTTTTTCTCACGTTCTTTCTTCCTGATATTTCTGTCAGCTATATTGTCACATCTAAAAAGAATAGTTTCTTAAATTAGAAATCTATTTCAGTCAATTGAAAAAAGAAGTGATAATTTTTAGTTTAACAAAAATGGCCATTTATTTACTTATTTTTTAACTTATACGCTATGACCTGACGTTCTTGAAACGCATCATTTAGGGGGGCACTGGGAACTGATTATCTTTTACAATCCACTTAGTAGTACCCAACTATACCCATTGCAGTTTCAGTATCACACACCTTCCTCTGCAGAGTAGATGGTGGTCACTGGACTGAAAGGACCCTCTCCCTTGTTGTTGTAAACCCCGACTTTAACTTCAAAGGGAGTAAACGGGGGGATGCTCTCATTCTTGAAGACGTATCTGGAGGAGTCTGGAGACGTGACCGCTGCCTGCATCCATCCCTGTGCACTCAGTGGACGGAACGCCACTACGTATCCAAAGCCTGGGCCGCTCTGCAGCTCCTCAGGAACAGGCTAGAGAGGGAGGAGATGACAGAGGGATGACTTAGGACAACCCAGCACGACTGATCTCAAAGACACATACCTCAGATATACAGCTCTGTGCTTAAGTGGTTACAGTACTTGTAAGCTTTGCATGAAGTAATCAGCATGTCTGCTTATGTTGGTTTTATACTTATGGGGAAAAACCATAAGCCATAAAATATGATTTCTCACAATCGTGTTTTTGTCAGCTACTGTAGACGTAAACACCTGAACATATTCATTCAGCTTTTACATGTTTTCATTTAAAAGAGAAAGTCCTTAGAAAATACAACAAACCTAAAGAGGACTGATTTTACTCAAGTAGAATTACTGTTACTTGATTGAAATTGTACTCAAGTACAAGTCCAAGTCAGTCATACATAAATTACTCAAGTACAAGTAATGATGTAATGAAATCGTACTCAAAGTAAAAGTTACTAGTTACTTTCACCCCCCACATTTATTTTTGGTAATAAATCTTGCCACGGTTCCCTAGCACAGGGGTTCTCAACTGGTCTCACCCTGGGACCCACATTTTTCCACGGTCATTAAATCATGACCCAATTCAACCAACCAAATTTAGTGTTTCGAAAATTGCTGCTGAAAACATACAAACGTATATGTAATATTTTTTAAAACATAAATCTAAATTTTTCTCCTTGCAACATGCATTTTACAGCATGCTTGTCAAAAGAAAAAGTTATTTCAAAATAAAAGACAAGTCCAACATGAGAGACATTAAGTATTTGTTCATTTTTGACCAGCTGTCCACGACCCACCCAGTACAGGTCTGCGACCCACTTTTGGGTCCCGACCCACCAGTTGAGAATTACTGCCCTAGCATACAGTAAACATGTCATGTATAAACTTAAAAAGCAAGAGACCAAATCTTGCACAGTTGGAGCTTAATTTATTTTCCACAAAGGCATCTGTAAATGTTGACAAATCTTTTATTATATACATTTATTTTTAACACCAATTAATTTCATTCAAAATGAAAATCTAAGTATAGCTAAAATTATTAACTCAAAAACAGTGCCATGTCAAATGTGTCATGTGGGTAACAACATATTAGGTAAAAACCCAAACATGAACCCAAGAAAGTGGTAAAGTAACCTCCATTCAAGGCTGTTTTAGAGCGATGCATTACGCTTAATCTGATTGGTCGGCTATGATGCGATAGATTTGATTGTTGTCTGGTCATTTCTTTTTTTTGTAGTTTCACAATGTCATAACGGTTGAGTGTAGAAATGTAATGAATTACTTTATTTCTTTCAAACCAGGGTGTCAAACTCATTTTAGTTCAGGGGCCAAATACGGAGCAGTTTGATCTGAAGTGAGCCGCAGATTTTATGCTCAAAAACGAATAATTCCAACAATATCTACGTATAAATAAAAAAAAAAAAACAAAACATGTAAGAAACCAACAATATCCAAGCAATAAGGGACAGATATCAGTCCCAACAGGATCTAAACTTTAAATTTCATAGATTTTGTGACCAATTTCAACAATTTAACATTAAAAATGAGATTGTGGGAGTGTTGAGTTTCATTTACACAATGATTCATGTTTTCTTTGCAATTTTTAACATTCTCCTGCGGGCCGAATTGGATACTCCAAAGGGCCGGATTTGGCCCCTGGGCCATTAGTTTGACACATGTTTTAAAATATACTTGAGTACAAGTTAAATTACTGATTTAGAAATATACTCAAAAAAGTACAAGTACCCATAAAAGCAACTCAATGACAGTAACACTCACCTCTGCAAAACACACAAAAACAATAAAACAGACTCAATATATATTTTTTCTGTAAATACATTCTTACCTCCCATGTGATGACCAACTCTGAACGCCCGCCACCACCTCCGTTCACCCGGGCCGGTGTCACTCTGGGAACTACAGTATCAACACAACATCTACGTATAAGATGAATTTCAAAATGAAAAAATATACATCCATGACAATAAATCGATTAACCATATTAGGATTTTACTCAGCTATTAAATTATCTGCTAACACTGTGTGGTCCTGAGTGTCTGACCCTTGCTAATACTAAAAAAAACTAAAGGCTGGTTTGTGTCATTAAATCCAACAGATTTAATTAATTGTACATTAGGTTTTATAATTAACTGCCTTGATAGATGTGTTCGTTATTAGGCTATATATATACATAGATTCTTATAAATAAACAGACACAAACAAGTTCTAAAGAGGAGTCGTTCTGCTTTCCTGGAGTAGATTCTTCTTCTTCTTCTTATGTGTTATGAGCAGTTTCAAATTAAAGGTGTCACTGTTGGCAGTGTGAGAGCGTTAGAGACGTACGCATTTCTTTGGTGCGGGCTTTTTTGGAGGGTTTACTTGGCTCTCCCGTTCCTATGCTGTTGATTGCCAAGACTCGAAACTCATACTCCACCCAGGGACTTAAGTCAGTGACGGTGGCTGACAGCTGCTTCCCTCCAAGCGTCTCACGAACTGAAAGACATCATAAAATAACCTTTCATTAAAAAACTGAAAGTTAAGCGTGACGTATTGTTTAAAGCCATTTCCCAGTGTGACATTTAGAAAGGAAGATCTCATGATCTCTTTGCTCAACCTGATAGTGACATTTACTAAAAAGATTCAGGAAGTTGGGCATCCGGGTAAATATTAGCTGCGTTTCCATTACAGGTTCTTGCAAAAATAAAAGCGATATTTCTAAATGTCGACAAAGTATAACTGTGCGTTGAATGTGTTTCCATTGAAGGTTGTTTTGGGCTGAAGCCACAGGAAGATGGATGCTCAGAACCTCCTTATAACACTCTGTATTTCTTTGTTGTTTCACGTCTAATGTGGCAGTTATATCATTTTAAAGTATAAGAATGTCCCGTTCTCCTGTTCTGTTTAAACATACCGTGTGTTCTCGAGAGGAGTGGTCATGTGACCAGGTGAGTCACATTCTGTGACGCATAACTGAAGAAAAAGTGTTTCCATAGCGCTTTTGTGACACATTTCAATATCGAAATGTCTGAAGTTCCTTTTCATGAAAGAGTATAAACTTTTAAGTGATATTTGAGTGTTTTTTTTCAAAATTCAGGTGATTCCATCACCAGTTTTTATTGCGCTATTTTGCGCATTTTCAAGGGTAATGGAAACACAGCTAGTGACGTTTCGGCCTAGCAACGCCGGTCGCCATGTAGCGACTGTAGCACTGCAGTCACTTAAATTTCCCCTGATGTGTCGCTTGCACATAGTGGTGCTTTTTGGTCACTTCATCGCTCCAGTGACGTGATCACCAGGGATGAATGTGTGTATGTGTGTGTGTGTGCTGAGCCGGTGACAGGGTCGAGAAAAAGAGAGAGGGTTGATCACTTCTTTTCCTTCTTGCTCCGCCTACCCTTACAGAGATATTAAAGGATGAGTTCACTCAGAATGTTATGATCAGTAGTTACTGTGGTTTTCAAGAAGTTAACCACTTTAATTTTGCCCCAATAAATTGAGGAAGTTGTACAGCCTTCCGCTGCAGCCGTCTGTACTGAAGCGGAGGGGAGCAGGGAGGGGCTGCAGCCTCCGCTCTACAGACAGGACGAGGGATTTGTTGCTTGAAGTCGATGAAAAAGTTCAGATTTTTCAACTTTTAGCGACCTGGTCGCGCTCACCACGCCAAAGAGCTGCTGTTTGTCCTATGTCAAAAATAATTCAGATATAAGTTTTTTATAATTTCAAAAGAGAAAAAATGCAAAAAACACTGGCTGGAAGGGTGGAAATGGGTAAAAACTGGTCTCCAAAAGTGTCTCATTCCAACATGTTCTCTCTACATTTCATAATGGGTAAGTGAATAGTTAACATCTGAAATGATGATTTTTGGGGCATCTCGTTGGCTTTAGTTTTCATTCTAGATGACAATATGTTGTATTTATATCAGTTGTAGCTTTGTTTTAAAGGATTTTACCGCATGATATTTCATAAAATGAGCTTTATCAGGCAAAGTTTGCATGAATATTTGAAGGCTGGGACTTTGTTTGGGCATTCAGATATTCCCTAGCACTGTTAACTTGGTCTTATGTCGTCCCCTGGCCTCTTCTGCTAGAATAGACCTTTATTCACGTTGTAGTAACACAATAGAATAGCACACAGTTAAGAACAAAATTCATACCAACATAAGATAACAGCGCAAAGAACAGATGACCAAAAATGTTTTAAATAAATAATAATAAAAAATAATTACATGCCATTTTATAAGAATACAGAGATATAAATCACTCCAGTATTTAAATAAAGCCAGTTTTGTCATTGAACAAACAGGACACGGACGAGTAATTTTCCCCCATTTCAAGATGGCACCCGTTTATTTACATATATATAAATACATATATATATATATATATATATACCAGTGCTGACAGCTTGCCATCCCAGTGAGAAGGGACTCCTGGCCTGGATGGTGTAGCTGAGGATGGGGCTGTGGTTGTCCGTCCCTTGTCCCCAGGAGAGGGAGGCAGTGGTCTCGGTCATTGCAGTCACTCTGCAGTCCACAGGGGGTCCTGGGGGTCCTGGTGGACACATTATTAGTCACAATCACTCACAGTGAACGCTGACTACTGCAGGGATTAATAAAGCCTAGAGGAGGCAGAGAGGAGATGCAGAGTGGGTGGCTGATGCTTGCAGCTGATGTAACAAACCAATTAGAGACGGAAGACAACACCAGCGATGCTTTCTGAAGTTTGAGTGCTATTAGCTGCTGACGCTCAAAATCAGGAGAAAACACAATCTGTCACAGTTTGAAAGATGAATCACAACAATCAAAGGTAATAAGTTGATATATGCACTTCATTTACTCTACAAAGTAAGGAATAGTTTTCCTTAAACGCTGCTGTACCTGGTCTATGTGGGAGGAAAACTACAAAGAGAGGACAAAGTCTAATTTTGGATAAAATAAACAAGATGGTGGTAAAATTCTGAATGACAAATGCTTGCATGATGCATGTACTTGTATACGAGTCGGGTTGGGCAATATATCGAGATTCAAGATATATCAAGTTTTGTATTTTGAATATATAAAATTACAATATGAGGGGTCTGCAAACTGCGGCTCTGGAGCCTAATGTGGCTCTTTGACTCTTTTGCAATGGCTCCCTATAGCTTTAAAAATTCATTGAAATAAAGAGTTGTCATTTCACTACAGAGGATATTAATGATTAATAACAAATAAAATCATGATATAACAATTTGTTTACCTAAAATAAAACACGTTGTGATGACAGCCACCTTCCTACTTCACTTCCTGCAACATCTACAGACCATCAACTTTCCTGCACCTGTGGCTAATCTTAAGTTTTAAATCCACCAATTAAATATGCATGCTTTATGTGTGGGAAGAAATGAGCAAATAGCAAGTGTTGACCAACAGATCAAACTTCAAGTTACTTTTTGTGGCCCTTTAAATACATGAACTAAAAAATAAAAAATCTTCTTTATAAAACAATGTGTTCATGTAAACTGAGATTGGTAAGAATTTACTGTTTTGTTGTTATTTCTTGATGTTAATTAGTTCTCTGGTCAGACTATATACGAGTTTATACAAAGGAACATGACTAATCCTTTTGTAACTGTTTTTACAGCCAATAAAGCAGAAAGCAATGGAAATATTGACAAAGGTTGTCCCAATGCACAGTGATGGAAGAAAAAAGCTCTAAAAACTACTAAATCAAAAAGGAATTAAGATAAAATGGCTTAAAGTTTGTAATCAACAATTACGCACATCCACTGGTTGATCTTTAACATAACACTTCTTGTATTGGTACAAAAAAAGGGAGACAAACTGCAAGCTCACTGTGTTTAACTGTAAAGGTCTCATAAAGGCTTGACATTTTTGACAAGTTTTTGAATTAAAAAGTCTTAACTTCCTGACATATGTTAAAGATTGGCAATCATGTTTTTTTTTTTTTTGTCTTTCGGTGTTTTTAACACCTTATAAAAATTAAGCTATGTCATCACTGCTATTATTCTAATATAACGATTTGAATAAAAATGTCATATTTACTCAACTCAACCTTTATTTATAAAGCACATTTAAAACAACTGGAGTTGACCAAAGTGCTGTACAGATTACAATGGTAAATACAAAAAGTACAAAAACAGAGAACATATATTAAAACCAATTAGAATTTGCCACGTTCCCATGTTTAAATTATTTAAAATAAAATAAAAATTACCTTATACACTATTAAACAATAATTTCCTTTCACATGTTTTATTTATTTTTTTGTTATATTGAGTTTCTTGAAGTTGATTTGGTTGAAATCCCTGGATCCTCGTAGCTGTAGCTGGTTATGTCCATATTTCACATTGTCGTCGTGCATTGTTTTTGTTTTATTTTGTCTATGTTTTGCATTCGTCTTCTTGGTGTAAACAGTGTTTTTTTATTGCTGCTCCTTTAATCTACTCGTGTGGAAAAACACTTTGCAGACACTAAGAGTAAAACACATTGTCACTACTTTGATAGCATTTCATGTTCTACCGGCTATCCCTTGTTAAGTGTGTCTGAGGCTGGTTTTCAGCCTAGAAGCAGCTTTTATCCAGCTGTGATAGGTTAAATGCCCAGCTGTGAGTTTTTAAACTGTCTGTGGCTACAAAAACCACAGGAGTTAAAGACTAGAGTTTCTTTAGTACAATACTCAATAACCCACACCGAACAGTCACTGAACACACACACACACACACACACACTCAGGACTGAGTCAGTGTTACACTGATGGAAAACTAAAGTGTCACAGCCAGAACAGAAATAACTAAAGCACAGCCACGAGTGCAGCAACAGTCTTGTTAATAAGAATGACATACAATACACAGTCGTACCCAGAGCTGTCTCTGCAGCTATATGTGAGAGAAAAGAGGGAACAGAATCCAGCTTTATTTTAGGATTCCAAAAAAGAAGAGAGCTGAGAGTGCACAAATCGCTGCCACTGGGAGCATCCTTAAATAAGACAATGCTGTATCCCCCAAAAAATCTCAATGTTTCCCTGTTGGTTTGAGAAATGGCTCTTTGGAACCCAGGTGAAGGGAGAGAAAACACAGTTAGTCATCTTAATAAAGTAAAATGTGTACTCGTGCACTAGTAAACCAAGAATCTGTACATAGACTCCAAACTTGAACACTAGTAGAGCTTAACTAAGGTTGATATCACCACCATTATTCACCACATTGTCACTCATTATTGTCATTTCTCATATTAATTTAGTTAACTTACTTTCGCTTTGATAACATTGCAACACTTACTATCCCAGGTTTGTTTGTGTCAGCATTTATAGTTTATCTCAAAGCATTTGGTATTTTTTTTGTAATTTAGTCTTTGTTTCATTAACTATCAATTTGATGTTTCTTTATGCATACTTTAAGTTTCATACATAAAGGCTGACATTACGCTGTCATTATTATGACATGACATCTGTTATTAGCATGAATAAGTTGTCATGAAGGCTGTCATTAAGTATCGCTTGTTACCCTAACCCTACCCAACACCACTGGATCCCTCCACCTAACCCCAAAAATGCCAACCTAGCTCCAAAGGTGTCACAATTTGGCAAATAACACTTAAAGGGCCCATGTTACATCAACTTTTGTGTGCTTTAAACATCATAAAAGTGTTATTTAGGCTTCATACACATGGCCAAAGTGTTTTTTTCATTGATTCCCTCAATCGTTAGTTAGAGAGTGATTTGCTCCTTTCTTACTGCAGGGTGAGCCCAAACACCTCATTCCAATTTGATGACGCGTTCCCACTTTGATGACAAATTTGACGCGGCACTGAGCTGGAGAAGCCGCGCCTCCAGGAAGCTATCTGCTGTGATTGACATGTAAACAGACACGCCCACAAAGGTGAGCATTTCAGCGTCCTTGTATGTATTTTCTACAGTCTATGTATGTAACGGCGAACGCCCCGCCCCCACACTCTGTCTCGTGTTTATAAAGCAGCATGAGCTCGGCTACACCGTGCGGGGAGGAGGAAGTCAGTGTCCCGTCTATAGACACGACCACTCATGAATATGCATAAGTAGGCCGCAAATCAGCCTGTTCGTGTAGAGTTGCTCAGAAAGTGACTTTTCAGAGGCTAAAACTCTGGAAAACAGGAGAGTTTGGGAAAATAAACCTCAAATACTATGTTTTTGGGGTTCTTAGAACAAATGGAAATGGGTGAAAAATGACATGGGACCTTTAATGACAGCCTTTATGACTCCCTATTCATACTAATGACAGATAATGCCAGCGTAATGTCAGCCTTATGTATAAAACTTCAAATAAAGTGTAACAGTTTTTTGTTTAGTATGTCATTTGGTCAGCAAGTAAAAGTGTAGGATCATCATTTCCTGCCTGGTCACAGAGTTGGTGATGTCACCAGAGACATCTCTGGGCCATACCAACTGAGTTTCTTCCTTGACATTTTCTTTTGTAACTTGTAGGGATGTAATGATTAATCGTAAGGCAGTTAAAAATCGATTCATAGGTATCACGATTGACATCGATACTTTGAAAATTGAATCGCAGTACTTTTTTTAAACAGCAGAGGGCGCTATATATTTATCCCTTCTCTTGTCCAGCAGTGAATGGCGGGTGGAATCTGCTACTATTTTCTTTCTGGCCGCCTTCTACTCTTACATATTAATGTTACATGTTAATAAATTATTCCTTACCCCTTTAGCACCGAAAGAATATTTGTAATATTACGTGAATATCTGTAAAAGTCACGTTTTTCTATTAGCTCTGCTAGCATAGCATCTCTTCTTCACTGCTAGATTAGCTGCATGCCAACCGACCACTGGGTTACCAGCGCCCTCTGCCGGTCCAAACAAATATCTGAGGTAAATCAGTGCAATGACGGTTTTTTTTTTTTTTTTAAATCCAATTGTTAAGGCACAAAATACATTTTCAGTTGCACTTTTAAAAAGAAAAAGAACTATTATGCAGTTTTGCATTGTTTACTATAGAACCAGAATTTAAATTAATTCATTTGTATTATTCCTTTATATATTTCATTCAAGATTTATTTTTAGTTAAATTGCATCGTTTTGAATAGTTTATCAAGGGATTCTTTTGACAATTAAAAATAAAAGGAAAATAATACAGTATTTTCTAGTTTTTTTTCCCAAAAAAAAAAAATAAGGTAATATTTTTGAGTCATCATTTGACTACAGTCCCATTTTGTAAAATAAATCGTGAGAGAATCGTATCGTGAACCCAGTATCGTGAATCGAATTGTATCGGGAGTTGAGTGAATCGTTACATCTCTAGTAACTTGTAATTATTATTTATCAAGTAGATTGATATCATTTGTTTATTGAAGCCATTGTGTAAATGAGTTAATACTAATTTGAGTTTGATACCTTTTGTTTGGTATTAAGGGAAATGTGGGTTTTCACCATAGGCAAAGTTTGAAATTCTTGCCAGGGGGGGTGAAATTAAAAAATACAATTTAATATATAGACCTTCTCGAGATACGTGCCAAACCACAATTGTGTAATATATACAATACTGCAAAAATGATTATTAACACAATTGATAATGTTGACTCCAAATATTTGCATCAACGGGTCGTTTAATGTTGTAAATTCATGATAAAATGAGGCCGGTGTCGTGTAGAATAAACCAACCGTGAAAGTTTCCTATGGTAGACGGTGGCCATGCGCACCTGGTGAACTGCGCATGCGCGTCCGTCATGTTGAAAAAAGGTAATTATCTTTCCTTTCATTTTTAGGCTTAGGGTTAGAATTAGGGTTTATCATAGTAGGAAAATTTAAGGTAGCAAAATATTGTACGTATACGTGTAAATATTTACTGGGCTATTAGTGCGCATGCGCCTGAAGGAGGCTTTCACACGTAGGATTATTTTTCGCTACACCGGCGGCCGCTTTCTGCGTCATTTTTGCTGCAGTACCATACATGACCTGCTGGGCGCAGTCTCGATTCACTATTTACATTGTGAAGAAGAATTGCGCAACAGAAGAAGAACCAACCTAAAGTCTCAAAAGTTTGCAACCATTTCACTGAAAATGTATTCTACACACCTGAGGTAAAACTAACAACTGTGACATGACACTCACAGTAATATGTTAGAATCAAAGCTGCAATTTATGCAAAGCTGCAAAATTAATGAATTTGGGAAAACTGTAATGAAAACCTCTGACCACCAGGGGGGCACATTGCTTTCCACGCCCTCACGTCTTTCACAGGAACTACTTAGGGAAGAACAACCTAAATGCTACCTATGAATTTGCTCACTGAAAAAAATCAAACGTGTGTTTTCGTCTCACCTCTAACAACGACATCAGTTGCAATAGACACACTGTCGACCTTCGTCTGAACAGCACAGGTATATTTCCCAGCATGCTTGAGCTGGATGTTCCGAATCATAATGTCACCTGCCGACTGCTGTTGGTGGAAAAGTCAGAGACAGAGAAAAACAATTACTGAATAGAAAAGAAAAAAAAAGTATGAAACTTTAAAAGTTAAGCTGCACAAACAAGTGCGATGCGACTGATTTCTTTCAGCTTTCAATGCATTACATTAGAGAAGAAAAAGGTAGAACACAAGACCAAGGACACATCAAATGTCTGAACACAGCTTTTCATGCAGAGAACATGTCACTTTAATGAATAAAAAAAGCTTCATTAAGCTCAAGGCTTTTGATTTTTCCCTTCATTTAGTCTATTCCAAAGACAACCATTCAATGCTGGATGCATTATTATCTTTGAAGCGCCAACTAATATTAAGTTGACTTCTTTATCAAGAAATATGAAAAAAGGATTTGTCTTTGCAACTACTTTGATCGACATTTAGGGACATTTCAAAGAGAGAAAAAAAAGTGAAACACCCGGTCATGTAAATAAAGAGATAAAGTAGCCACAGATATAACATTTAAAAAAGGAAAATAGGAAAAACAGAACCAACAACTTTCCCGACCAAAGTAATGAAAGTCCTTCATTATAATAATAATAAACGAGCGAATCTACGTAACATTTAGGGATATCCCCATACAACCTTTTCCCTTCCGATACGATACCGATATTGCAGCCATGAGTAATTGGCCGATACAGCTATTGATTCGATACGACACCAGCACGAATCATACATACTTTGATGACTTATTTTGTAGTGTGAAATGTTAGAAAAGCTTTAATCAAGTGATGTCACTCAAACAGAGAGCAATAGTCAACAACAGTACGTATGAGAAAAACTGACCCATTTATTAGTAACCAATTGGTTACATAAATGTTAAGCTTCAACATAATATCTACAGGATTCTACAATTGAATAAATATAATATACAGTATATCGGAGATTTTAGATGCAGTCTGATAAAATACAATATTCATTTTCTGGCTGCTATTGGACCGATATCCGATATCAATATCGGATCAGGGAAACCCCAAGTAACACAGCTTCATAATCATGATTCACGAGTTTGCAAAAACAGGTAGAAAAATACAAATGAGGTATACATTATTTACAAATGGGAGGTCAGAATGCAAACTGTTAATAGTAAACTGACATAATTAATTTAAATAGATAATCATTAGTAACTATAGCAGTTTAAAACCAGAGGTTTGTTTTTGAAAGTGGGAGTGGTGTCGCTTTGGTAAACAATCACATGTTGGTAGACAGGGATGGAACTTTGAGGTGAAGGTTAGTTAGTCTGTGTTTTTTTTTTTTATATATAATTTGAAGGTTTTCCTAAAGTGTGTCTCAATTAATTGGTTTTATTTCAGTTAGTTAAAATTCAAATTTAATTTGTTCATCATTCAAAAGAGTAAAGATTTGCTTTTCAACTGAGAGAATAGAACACTGGCCTAGTTAAAGCAATAAATTTAATTGACATAAGTTTAAAAAAAAATTGTTAAACACCATCACACACACACACATGAACATTTTTATCAATTGAAGATACATTTAAATATTTTGACTGCAATAAATATTGAAGCTTTTCATATTCAGGTCTCGACTTAGTCTAGTGTGAGATGCTGAAAGCAGTTAATATATTTTCTCTATAGCAGTGTTTCTCAAATGGAGAGACAATGGAAAAATGAACAAATAAAGTGTGAGTCTAAACTATAGAAATCAATTTATTCAGGATTCACTAAATCAGTGTTTTTCAACCTTGGGGTCAGGATCCCATGTGGGGTCACCTGAAAAAAAATGTAAATATATTTTAGAAATTCTTTTTTTTTTTTTTAAATGAAAACAACATTATCCTAAACAACAGTTTTTCTAAACTTTCACTTTGTGAAATATAAATCTAGTTCAACTAAAATTCAATTAAAAAAATTATCTTAAAATCAAAATCAAAAACTAATTCTAGAATAAAATGTTTTTGGGGTCGCCAGAAATTCTTGATATCAAAATGGGGTCACGGTCCAAAAAAGGTTGGGAACCACTGCACTAAATATTGTTTCTTTCCACTTATGTACAAAATGAGATTTTTTCTAATGTGTGTTATTACGCGTTCATTCCACCAATATGTTCTATTGATGTTTTAAAATAGTTTTCTATAAGCAAAATGTTGTTTAGTTGGGCAAAGGGGGTACTTGGATTAAAAAAATAAGAAAAAGGTACTTGAGCCCTACTCTAAAGTTCTACTACAATATCAACTTTTTCTCCTTCAATCACTGACATTAGAACAAATCTAAATGAGGAAATTAGGTGCCAACTAACATTTGGTTTCTTTCAGTTGTGACTTCTTTGTCACAAAAATACACGAGTTCACTCACCCCTCCAACTTTTTCAAAGTAGGTCCCTTGGCTTCCAAAGTGGATGAGCTGCTCATTGAAGAACCAGGTGAATTTAAGGTCCAGAGACTGGTCATGTCGTACCTGACAGGGCAGAACGATGCTCTCACCTATTGTAACATCCAGGTGACCTGCTGGACTCGTGATTACGGTAGCCTCTGTAAACAAAGAGAAACCATTTAGAAAGAGAAGCACTTTGATAGAAAATCACCACCAGGTGTGACCCAGTTTATGACTTGCTAATACTGTATCTCTATTGAAATGATGGTGCAGTTTGAGCCTGAAATACTAAAAATAGCACAACACAATCAGGCCGTGATAATGATAAAATCTGAACGACTAGAAAGTGGTGATAGAGAGGGTAACAACGTCTAAAATTAAGACAGATTTGAACAATTCAAAAAGATTACATAGATGTTATCAACAGTTAAATACATAATTATACAAAGATGTGCTTAAAATTAGAGGTCGACCAATATGGGATTTTCAAAGGCCGATGCAGATACAGATTCTTAAAAAAAAAAATTCAGCCGATGGTTGATATCGAAAGTCGATTTTGGAAGCCAATATATATATATATATATATATATATATATATATTTTTTTTTCCGTCAGTCAAGAGGTGTCTGCAGCTGTTCACACGGGTGCCTGATCAAATATCTTTATATCATATTATATCCTTATATTAAATATATATATATATATATATATATATATATATATATATATATATATATATATATACATATATTTATTATTTTTTACATGGAACTTAATTTGAATATCTCTCCATGCCAGTAAGTGAAAGGAGGTGGCACAGTAATGTTGCAATTGGGATGTAAATGAATGATGGTCTGCTTAGAAAAAATGCTTTATTCTCTTCACAAAGCCGTCTGTCAGACAACTCCTTCCAGCAGACATGAGCAACTGGAGGCCCTCACACTATTTTTGAGCGTTCCCTGAAGTAAATGCACAAAATGACTTTAAAACACATAGAAAACTACAGACATCTACACTAGACAACATAAATACACAAAATAACTCCAAAACTGCAAAAAACAAACAAAATCACAAAATGACAACAAAAATACACAAATTGGCTAATAACACACAAAAAGAGAGGAAAATACGCTAAATGACTAAAAAAAAAAGCACATAAAAAACAATAAGAACACACAAGACAATAGAAAGCTCAAAATGAGAAAGAAATTAGGCTAGGCAAATGTATTTGTATAGCGCATTTCATACACAAGGCAACTCAATGTGCTTTACATGATAAAAAGTGCAACAGAAAACATTCAACAGCTTAAAAATTACATTAAAATCAGCAGTAAAAACATATAAAATAATCAACAAACACAATACATTAACACCAACATGACCCACAATCTCCCTCACAGACTATTACACAAAACAACCACAAAGAACAAAAAAACAACACAAACAGCATTAATACAGGGAACAACACCTTGTATTAATGCTCAGACCGGTTATTATTCTAAATGCTGACATGAATGTTGATAATGTGACCCTCAGATCAGTAAATTAGTTTTTTGTGGCCCCGCTGTAAAGAAATCTGCCTCAGAGTAAGTTCTTCACTTCTTTAAAGTATACAAACCTTTTAATTTCCAAAAATCTGAAGGACAAACACTCACAAAAAGAAGACAAATGACTCAAAGGCTTCACATTCTTTGTACATTTGCCTTCTTCGAGTTGCATAAATCAGTACATTCATCCATATCAACAACTACAAAAGTGAGAGGGATTGAGTAAAATAATCCACAGGTTGCTTTTCAAAACCAAAACAACTGTGAGCTTGGAGTCAATTATTTAGCTTTATTTATGCAAAACAAAAACCCAACGTCGTCCATCTTCAGTGTGCCACTCATCAATGGAATCTTTGGCTGAGCTAGATGAGCTAGATGTCTTGTTTACAGCAGGGCAAAGTGGAGGGCTCAGCTGAGACTGAGAGCCACGTACACTGAATTATGCATTCATGTCATAAGCATCTCATAGACAGGGAAGCCAATGCAGAATGTCAGGGGGAGTAGGACCTATATTCTGCTCTGTCAAAACCAGCCCGCTTGTTTATCTTGCTCTCCCTAAGGAGAACCGAGTAGCTGACTTAGTGGAAATTGGAAAAGTTTGGCACCATATACAAATTTGTGGGACTTAATGTATTTTATTATAAAGCCAACATGCTAATATCTTAGGATGACTGGAAGGAAATTCACAAGTTTTGTCATTTCTGATAGGAAATCATCTTTTATGGCATTTAAATATATTCAAATGAGCAAGTTTTCATTATAAAGATCAAAGGGAGTGTAAACGAGATCTTAATGGTCCCATTTTTATAAGTATTAGAAGTCCTATGAGGGGATGTTAAGAAAAATAGCAACATAATGAGACACAGACCCAAATTGCTCCCCTGAGGTTTAGTCGACTCAAACTACTTCCTTTGGTCTAATGTTGCCTGTCAGTTCTCACTCTCACTGAATTTTAGGAATGATTTGCAGCATCAAATTTAGTTTTGATAATAGGAAATTATTTTTCCTACCAATACGAAAAGTCAATTTGTGCATAAGGTTGGTGGGTAAAATCCCACTTCTTTGAGACAATCTCACAGCGTGTCAAACATAGGTTCATGCCCTGGGGCCTCATTTATAAAGCATTGCGTAGAATCCACAATGAAAGTGTGTGCGAGCAGAAAAACCTGAAAATGATCTGCACCTGGACGCACTTTCTCCTTAATATGTCACAGCCCAGCTAGATGTTTGTGTGGGTAAATTCTCTGAACACACCCACACATGTGGCCATACCGGTGTGTCATTGGCCGATCATGTTAGATCTCTGAAGCTAAGCAGGTCTGGGTCTGGTTAGTAGTTGGATGGGAGACCACTGAGAATTCCAGGTTCCACAGTGGGGGACAGTGGTATCTGCCATTGGCCACGTTTACATGGGAGCTTTAATTCCTCTTTAAAGCGGAATAAAAGTTAATTCCTCTTTAACCTGACCTTGTCAACACATAATTCCTAATGCTAATTTAATTCAGAATTAAAGTTAATTCCAAATTAGGTGGCTGGTTTATTCCGTTTTTTGATCCCGAATTAGATAATTCCTCTTTCTTGTAAACACTTCACTTGCCTAATTCCGCTTTAAGGTAATTCTTGTCGTTCTGCGCTTGCGCGACTTGCGGCGATGACGCGTTGGTGACGACATAATACAAGATGGCCGCGGCCCGGACTCCAGCCTAGACTATTTAATAAGAGCCTTAAAAGACATGGATATAATGAAAAGAATGAATAGACGGAGGCATAAACATGTAGACTTTAACACACGGACTTATTAAACATACACGAACCTCGGTAAACGGAACAAGCGTCACCTGACGGCTGGCACTAGAACCCGGAGGCGGAGTAAATGCGTCCCCGTACTGCATGTACAGACTGTAATATCACCAGTTTATCATTTTATCTGTTGTTAGAGCTACTGTCTGACCAAGGAGCAACTATTTATTCCTGGTTATAGTTTTCCAGACTTTTTACCGGTGATTACTTCCTATCTTCCTTACGCTCCGTGGTCCAAACTGAAATCGTGTGTTATTGTTGAGCTGCTGATTCAAAGCTACAATCAAAATAAAGGTGAAAACAGTTCTCATGTGTGGTGTTCTGTATTATAGCCGACAATAAAAGGTTTGCTGTGTGTTTTTCCTGATAGACGTGATACGTCACGTTCTCCCACTGTCCAATCAGAGCCTTCCCAACCCCCAGACCTAAAGCGGAATTAAATAAAGCCGAACAAACCAGTTTTCCATGTAAACCTCGTTTGGGAATTACCATTTCCATGTAAACACGAAGCGGAACACTTTAATTCTGAATGATTTAATTTGGAATAAATAACTCCGAATTAAAAAAGGTCATGTAACCGTGGCCATTGTGTCCTTGGGCAAGATACTTCACTCACAGCCTAGTATAAATGTAGTATGTTGGTGGTGGTCAGAGGAGCAGCTGTGGCTATAATACTAGCTTACCACCACTAAGTGTGAAGTGAAAGAAAAATGCCTTAATTCTGTAAAGCACTTTGAGTGTTTATGATAAAGCGATATATAAAATCCAATAAATTAATATTATTATTATTACTACCATACAGTAAATGGTCAATGGAAAGGAACTCATAGATTATCTTTGCATTGGGACGAGCTGCTGACCAATGGGATTTTACACTCGGTCATGGCAGGAAAGACAATTCAAAAAGTTTCAGATTGAGGAAGAGCAAAAAAGTATTTATTTGGTGGTTACAGTAGTGGCATCACTAATAAATAAAAGTTAATTACAGTTGTAAACAGTGTGATTGCCATGGAGCTAAATGTGTGACAGAGGTAAATAAAAAGTGGTCTGAAGGGCAGGAGGAGAGTTTCATTAAACGGTCACAGTGTGTCTGCTAAAGGTGGGGGCAGAGCCTTTTAGAGAGAGAGAGAGAGAGAGAGAGAGAGAGTTGCGACATCTCCGTTCACGCCAATGGAACCGTTTTTTTTCTTTTTTTTTTTTCACAGCAATGGTGGTTCATGGAACCTCATAATAGTTCCTGTTGACTATTGCAGTGCAATGGAGCTAAAGCGACAGTTTGTGATCAACTTTTGAACGGCAAGACGTTTAAATAATCATATTGGATATTATTATCATCATTATCAGCATATAAGGGCGACCGTGGCTCAGGTGGTAGTGGGTCGTCTTCTGATCGAGAGGTTGGGAGTTCGATCCCAGTACCTGACTATGTGTCGAAGTGTCCTTGGGCAAGACACTGAACCCTAAGTTGCTCCCAGTGGTCGACTAGCGCCTTGCATGACAGTCCTGTCCCACTGGTGTGTGAATGTGAGAGTGATTGGATGAATGCGCTGATATGTAAAGCGCTTTGAGACTGCTTCAGTGTGGTGATAAAGCGCTTTATAAAATCAAGTCCATTTACCATATCTAAACTCATTAACGTGTGCATTAAAGCATGTTAGTGGATTATTATTATTATTAACATATATTGTATATACGAATACACATGACGACGTACTATATAGATATTGTAAATCAATGCAGTTATTGACGACAAATTACCAAGAATCCCAGTTATGTCTCTCGGAATCAAGGGATTCGAATTGCCCGCCAATAACTTCCGGGAACTATTTGAGTCCATATGAACCATGTGACAGTCAAACATTTCAAACTTCCGTTGTCGCAACTCTCTCTCTAAACGGCACTGGGTGGGGGCCAGGGAACCCACACCTGGGGCCAGTTCCCAATAAAAACTTGTGTCCAACACTGCTGTGCTTCAGAATAAATGAATCATGCATTGATGCCAACAAAGTATTCAGATTGCAGATTGATTGAACACGACCATATTTGAATACATGACCCAACAGTTCACTGTTCACATCTATAACACAGCAGGCCTGGGTATGATTACGTCATCTATAATTCTGATATGTGCAGACATTAAATGTATGAGCTTCCATTCATCCACCTCATCACCTCATTCTCCACGTCAACAAAATGTGTGTGTGCCAGGGTCAGAGTGACCGTACCAGTGCACAGATTCTCACGCTACATTTGTTTTAATAATTCACAAAGTTTGCACTTAAAGCGTCGTGCGCATCTTTCAGGCCCCGTTTTGTGCGTGCGCAATGGTTCTAAATGAGACCCCTGGTCTCTCTCACAGTATTACTCCATATAGCAGCATACAGTACTTTATATATTATGCTTTTATTTTAATTTGTCAATATATGCTACTTCCCCACATCTGCAACAATGATTTTAAATTTTTTTTTCTAATTTACGTAGAATAAATTACAGAAAATAATTAGTGAGTTACATATTTGGTGTCTTTTTATGGATTTAAACCTTTTTTCTAACTAAAAGAAATGCAGTTGGATGGAATATTTAATGGAAACACTTGGAAATAAAAATAGAAATACTCAAATCTTACACAGGACTATAATATGATAATAATATAACTATAATAGGGCAGAAAAAAAACAAAAACATTTGAATAGATTTAGAAAAATATTAAAGAATATTTTTTAAACAGCAGCGATGGTCATGACAACAAGACATGAGTTAGGACAAATGTGGCTACTAAAAATTATGTTTATTAATTCTTAAAAAATGTGTTCATTCATACATAAAATATGCATAATCTGAGCATTAAATAGTACATTTTTAGTTGGTGTTACGGCCCCCTCAACTGTAAAACACAAAACAGTTTTTAAGTTCTTAAACATATGAAAAGTATTATTATTAAGCAAAAATGTTGAGTTGCCACAACTTTGAGTTCTACAAACTTAAAATTAAAGAAAGTCAAATATTTATGTCACAATAAATAGTGATAAGTTGCCTGAACAAATTAGTAATTGGCCAAACGAATATAACAAAATCTCAAAACCTGCAATTTTTTGTTCTGCATGAAAACTTAAAAATATGGTGGAGCCAGTTGCTTTATTATTTTGAGTTTTAGAAACTTTTCCTTTTTTGCAGTGCACATTAAAAACTAGAACCTGCTGAAGCTTTTCACTCACATGTGTCAAACTCATGGCCCGTGGGCCAAATCTGGCCTTTTAGAGCAACCGATTCGGCCCACAGAAAGAGGTGACAATGACAGGGAAAACATTAATTAATATGTAAATTATTAAATAATTCAGTTGTAAATTGTTGCCGAAAGTTTTTTCAAAACCCTGCAATTTTTCACAAAATCACTCAAAAATAAATCCAAATTGGTCAAAAAATAAATGAATCAAAGGACATTTAAATATCTGTAACATTTTGCTTAGATATTGCTGATGCCTTCCTACTTTATGCTTACTTAATTTATAACTGGAAGTGCAAACTTGGGCACATTAATGCTAAAATTTTTCATTTTCCTACATAAAAACTGCGGCCCACTTGTGGTCGAACTGGTCCATATTTGGCCCTTGTACAAAAATGAGTTTAATACCCCTGAACTAATGGGGTGAAAAGGATGTAGCTAATGATAGATGTTTGGAAAAATGATATATTTCAAAGAAAACTAGGTGATAATATACATAGTATGCGCTGAATAAAATCCCAACTGAAGAAAGAGTTTTTTCTGGAATATCAAGAAGATAAACACGTGTTGTATATAATGTAAAAGACTTATTTGAACATGTTAAAAGGCTGTGGGGAAAGAAAGGCAAAGACTGATTTGCAATTCAGAAACCTTGTGAAGACGAATCACCATAAGCCATTTTAATAGAGCAGTGCTGTTGACTCTGCTCTTTGGAAATTCATGGCACTGCAGAAGTGTATGAATTTAATGGAATACAATTGCAAAAGAAACTGAGCAGTGCTATGAGTCATCGTGCAAAAAAAAAAAAAAATAAATAAAATAAAAAGGTATGAATAAAACATCATTGTACAGAAAAGTAATGAGTCCTGTTCTTTTTCTCGCAACTATCAATCAACTAATTGGACAGCATACGTTGTGTGAGAGTCGGCTTGATTGCAAACACGACCATTCATTGTGCCACGGTTTGAAGATAATGTCGAATGTAACAGGCTTTCAATGCTTAGTACGACTGGCTTATTATATTTATATAGTATACATTAATATTTGATAGGCATAAAGCCAGCAACTCCTTACATAATAGTACAGTAATCAGTTTGTTTGTAGTCTTACCTTTTACCAAAAGGCTGCCAGCACTGCTTGCCACTCCAAACTGGTTTCTGGCTACACATGTATACATTCCAGCATCCATTTTGGTAATGTTGGATATCCGTAGGCTCCCATTATCCAACACCATCACTCTGTGAGAGGAAGAAATAAGCATGAATGAACGAGCCTTTATACTTATAGTCTTACATCTTTGTCAAATGCGCAGCAATCACTGTCCTAAAATAAATACATAAATATTGAACATAAAAATATAACCATTTAATTGTCTGAAAGAATAAATAATAATGTATTAGAATAAACCAAGTAATAATTAAAATTTTCTAAACAAACAAATTGATAGAAACTAACAAGTTACTTATTTTTACAATTTAGTATATTTTTTTTAATTTGTTTTTAATCAATTTATTTATTTATTTTTAATTTATATAAATATGTATTTCTTTTTTTAATAAGCCCTTCGAGCTTTCTGCCGTTTTCCTGCACCTGTTTATCCATATTTTATGTTATGTGTCTTATTCTGTAATTGTGCAAAGTAAATAAATCAAAAATAAATAAATTATGAAAGCCATTAACTTTAGTAGGGGGGGAAAACATTGCATTTTGATTCTTGCCAGCCGAATAAACAGTTAACACCTGCCTTTGAATTTGCTTGAATTATGTTTAATTCATAGGTAAGACTTTTTCCTTATTTCACTCTGTTTTAAACAGTCATAATCACTATCATCTCTCATTTAAACCACTTTTTGGACTTCTTGAACTAAACAGAAATAACTGTAAATAAATGTTTGTTTTTTTTAAAGTAAGGTAAAAACAGACTTTATTGGTCCCAAAGTTGGGAAATGTGGTTTGTCACAGTAGTGTATAAAGAATTAGGACACATAGCCATAAAGTAGAACAGAGCAAACTAAATAGATACTGTCATCAAAACACATTTGTATAAATGCACATTATAGCAATATTAAAACACACATCTTAAAGTCACTATGTGTGTTTATGGTCCAGCTAGGTGCTCATTAAACAATGTGACAGCTTTAGGGATAAAGGACTGTTAGTGACTCAGTCTGGCACTGTTCAAAGAAGTGTTTCTCCTGCAGCTTTAATGTTTATTCGACATACGAGGCCGTTAATTCCTGCTGTTTTTCCCCTATAAACATGACTATTTATCATAATGCAGAAAACTCTCTGCTACGCTTGCTCTAGGGGCACTCAAACCTTTCAAAGTAATGTCCTTCAAGGATTTAAGGTCTTAATAAGTGCGAATAGTAAAAGTAAAAGAGCGGTATGAAAATATGCATAATGACATTCTTTTTTTACAACATATTTTGTATTCTAATCACAGTCAAGTTTGAGGAATAAAAGGAAAAACACTTGGATGGATATTGTTTTTTTTTTTAGATAAAATAGGCCTCTGACACGTTAGACAATGGAACCACAAAACTAGGGTCACAGATGAACATGTCACATGTAAAATCTTCAGCAGGATAAAAAATGCAAAATGGTCACATGCTGCACAGTATGCCAAGAATGAAAGCAAAACAAAGCAAAGCTTATTTATTAATCATGCAGATCTCCAAGTCACGATTTCATCAGAATTACCTCACACAGGCTTCGTTTAATATGTTAAAAAGAATCCGCTTTTTCAGCCTCAATTTCCCCTCCTGCAATTGAGATATTTCAGCGGCTTTGGAAATAAAATGTCTATAACAGTGGTGGCCTAATGGTTATAGGAAGCGAGCTTGTAACCAAAGGGTCGCTGGTTCAAATCTAACGTGGGCCATTGAGCTAATCCCTTGACCTTGACTGATCCCTGGGCACTGCTCTGTATGGGTTAAAAGCACAGAACAAATTGTGTGTATGTATGTGACGATAAAGTCTATCCTACTCTTTTTTGTTTTTTCTTTAATGCCTTCATTTCTAAAATATATATAACCAGATACCAGATCCATTTGGTGTAGTCATGATTGTAGCATATTTCACCTCTCAGAAAGTAAAATGTGTTCTATTTTTTAGATATGTCGAGGTTATCTGGTATCCTTCTTTCTCGCATTTTCTAAGTCCACTCCACTTTCAAAAAAGATACAGTGATTGTGGAACAAAAAACACAGAAGAAAATATCTCCTGCAGGGCATAGAAGGTAATATATATTGGATGTGCATCAATAGTTGTCAGAATACAAAAAAAATAAGAATATATATGTGTTTAGTTAAGTATTTCACTTTGAAATTGAGTTTCCTCAAATACACACACAGAGTCATGTCTATCCAAAAGCTAACAATATGCGTTTATATGCAGTAAATGTATATACATTTATAATGAAGTGAATGTAAGTAAATTACAGATATTTTCTAATAAAGAAAATATGTACTTGTTATAATGCACATAATGTTGAACAAAGACCCCCATGGACTTAATCATGGGCACTTGTTGGAGTGTTTAACTTTCCCTTTAAGGTTTCTGGTACGATCTTCATTCATTCACCATTTGTACTAGTGACAAACTTATGGACTGGGGGCCAGATCTGGCCCTTTGAAGCATCTAATTCGGCTCGCAGGGGAAAATAAAAATGACTGCTGCTCACAGTTTTCCTTGTGCTTATATCGCACCATTGCAGTCATTTTAATGTTAAACTTTTGAAAAAAACCCAAATTTCTTACAAAATCCTTACATTTTCCTCAAATGACATAATATTTCCCTTCATTTAATAGAAATTGGTCACAAAATCAAGGAAATTTAAAGTGAAGATCCTGTTGGCACTGGTATCTATCACTCCATGCTTGCATATGGTCACTTTCTCCTACATATTTTGTATTTTATGTACACGTAACTGCAAACGTTGAAATTAATAGTTTTCTAGGGCTGAACGATTTGGGAAAATAATCTAATTTTGATTTTTTTTTCCTCAATATTGCGATTGCAATTTAATATGCGATTCTTTTTTCGAGGGCCTCTTGTCAAGTATTTTTCAATGAACACAAGCAATAAATCAATCTGATTTATTTAAACTTTAAATAAATAGACATTTTAAAGCACAGATTACAACAATAAAGCAAACAAATCTGTGGCTTTACCTCTTCAACATACTGATCTAACTAACGTCACGTTTCATAAAACATGTAAACGTGGACTGCACTTCTTAAACACTCTCTGAACTTAACAGGCGATGCAAGAAGAAATAAAAATAAAAAATTGCAGCTTTTGTAATTAGAAAATCGTGTTTTATGATATAGCGATAATATCACAAATGCAATGAATCGTTCAGCCCTATTGTTTTTTCCTGCATAAATTCTGTAGCTTACTTGATATCAAACTGCTCCATATTTGGCCCCTGTTGTAAAGGGTGGTAGAGGTCTGTTGGTGCCTATCCCAGAACAAAATCCCACTCACACACTTAAAGGTTTGTATAGTGTACACTGTACACTACTCCACTAAAGACCATAAAAAATACATATACTTTCATCTGCATACATTTTTCCAATAGTTGTTTCTCATCCCTACAACAGAAAACCTCTCTTTTCTTTGTCATATCAAAGCCAACAGCTTGTCAAGTTTGTTCTTCAGCAACAGCCTGTATTCACTCTGATCTTCCCTTAGAGGGCTGACATGAGAGAAGATTACCTCCAGGAATCAATAAAAACATCACAGTGCTAAAAAAAAAGAAGAGCTATCCTGTGGTAAAGACACCCCGTGTTGATAGAACTAAAAAAGTAATTTCATTTTTTAACGGCAAGCAGCAATCAGTAAACTTTGGTGACATTTTTGCGATATGAAGCAGCTGAGACAGTTACAGAGGTAAAAAAACTAAACATAAAAAATCTTTTTCCTGACCACACTTGTATCCACAGAAATTATTCACCAAACTGACAAATGACTTGCTTAGCGTATCTCTTGAAAAAATCTAATTTTACCCTCTAAACTGCACATTGGCAATGTAATCGCATAAAGCCAGTGTTTATCACATGAACGGTACTTTCTATAACATCGCTTCCAGACACCGTTGAACCCATACGACGATCAAAAATGACCCGTGTCACTTTTTAAAAGCTGGAAGAATTAAAACACATTTCAGTTTTCCACTCTCAGTAGAGGCAGCGCTATTTTCTCCTTAGAGAACCCAGGGCTTCCATTGCAATGGCCTATAACAAAGAGTTATGGATATTAGATGTCACAAGAATAAGACTTGCCATTAAATTGTGCAGCAGCCTATGTCAGGCTTCCTGCTCAGCAAAGCTATACAAAAGAATGGCTGAAGATAAAGATGTGCAAGTGTTATCAGAGTGAAATGCTCTCACTTTGTTTGTTTTCCTCTTAATGGCTGCCCTTGAGCAATTAGGTCATTGGGGAAATTTGTGGGGTACATAAAATCCTATGCAGTGTGATATAGTAAACACTTTTAAAGCTCTACTCCAACCATAGATGTGCGGTTACAGTGAGTTAGTAGTAGTAATCTAAAAGCCTTTGTATTATACGGCTATGGAAATACAAACAACTGTTCAACTCCTACAATAAGAAGGTCCAATTAAGCTAATATATCACATCAGTATGTGCAAAGAACAAGTAAATCAATCACAAGTTATGATATCAGCTCTTAACCAACACCTACATACATGCATTCATACATATATTAAGTTCGCACTGCAATGTTGAAATATCACATGAATTATGTAAGGCGCCCACTATATCCAGGCAATAAATGACAGATATCAGTCTATTATTGATTTTGTGACCAATTTTTAATTTAGAGGTAATTATGGTAAAAAGGAAATCTTAGGTATTTGAAATTTCAGATTTAAAATGACTGCAATCATGCATGGGGGAAATTGTCATCCTCCAAATATTGTGTAGCACTCGGGGCAGCGACCCCTAAACTGGGAGAACTGGTTGACGTCCAACAGATTTCAGGAACATCTGAGGCCTCAGTCCAGCAATTTGCAAAGCTAGGAACAGTGTGGATATTGTGTAGATACTGTGTAGAAGACCCAAGCTTGAGGAAGACAAACACAGGTAACACTTTACTTGAAGTTTTATACATAAAGGCTGACATTAGGCTGTCATTAGTATGAATAATGTGTCATGAAGGCTGTCATTAAGTGTTGTTCATTACCATAACCCTAACCCTACCTAACCCTACTAGATCCCTCCACCTAACACAAAAAAGCCAACGTAGCTCTAAAGGTGTCACAATTTAGCGAAAGATGTCATAATTTTGCAAACAACACTTAACTCACCCACTGCCCATGACGTAAATATACGTCATTTCAAATCCAACTGCTCACTGCCATTGACATACAGTAAATGTGTCAATTGTATTTTTCAACGACGGTTGCTAGGAGACACTGTTACAGACCTCTCCAATGAATATCAGCCTTGTACTATGATGTAGTGACCAACTGGTGCCATATAGGTGGCAGCAGTGTACCTTTGGATGAGCGATTAGCTGTGATGTGCACCATCACCGGGGAGGGAGAAACCATGGACGAGGGATAAAATGGCGCTACGAGAGAAGAAGGTGAAGCTTCCAGCACCTAACATCAGCGCACACGTGTTGACCGAAGTCCACTATTGAGAGTGTCGCGATTGTGAGAGAAAACGATCAACAACCCGGTGTCACGTACGGAGTTTACCTCCGTACTGAGATTATAACCCTAACCTAATCCAATAAACAAATAAAACACGTGTCCGTTCACTTTGAAAACAAAAATATTATTTATTTTTTTTAGCAAAAATTCAATTTCCCGTAGTGCGTATATACGATCTCAGTACAATGTGCACTCAGTACATGACACCGGGCCATACAGGTCGACTGGGCATGTCAGAGAATAGGAGGAAGTTGCGTGTGTGGAGACTGAGGTGGGGGAGATTTGGAGGAAGGCCAAAATATGGTAAGGGAACCAAACAACTCTGACCCAGATAGCAAAATAATTATAATTTTGCCATCAAAAGCCCAGTCTCAGTGTTTTTTGTTGTTGTTTTATAGAAAGAAACCAATGTTGAGGTGTCACTAAAGCAAAAAAATAAATTAGCCTCAAAGTCACTGACTGATTTTTTTCAGAAAAAGCCTTTTTTCTCAGCTTTTGGTCAGACACTGGCCTTTTGTGTGTACCTATATTCAACTGCTGATTACGGAAGAAAAAAAGATAGAAACCAAAAACATTTCCTGATGAAAATAGAGTCTATTCTTTCAGAATCTGGTTTTTAAATTTTACATGATCATAGTACAAAATATTCTGTGGGTCTTTAAAAATCAGCCAAAATGCTGTAAAATGAGGTACTGTAGCTGTTCTGAAAATGGCTGGCAGCCAGTGAGTTAATGACAGCCTTCATGAAACCTTATTCATGCTAATGACAGATATTGACAGCGTAATGTCAGCCTTATGTATAAAACTTCAAATAAAGTGTGAGCCAAACATAGCACCCCCAAGAGGGTGAGAAGAGGATTTATCATTTTATACAAAAAATTATAGTTTTATGAAAACCATCAGCCTGTAAGCTTAGATCAAAATTCCATCCATTTGTAAATAGCTGTGTGTGTGTGCAGGAATTTTTTTAAATCTTTGTTTTGTGGGTGGGTAAGTTTTATTGTTTTGACTGTATTTCACTGTAGTGTAGAAAGGCCCAACCAGGGACAGCAGTTGTGAACTAGCATTAACTACATACTCTATATGCATCACATCAGCGGCAAACTTTTATGTCTATGTTCAATTGCATTGTCCCTATAAAATAAATTAATAAAGAAAGAAATAAAGAAAGTAAAAATTGATTGAAAATCAGATCTGCCACTATAGGAAGCAAACTACACAGATTTCGAGTTGGCATATAAAAAGTCCACATTCTCTGCTGTTCACCAGATAATGTATTAGCATAATAAGTCTTCATTGTGCATTTTGGTTTGTCTTGATAGTCGTTCCTTTACAAATCTATTCACATTAAATTCTAAAGAAATAAATACTGTTTAGCATTACAATTTATCCTCCAGTGGCTCAATGTAGAAGTAAGATTACTAAAAGCTTTTCCTATATGCGATCGCTGGCAGTGGTCAGCAGTTCAATTAAATTAAGCTAAGCACTTTATCATTAACCTCAGAGATCTCTGCCTGAGTGCCTAGCAACTCTGCAACATCCTGTTACACGTTTTTTCTTTAGGTATCACCCACTGCATGATTTCATTAACTAATCAGATCACAGCCTTTTTCCTCAGTCAATTAGTTTTCTTTCATACTGCAGATCCTTAAATCATTATCCCAGAAAGATTAGAAGGAATTATGGGTACTTTTGTTGAGCCAGTGGGACGGATTAGCGCTGTGCTCCTGTTATAGTATTAGTATCAGCCCTCCTTTTAGTATAGAAAAAGTAAATGCAAACCAGCAACCAGGGAAATATCTTGCATGAGATGCTGCAATAATGTCAAATCCTAACATTGCATATTCAGCTCAGCCTCTTCAGGGCAAAGCTGTATCATATCTGAATTGATATTTTACTGTGCATTTAGATGGCCATTCTTTTTTCAATAATTAAAGACAGTCATAAATCATAAAAAAAAATATGCAGCTGGAGGTTTGGCAGGTCAATCAAAAAAAAAACAAAACAACCTCTTTCTTATAACCAAAGTTTTTTCACATGGAATTTGTCGCCAGCATCACTGACAGGCCATATGGCAGGTGGAGGTTAGATTAGGGCTGCACAATTATGGCCAAAAAGATAATCACAAATATTTTTGATCAATATTGCAATCACAATTATAATCACAATTATTTATCATATTAAATAAAAATCTGCTACTTTTAAACAAACAGTAGATGTACAGTTTACAGTGCAAAACTAGTAAGTAATTTATTTATAGAGTGCTTTTTGCAGATAAAATCACAAATTGCTGTACAAAGAGGATAATAATGAAAAAAAAAATTACCCAAGAATTTACAATGTACACTATTACATAGTACAGAGCTCGTATTTGAAATCTGGACATTGCAGACGATCAGGTTAATTTAATCGTGGCAACCAAAGTCGTGATCACGATTAAAATTTGATTATGCAGCCCTAAGTTAGACACCAACAAACCTGCAGCACCCCCACAGTGGTGAGGATGAAACCCCAGAGGTTAGGTGTGGGAAAGCCAGTGAGTGTGCTGATGAAAATGTAAATGAAGTTAAACGGGTGGAGAGACATTTTTGTAGCTTGCATAAAGGAAAATAAACACACCAAAATGATCTCATAATAGTAAATATAATATTTGCCCAAGCTTGATAACAAAGTCTCTTTTTCAGGCTTTAAAACCAAATATTGACATTTGAGAGGAAATTGATAACTCATGACTAGTGCTTTAATAAACAATTAATCATAGACGCACCTGTGATTGAAAGCAATTGTGTAAATAAAAGATGTTTCCATCTTTGACTCATACAACAAACAGCTAATTTTCAACACATTTAACAATATTCAAAAATAGACTTGTATTACCATTTGTTTTTATGATCTAAATTAGTTTTTCTTCTCCATTGTATCTCCTTTACACACAAATAATGCTTTGATCAGCACTTAACCTCAGAGGTGAAAGTAACGGTATATCTTTCAGTACTTGCGTTACTGTAATTCAGTTGCTTTTATGGGAACTTGTACTTTTTTGCACATATATCTAAATCAGTAATTTTACTTGTATTTAAAGGCACACCATGGACTTTTGGACCTAAAGAGTTGGACACATATGAGGTATTTTAAATGATTCCTCAGGCCAATATACAGCGCTTGACAGTATCAGTGCTCCGAGTAAGTTTGGAGAAGACGGACAATTTTTCACCAGGTCACGTGACCTGGAGAAGGCCTGGAAAACTTTTCACTTTACGACAGTCACGTGACCACAGGATATATATAGTTCCCACTTGACCTCACATCATACGGGCAATTTCCGACCCGGCGCCATTGCTGTGGGCAGCTGAAAGGAGTGAGCCTCTGTTTACAGCCAAAAGAGCACAATACGGTTGTTTCGTGTTGGGTTAATGGTGCATTAATCACCGCGATAGCTCAGTTAAACATCCGTAACTTCAAGATAAGGATTGGCTCTCAGGGCTGTGGTGCGAAGCGGCACTGCTACAGTCTATGGGCTGGAGGAGCAGCTGCCACCGCCGCACTGTTCTCCTCGCCGCCGCAAAAGGCCGGCCTGCCTCACTGCGTCGGTGGCGCTTCCCTCCTACTTCCTGTCGGCCGCCTTCGTCGGGGGTCAAGGCGGAAGGGCGAGACCCCGGCCGCCGCGCCGACCTTGACGAAGGGGGCCGACAACTGCGGCGAAGAGAGGAGGATGGTGGTGGCGGCTGCTCCTTCAGCCCAAAGATTGTAGCTGCGGCGCAAGCCCAGCCCTGAGAGCCAGTCCTTATCCCAAAGTTACAGGTCAGCTACTGTCTGCATACACAATCAAAAGACAAGGGAGGCTGGCCCGACTCACTGTTTGATGATTTTTGCGACAGTGCTGCGACGTTTAAACATTTTTTAAGTGATTTGTTACATTTCTACACCCAACCATTACTGAGTGAATTATTCTTTCATCAACAGACATTGTGAAACTACAAAAAAATTAAATGACCAGACAACAATGAAATGCATCACATCATAGCCAACCAACCAGATTAAAAGTAACAAATGGTGCCAAATCAGCCTCTAACTGAGGTTATTTTATCACTTTCTTGAGTTCAGGTTTCTACCTATTATGTTTAGGGCTGCTCCGATCTGATATTGATATTGGTCCGAACTGCATCTAAAATCTCCGATATATTATATTAGATGTATTCAATTGTAGAATACTGTAGATATTATGTTGAAGGCTAAAATTCATGTAACCAATTGTTTAATAATAAATGGGTCAGTTTTTCTCATACTTACTGTTGTTGACTATTGTTCTCTGTTTGAGTAACATCACCTGATTAATCCTTTTCTAACATTCAACACTACAAAATAAGTAATAAAAGTATGTATGATTCGTGCTGACATCGTATCGGATCAATATCGGTGTCGGCCGATACTCAAGGTTGCAATATCGGTATCGTATCGGAAGTGAAAAAGTGGTATCGCGACATCCCTAATTATATTGTTACCCACATGGCACATTTGACATGGCACTGTTTTTAAGCTCATAATTTTACCTATACTTAGATTTTTATTTTGAATTGAACAAATTGGTGTTATTTTATTTAAAAAAAAAAGAGTTGGGCATTTTGACAAACCTTTTATTTTATACAGATGACTTTGTAAAAAATAAATTAAGTTCCAATTGTGCATGATTTCATCTCCTCCTTTTTAGGTTTAGACATGAGGTGATTACTGTATGCAAGGGAACCGTGAAGTAACTAGTAACTTTTACATTGAGTACTGTTTAATTGAGGTACTATTTACTTGTACTTGTGGACATATTGGTACTCTTTACACCTCTGTTTAACCTCCTACTAAAACAAGGTACGTAATATGTATAGTTGCTGCCAAAACTTTCACAAAAGGATCTTTTTGTTGAGGATCTGCACATTGATCAGTGCATTTGGGAGTTTCTTCAGTCCCTCAAAGCTGGTCTGGATCATCATCTGCCTTTGGCTCTAATGACCCTCTGGGCCTCGCATGCTGCTAATGAGCTGATGGATCAGTGTATTGATTCCACTGATGCAATCTAGGAACATCCAATTATCTTAAGTAAACAGTGGAGAAACCCATTCTGAGCCAAACCGGTGAAACAAAGCACGACGGAGCTCAGAGACGAAACTCAGATTGAAAGAATGTTTCTTGCAATTGAAAATAATGTTGTGTCACACACTGTGAAGCTGCTCTTTGCAGTTTGTCATCATGAATATCAAGCAGGGGAAATAAAATAAACCAGTCACACAAACACTGCTCGGAGAGTAAAATACATGCAGTGTTTTTGGCTCTGTGTTCTGAACGCACACGCACACACACACACCGTTATATAGAGAAACCTGGTACCTGTGGCTCTCTCTTAGGGCTTCCTTCCCTTTCCTCCATGAGATTACACCCCGAGGAGACATCCTGGGCTTACATTCAATGAGAACATCGCCACCCTGCCGTGCCAAAGTTTGGACCTTCACCAAGTTTTGAGAAAAGTCTGGCGCAATCGCTGAGGATGGAGTAAAAAAGAGGAGAGAAAATAGTGCAAAACAAGACACAGAAGAAAAAAGGTTTAGTGACAAAGAAGAGCGGCAGATGAGTAGAGCAGGACACTCGATCCATTAGGCAGGTCAGCCTTCACTCCACAGATGCATTCATTTACACACACACGCGCACACACACACACACACACACACACACACACACACACACGCACACACGCGCACACACGCGCACACACGCGCACACACGCGCACACACACACACACACAAAGACTAATGCTGTTGAACAGATGTTGCACGTCATTTTTCAAAAAAAGTTTTTCATAAAACAAGTTTTCAATTCCCATGAATTTTCCACTAAGGCCCTTTGAAGCAAAAAAAAAAAAAAAAAAGAAGAAGCTTGATGCTGTTCCTTTAAGCCTTAATTACTGAGGCGTCGCTGTCTGAAGCTGTTTTGTATGCAGCCCGACTCAGCAGAAAAGCTCTTCAAAGTGAATATGCAGCCTGGCGCCACTGTAATGGCTGAGCACCTGCCAACGTACGCACGGTGTTCCCGGTGCATTTACATTCAAGGATACAAACAAAATATGAGAATCCACTCTTGTGCTCATCGCGCGTCCTTTCTGACGCTGTGTGGGAAACAAAGCATGCCGTCGACTGTCACAGTTGCCTACTTTAATCACTTTGGGGAGGATTTTATTCAACAGGATCTTTAAGCTCTAAGAAGTTACAGTTTCTTGATTTTAAAACAACTAAAGCATTTTAAAAGCGTCTATAGCAGACATAAGCAACTGGAAGCCCTGGGGCCACATGCAGCCCTTGGTCTAATTTTTATACAGCCCCCAAAGTAAACAAATACATAGAAATACAAAAATAATAACAGAAAATACTCAAAAAATACACAAAACTACTCCAAAAATGAACAAAATAACAGTAATACACAAAATTACTTAGAAACATATACAATATTTCAGAAAATGAGAACAAAAGTACACAGAAAAACATGAAAAATGACTCCGAAAAACTATAGTACTAACAGAAGTACACAAAAATTACACCAAAAAATGCAAAATGACAGCACAAATACACAATATGACTCCAAAAAACATATTTTATAGGAAAGGACAATAGAAATGCACAACATTACTCCTATCAAGCAAGACAACAACAAACATACACAGAATGACAGAAAAACACAATTACTATAAAAATAAAAACTCATTGTTAATGCTCAGATTGCTCATTAATCTAAATGCCAACAACAATGTTGATAACGTGGCCCTCCAATCAAACAAACACATTTTTGTGGCCCCGCTGTTATAAAGCTCACCTAACTCTGGTCTATAGTTCGCTGAGAGGAAGTGTTATTTATTCTTATAGTTCTCAAGTTTATTTAAAACAGTGTTTTTAAAACATTATCCAACATCCTCCCACACAGAATAATACCTTTAGAAGTTCACTAATTACAGCCTGGAATAATATGAACTTCATTGATCTCAGTCTCTGTAAACACCTTTAAAATGTAATGAGTTACGTCAGTATATCTATTTATGGGCCACTGAGGACACTCGTATAACAACAAGAGTCATTGGACCACAGGTTTGAGAAACGCAGCAAAAGTAAGTAATTATTACATTTTCCAATGTTGCAAATCTATCATTAGTTTTGCATTATATTTATTCTTGGTGCTAGGATTAGTTAATTGTTCAGTATGTTAACTAATCATATATGTTGTATATTCTTCAATTTTAACTTGTTCCCCAATTTTTTCTGTTGTGCCCCCCCTTGAAAATTATTCAGTAAGGCTTTTCTAGCGACCAACATTAGTTCTCAGAGGTGAAAGTAATGGATTACAAGTACTCACGTTACTGTAATCGAGTTGTTTTTATTGGTACTTTTTTGAGTACATGTCTAAATCAATTTTTCTAAAGTACGATTTAAAAGAAGTCATTTGTTACATTTCTACACCAAACCTTTACTGAGTAAATTATTATTTTTTTTATGATCAACCACATTGTGAAACTACAAAAAAATTGAAATGACCAGACAACAATCAAATGAGTCACGTCATATACGACCAATCAGAATAAACGTAATGCACGGCGCCAAAACAGACACAAACTGTATCTATAGCCTGATCTTTTTTTTTTTTATTATTTTGAATTGAATCCATTGGTGTTTTTTTTTTTTTTTATTTAAAACAAAAATTGTACATTTTCACAAAAGTTTTATTTTATACAGATGCTTTTGTGGAAAATAAATGAAGTTACAATTGTGCAAGATCTATTTTAAGGGAACCATGGCAACATTTATTTCAAAAATAAACATGGGAGGGGGGGGGTGAAAGTAACTATTGACTTTTACTTTCAGTACTATTTCATTGAGCTACTTCTTACTTGTACTTGAGTATTTTATGTGTAACTTACTGCTACTTGTACTTGAGTATTTTATGTGTAACTTACTGCTACTTGTACTTGAGTATTTTATGTGTAACTTACTGCTACTTGTACTTGAGTAAAAATTCAATCAAGTTATAGTTTTTATATCTTATATCAGGATATAGCATAGCTATATATTAGAGCTGAAACTAATAGAAGTGCACCCACTTTTTCACTCCAATACACATTATTAATGCAGGGTGTCTGACTGAGCTCAGAAGCATTAAATCTGCTTACATGCATTCCATTTTTAGTTCAGCTCAACCAATTACAGTTACATCAGTTACTAAACATCATGGATCTGAACAGGCTGTGCATCCATTTGATTGGCTTTGGTTAAAAAATGTTTCATGCAATTAACCAAAATACTACATCCCACAAGGATCAAAATATTTTTCTCTTTCCAGACGTCTTCATATGGTGTGGGTATAAAGCCATATTTGCTCAATTCTGAGTTCTACTAAAACAGGCTTCTTAACAGCTCATGAGCAACACATTGCATCCATTCCTCGCTTCTATTGCGCATATATTAACTGAACCTTTGTTTCCTTTACAAACCATGAGTCAATTTTACTGCTTGAGGAGGTCTTCTAAAGTGTTGTTTTTTAATTGGCACATTTCTACTAAGGAAATGTTCCACTCCAAAAAAAAAGCTTTTTTCCCCCTCCCTCCAATCTTTATTTTTGTTGCTTGATTCTAACTCGCTACTCCTTGTTGGTTATTCCATAGATATTGAGTATCACTGTACATCAGCATTAATATTTAATTCCATGAGAGCTAAACAGAAGCAAACAGAATTAAAACCATAAATAAACTGACGGTTTAATGGTCAGGAGTGCGAACAGAAAAAAAAAAAAAGATCAAAGACACTTTTCTGTGTGTGTGTGCGCGCGTGTTCACTTGATCTCACCAATGACTCGGAGCTCGGCGTTGCTGAAGATTCGACCGTGTTTGTTCTCGGCCACACACTGGTACATTCCGATGTCTGCCAGGTTCAAGCTGCTGATGTTCAGCACTCCATTATTCATCTGAACCCTGTCCTGCTGAGGACACAAAAAGTACGCCACAAAAACACACACATTCCTGTTTAATACATCACTCATGAGGACACCTGGTAGTAGTACTACTGATCAATAAGTGATTGAGTTACTGGTTCTGCTGGAGATTTTGTAGCTGATGCAGGTTCATGTGGAATTGTTATTTTGATGAGCGCTATGAGATGACTATTGTATTTAGCGCTATATCAATAAAGTTGAATTGAATGGAAAAACAAGCAGTTTTATTTCCTCACCCACAGATGTTTTTCTTCTTATTACCATTTGTCATGTTCTGTTAAAACCTTTGCTGTTATTTTTACACACATTTCTTAAACATAAACATCCCTCAATCTGCCAAAAACTTGGAAATTTCATTGTTGTCATAATTTCTCTTGCTCATATAGAACTTGGACAGTACGTATTGTACTGCTCTTAAAAACACAATGACCACAAGTACTTGAATAAAATTACTGTTCCGTTATAATTTGTCCCTAGTCATTTCTAATAATCTATCAGCAAGATATTTTAAATATTACCCTAAAGCCATGTTTTTCAACCTTGGGGTCACCTGAAATCCCTAGGAATTGATGAAAAAAAATACTGATTAAAACTATAAATTTTATTTATTTTTTAAATTAATCTTCAATTATTGTATTTGGTGATTGAAAATTGCTATTGGCAATTAAATATATTGTTCTCGTAGGAGTTATTTGTCTTCCGCAACTCCTTTGTCGTGGAACTCCTCCTAGGCTATTAATGCATCACGAATGACACGTCTGTCATGACATAGGGACAATGTCAAGGATGTGCAGTCGACCTTTTTTGAAGCCAAAACGTCAAGGTCAAGGTCGTGTCAAGTGCCAAAAACCAAAATTTTCCATATCTCTACAAATATTTATCATACAAGTTTGATGCTTACATTTCTGAAAAGCTCGTTTTAAGTGAAGTATTATATTTCGTTGGACCGAAGCTGTACCACCTAGCAGTAAAAAGATTGGTAGGGGTCAAAGTTCATAACGTCATAACTTGGCCACTGGTAACATTGAACAACATTTCCTTTCAATGTGTGACCTTGACCTTTGCTCAAGGTCATATTTAAGGTCAATAACTCCTCAGAAAAGTGAAAAAAGTGACTTCCAAGTTCAGCAAAAACAACACACATTGTCCCAGCGAGTAATCCATTGTTCCAGCATGTCTCAAATTGTCACACATCGTCCCAGAGTCCTACATTGTCCCAGAGTGTTCCAAAATGTTCCAGTGTCCCAAATTGTCCTACATTGTCCCAGTGTGCAATCCATTGTTCCAGCATGTCTCAAATTGTCCTACATTGTCCCAGAGTCCTACATTGTCTCAGATTGTCCTACACTGTCTCAGTGTTCCACATTGTCTCAAATTGTCCTACATTGTCCCAGCGTGTCACATATCGTCCCAGCGAGTCTCAAATTCTCCTACCCTGTCCCAGAGTGACCCACATTGTCCCAGCATGTCCCACAATGTCTTAATTTGTCCTACATTGTATCAGAGTGTCTCAAATTGTCATACATTGTCCTGGACTGTCCCACAATATCTCAGTGTCCCAAATTGTCCAAGTGTGTCCCAAATTGTCCTACATACAAAAATACTTTTTTTTCCCTATAACTTGGCCACTGGTACCATTGAACAACAAACTTGTCAACAAATCCAGATACAGGTTGTCATTTTTGCTAATTTGCATTTGCCAAAAATGCATTGCAAATACAGGCCTTGCCTAGTTATTATCATTATTGTCCATTTACTTTCTGACCCGCTAGCTACTTTATTCAGGGTCGTGTCGTATTATTATTCAGTCATTATTATTAATATTATTCTTTACCACACACAATCTCAAACAAAGGTATTCTATATAACTGTATAATTAATCATGTGCACTAATTCTGGTTACGCTGTTTTTTTAACACAGTATAACAAATATGATCAAAAACTAATTTTAGAGAAAAAATTGTCTCTGGGGTCGCCAGAAATTTGTGATATAAAGCTGTGGTCACGACCCAAAAAAGGTTGAGAACCACTGCCTTAAAGCATGGTTTTTGCTGAATTTAATACCATTTGTTTGGCATAATGTGTCCAAAAAAATAAAAAAATCACAAAATCTGTTCAAACAGTGCAGTTTATTTTACATTACATTCTGAAACCACGGATTGGTTAATATGACTGCTTAGTAATAGACTTTATACAACTTTAAGCATGTTCACTGTGATAAACGGCCTGGTTTAATTCAAGGTTCAGACACTCTCTCCTGAGGGGGTTGATAATTGAAACAGTGTTAATTTTCTGTGGTCTTAATAGTCCCGCAGTGACTAGATGTAACCCCCCCCTAGCTTTAATACCACAGAGAGATTATCAAACGATGGCTGAGATCAAACCTCAGAGGGATCAGGCAGGAATAAACTCAGCAAGGAGACTGTTATTTTTGTTGTGTTAATGAAAAATAAAAAGCCAAATTCAGTTTCCGGCATTTTTTTCAACCCTGTGGAAGCTTTAACCACTGATTTCTGATGCCATTTATAGATACATTAATACAACTATGGTAGTCCTCATTGTTCTTGTCCTTGATCTTTCCATTCATTGTAACTGGACCTTTTCATTTCACTGACAAACTAGTCCAGAGGGTCCTGATGCCACTCTTTTTTGTCATCTGGATTCATTACAGCACTGCCACTTGAAAAGACGGCGACTAACCCGTAACATCTGTCAGTGGCACTGCCAAGTATCTTCAGATAGAGTTTTGATTTTCCAAGTCTCAATCTCTGGATGAACATTAAACCAATGTAACAGTGAAGCCATGGCCACGGGGGGTCGAGTGAGTGGATGCAGGGAGCAGCTTCCAAGTAGGGCACAATGAGTCTCTGGGTTTTTGGATTTGGTCGTGCTCAAGGGAAAGGAGCTGATAATGAGAGAGAAAGATCGAGGGGAACTGTAGTGATTTTGAACAAATGAAAGATGGTCCCTTTTAGGTTACACAGCCAGGGGCCCAGAGGCATGACAAAGATGAACTAAGGATGTGAATGGGTTTAGTGCCACACAGCACTATGTGGAGCCCTGTTGAAAAAGCTTCAGACACTAGTGGATCTGCCACAATGTCTTTCAAAGTGGAGACGGATGATGACATTTTTCTGCTTTATCACCATCTTTAATTATGCTTGACTTCTACCAACAGAGAAAATCTGTAGAAGGAACTGATTGATGTCCTGTTAGTAGCATCTCTTTATGGCTTATAAAGCTAATTGTTTTTGCGAGAGTAATTGTATTCTACGACAACAGTAACTAAAGAAGACATGTAGGGGTTTTTGGATGTGTGGTTAAAAAAAAGCACCTCAAACTCTGTAAAACAAACAAATATAAATAAAAGAGAGGATATAAGGAAGAGACGGGCAAGTTTTATCACAGCGGGGCCACAAAAATGTGACTGTCAGATCTGAGGGCCACGTTATCAACATTCATGTCAGCATTTAGAATAATGATCTGATCATGAATACAAGAAAAACAAAGGGTTTGTGGGTTTTGGTAGTTGTTTTATAATTCACCATGGTAACTTAGGCTGAATGACTAACCTGGTCGGGATCAGGTATTGTTTTGGATAAGATCTGAGCGAGTACTAAAGTCCTGCCTCCTGACCAATCAGTTCTCTAAGAAAATGACTTGTCCAATAAAAAGAGGATCATTCTGTTGTTTTTGGTCGGCATTATGGATTTAAATTCTTCATATTTTTAAAGAAGTATTACTCAATTTTGACAAATTGCTTTACTGTTCCTCCGTGTTTGTGATTGGTCTGAAGCTGTAATCTCTACCCCCGTCACAAGAGCGCACACGTAGCCAGACTGAAATCACCTGCTTAACTTAGCCAGTTGATATTGAGATTCGTAGGACTGCTTCTCTTTGACTGAGAATGTTTGGTTAGGTGAAGTCTGCTAACGGAGATAAATTCAGGATATAATTATCTAACTTTATAGTACAGGCCCTTTGTGTGATTTTGTGTTATAGGAGTCATTTTTGTATACTTTATTTGATTTTTCTGTTTGTAGTGGTCTTTTGCCCTAAGTTTAGTGTCATTTTGTGCGTTTAATTGTTGGGCCGCACAAAATCAGACCGAGAGCCGCCAGTTTCCTATCTTTAATCTATGGTGTAGTAGGAAAAAAGGCACGAGTGTATCCTTGTTGTGCTGGGGTGACATTTTGAAGTGACAGCCCTCTTCTGTGCCATTTAATTTCCTTGGAGGGGGGCCAAAATGAGAGAATGTTGTGGGTGGGAGGGAAAGAGAGCACAAGAATGAAAGTGAGGAAAAGAAAGAGATGCAGAGATAAAGAGGGGTGGGGTGGGGGTGGTGGGGGTAGTGTTGTGAAGAGGACTGATCCATTCTAATGAGGAATAACAAATGGCCCTCTTGGCCTCCCTCCCTCCCTCTCCTCCTTCCTCTCTCGCTACATTGCTGACCTTTTGGGTTTGGAAATTGATTTACTGTTGCAACCGTTGACGGTGGCATTTTGAAAATGGTAACACCCTACCTCATTAATACAGCTGCATGTACAGTGAATATGTTAGCCTGGTCACCTGCTGAATGAGATTTCACCACATTATTTACAAATCAATGCTGGGGATGCACAGGTGGCACGATTATAGTATCCTGTGGTTAAAGACGTAGGGCAAATGAAAAACAGCCTGTCAAGATGAGGAAAGAGAAAAAGTTTTCCCGTTTTCAAAAAGTTTGTGATAGAAATGTCTTGTTTGTTTTTCCGTATTACCACTTCTCTTTTTTTAAAAACAGGTCTCTAAATGTTAAGTACAAAGGCAATGAAAAGACTGGCTTCTCAAAGTGATTAAAGTTTAGCAGGTGCTCTTGGGAAAAACTGGGGGAAGAAATGTGTCAAAAAATGGAGAAACCAGGCACTCCAAAATTGAAACAATCAAAATGAGGAAAGAGATTGTTTTAAAAAAAAAAAAAAAGCCTTTATTATAATGGATAAATCATTAAAAAGCCAACATTTTTCAACAGCACGGTTTTCATCAGGGCTATCGAACATCTGTGGTAGTTGTCACACCTATATATAGACATCAGCCAATTAAAAGTAGTCATCCCATCTGACTCACTCACTGGTATCATGTATTGCCACGCCCACACCTTGTGATGGGAGCCAATCACACACTCAGACAGAACAATGAAAAGGGAGAAACAGGTGAGGTCATTTAAATAATCAGCAACACATGAAAAAATAAAGACAAACCAACATAAATTACATGATTTAAGCCAGGATATCATAAAACGTCCAATGGACAATGGATTTAGAAAGCTTTGATGTTCAATATCCATAATGTAAAGTAAAGAGTTGTTTGCATTGTGGTATTAGGTAGTAACAAAAAAACCCCATTCAACAAGCTCTTGATAGGGTACAGTGCAATACTCCTCTCCAGAAAAGCACAAGATGTAAAGCTATCGCTCAATTTCACCCTTTTTTTATTACTAACTACACCCACTCTGAGGGACAGATTGACGCATTCACACCTATTAGTGGAAAAGAAAACAACTTGGTACAATAAACCAGCTGGTACTTTTAAATGTGTGCACTGTCCTCATTCTGATAATGTTGCACAAATTAAAGAGTTTACGAATGTTCATACCAAAAAAAACTTCAAAACAAAAGGATTACATTCATTGTAACACTACCTTTGTCATATATCAGTTCTTTTGTCCGTGTAGAGAAGGTTTGTTCTACAAAAACACGTTTGAGGGATCGACTAGCTGAGCATAAATATGCAATTTGAACCAGAAATCAAGAAAACCCTATGGCCAGACACCAACCTTTCTGAAACTGTGAGCTTCATACATACTGTATAGTTCAAAGGGCCACCAGTTTGAAAAGTACTTCTTAAATACTAAATGTTCACAGTTTCACTTTAACTGGAGGGTAAGATAATAAGGAAGGCTAGCAGTAACATAAAAATTTAGGAAAAGTTTAAGTTTCAACATGCAACATTTCTCCAAATTAATGAATAATTAAATTATTATCTTCCTATTTCACTAGCTACTAACAAACAACTGTTAAGTAATCGTATCACATAACATTTGTAAAATTGAACAATTCTGTCATATTTTATATTATATCTAACATACCATAACCATACACCAAATCTGCAACACCTAAAAACATCTTTCACAATGTCCATCCATCCATTTTCATACCCGCTTATTCCCGTTTAACAGGGTCGCGGGGATCTTTCACAATGTTTCAGCGAAAATAAACATTTAAAGATGGTTAATTTAATCCTAAAACTTTATCACTTGCAGCAGTATTTAACTCTATTAAGTATTAACTACATCTGTCATATGTATTTATCCTGAGCTCCTGAGGGCCCCTCACATGGCCCGTGAGGGCTACCCAGTGCCCGCGGGCACCGTGTTGGTGACCCCTGCTCTCGATACATACTTTCATTTATACATGGAAATGCAAGGTAGCACTAGTGTTGAAATTGTTGAATTCCCCATCTCTGCGGTCCACTAGAGGTCAAACTTGTCCGTATTTGGCCTCTGAACAAAAATGAGCTTGACACCCCTGCATCAGTTGGACACTTTATGATTTCCTGGCTTAAATGATGATTTTGATCTATCATGTTTATTGTAATATATGTTGGTTTTGTCTGATTTTTACAGTTTTCCAGGTTTTTTCTCTCTTTCATGTGCTGCTGATTAGTTAAATGACCTCACCTGTTTCTTCCTTTTATTGTTCTGTCTGAGTCTATGATTGGCTCCCATCACAAGGTGTGATTTTTTAGCCACTAAATATTATTCATAAATCAATGAATGAGTCAATCAATGCCTTAAGGGGACATGTACCAATTTTTCACCTTTTAAAACAGTTCCCTGTGGTCGAAATGACTTATCTGTGTTGATGTTTGGTCAAAACATAACATGAATTAAGTGAGGGGAGGTTTAAGACCCTATTTTATTGAAGTCTTTGAAAGCACTCTGTTTTGGGGGGGAGTGTCCTTAGATTTGCACAGACCTCCCCTTTCCCTGCCTCTCTCTTCTGTGGGGTGCGCACACTAAAGGTGCGGTCACACCAAACACGACTGAAGTGTCAACATTACATTCAAAATCAATGTAAATGACGTGACTTCAAGAGGTCCTGCGTGATCTCGTCGCTCCAAGTTGAAAAATTTTAACTTTTCAAGCAACTTCAAACATCAAGTCCCTCATCCTTCACTGTCTGTAGAGCCGAGGCTGGGGCGGGGGGCTTCCTCAACTTACCTGGGCAAAATTAAAGGGGTTAACGTCTTGAATAAGCCTACATTCTGAGTGAACTCATCCTTTAGTAACTCCGTAAGTTGATCATTGAAACAGTAAAAGTGGTGCTGTTAATTATAAGTGCTGTAAACATACGGCCGGAGAAGAAGTGATGGAGTGACCAAAAAGCACCAATATGTTGAAGCGCCTCATCACGGGTGATTGAAGTGACTGCAGTCGCTACAGTCGTGTTCGGTGTGAACGCACCTTCACTCCTTCACTAGCAAAAAAAACAAATGTTTTCATCAGGCTGGGGGTGGAGTCCATGGGTGGAGTTACCAGCGGAGGGGAGGGTATTTTCTTTCCTGATTTATCTTGTGATGTCACAAACTTAAAATGTGAAACAGAGCAGTTTTCGATGTTATAAGACTTAACACAGAACAAACAAACGACTGGATGGTTTTATTTCACATTTTGTGTGCGGATGGACACTCATATGTGATCAAAAAAATTGCAAAAGTGGATTGTTCATATAATGTCCCTTTTAAAGACAGCAAAGCACTACAGCAACAGCTAGGTTTTGGTGTCATTACCAATGCAAACACACACACAATCAGTGAGTGGAGTGTACTGAAGCCTGTTATCTTGGGCAGAAAACAAACTCGCTGCAGCAACACAATAATGAAAAACTAAATTGTCAAAATGTTTGATGTTCTTTGAGAGATAAGGCACTATTCACCCTCACGGGAGAGCACGGATTTAATGATAAAAATCGAGAGCATCAAATTGGAGAGATTGAGTGCCAAGGTGCTGCAAATGTCTCTGGTTGATGATAGACAGAAAATGGCATCAATTTGGCTCCTTCACAAAACACATTCAAACAGACAGAGGCGCACACAAAGTTACAGGCCAAATGTACTCCCGAGCAAATGCAGGCACATTTATGTTGCCAAATTCAAGCTAATGTGTAGCATTTCTACTCAAAAGTATATTTTACTTGTTTGGAATGCATAACACAATATGCATTTTGTACTCGGGACGAGCTTTAGATTCAGATTTTAGATTTTATCCTTTGCATTTATTTTGTGCACATCTTATACCCTTTGACCATGTGATACTGTGCTTTCTGACGATATAATGACAACAAAAGTATGCACATTTTAGGCAGTTTTTGGACCCTGCTTTAACAGAAGAGCACAGATTGATTTTTTTAAATAACAGAATTCCTATTTGTGTCTTGTGCTGAGTGTAGACTATGTTGCCTTAATAGTATAGATATTTCATTTGCTGTAAATACATAAATTTATAAATTATCATATTTTGCATTTTAGAATTACAACACAATATTGTATGTGATTATTTAGAGCACGTGTCAAACTCTAGGCCCGGAGTTCAAATCCGGCCCTTTAGAGCATCCATTTCGGTCCGCAGGTGAACGTAAAAATTGACATATTTGCAGGGGCTCACAGTTTTTGCGGTGCTTATATCTCATGATAGCAGTAATTTTTAATGTTAAACTGTTGAAAAAAACCCTTAAAATTCTTAAACAATTCTTTAATTTTCCTCAAAGTTAAAGTAAGATGGCGGTGCATGTGGCTGCAGTAGCCCCTCTGTGTCCATATACATTTGTTGTTGCACTGCTGTTTTTTTTCGAAATGCACGTCTTTGCACAGTATCTGAAAATTGAAAATCTGTTGGTTTATTTTTATCCTTTATATTTTGTATATATTGTAAAATCTTTCTACTGTTAGTTTACGCCGTGGATCAGAAAGAAACATTTTTTCGATTTTTCTGCATGTCCAGAACACGTTGAAAATTTGACAATAAAAGATGACTTTTACTTTTGACTTTGAAATTATTACATAACATTTTCCTTAAAGCTGATAGTTTCGGAGAAATCTATGTTAATGTATGATTCTTTTTAAATGTGAAAAAAAACCTAACTCGTCTTTTACTATGGTCTACTGTCGGTGGTCATTCATATACTGTACATTAATGTATATAAGTCCTGCCTTCGTCCATAGAGCCATATACAAATGCAAGAAAGCGCGGACTTCGCTCAGCCTTCTTCCTGCAGCGTGTCACTGTCAATCAAAGTGAATGCGCGTGCATCGTCACAACAACAACCAGGTATCACTGAGCAGCATAGCGTCATGGAGGAGCACTCCAAAACTCCAGTTACCCATTCCACGATTGCCAACATACAGTATAAAGCTTTTACTAAAAGACAAAAGAAAATTCCGGGAACAAAGTTTGTGGATAAACGTCTTTGTGACCGAAACAGAATTTATCTCTGAGTTGCTTTTCAAAGATGGAGGGACTTGCTGCTTTTAAAAGGATTTTGAACGGACCAGGATTTGACGACATTTCTCATGGACAGGTAATGATAATAATAAACATGTTTTAATCAAAAGTTATGGCACTCTAACAATAAATGTGTAGTTTTTGTAGTTATGCAGCTTTGTTATGTTTCACAATGCGTGTGCACAAACAAGGAGGCGTAGTTTCTGGTAGATTGGCAGAGGTAGGGGAGGAAGAAGGGCTGGGCGATATATCGAATATACTCGATATATCACAGCTTGTAGTCTGTGCGGTGTTGAAAATGACCATACCGTTAAACTCGCGCATTTTTTTTTTTTTTTGATTTATTATTATTTATTTTTTTTTATTTTTTAAAATATCTTAGTGGCATTATGCACAAAAGGTGCACTTAAATTTAGTGTTGTTTTGAAATGTCATCTTAATGACAACATGCACAAAAGGGCACTATTTGTTTTAAAATATTGTAGTGGCATTATGTACAAAAAGTGCACTTTAATTTTGTGTTTTGAAATGCCATGTGAGTTGCATCCTGCACTAATGTCTTGTTTTGAAATGTCTCTGTGACAATTTTGCACAGAACGTGCACTTTCTGTTGACAATCTTATGTTTGAGCCACTCACTGTTTAATAAATACAGTTATGTCAACTTTGACTTAGTTGTGATATCCCCTTTTTTGCATGAAAGTTTAAAATTGGCATATATTAATGCAGTATGATCAAGAATGTTTTAATGTAGACATATAGAATCATCATACTGGTGTGATTTTGTGCATCAAAGTGTTAATTCAAGGGTAATACAAAATATCGAGATATATATCGTGTATCGTGACATGGCCTAAAAATATCGCGGTATTTATAAAAGGCCAGCCCTAGGAGGAAGTACAGCTGTTGAGGGCGGGACATCAAGACGTTTTCTCAGAAACTCCGGATAGCAGCTTTAATTAAAGGTGCAGTCTGCAACTCTTATAAAAGTGATTTTTTGTCACATTTGCTAAAGCTGTCACTATGTAAGGACAGCTTTACATCAAACTAGTAGTTTGTGTGAAAAAAAAAAAAACGGACTCATTGAGCCCCGCCCCCTGCCGCTCCTGCAGCCTTTGGCAGATTGCCAGAATGCATCGCGACCGAGCAAAATGAACCAATCAGAGCCAGGATTGTGTTTGATGGGCTGTCTGTCAGCTGTTGCTCACAGGCTCCGCCCCTTTCCCGGGCTGGAGCGCTGTCTTTTTTACAGTGTATGGTCTGGAGGAGTAAAAGATGGAATTGGTGACTTTTCTGCTTGAAAGGTAATTACTGCTGCTTGATTTGTAATTGTTACACTAGAACTCTGTGGTGCATGTGTTGTTCATGTGTGAGCAGCAGCCTCCGTGTGGCTGCTGTACGTGACACTGTGTTGTTGCTACTGCTAAGGTGTGTGCACATTGAGAGAGAGAACCGTTGCAGTAATATGCTTTTAACAGAGCATGTTATTTTACTGTGATGTTGCTGTTGGACTAGCTTGTTAGCTCCTCTGAGGGAGGGACTTTGGAAAGTTTGGAGGCAGGGTAAGAGAGCAGCAAGGAGAGAGGGATCTGAGAGTTGCGGACAACACTTTTAAATAGAAATTGGTCACAAATCTAGGAAATTTCAAGTAAAGACCCTGATATCTATCATTTATTGCTTGAAAATTGTCGGTTTCTTACATATTTATGTATATGTAGAAGTGCAAACTAGGGCACAATAATGTTGAAACTACTCGTTTTCCACCATATAATCTGTGGCCCCGCATTGAGCTATAATTATATGTTCTTAAACACCTTTAAAATCTTTATTTGCAGCTTGTGCCAATGTAACTAACACTTTTCAAGTAAGTGCTGGAAAGTCTGAATGCAAATGGGCTTATGACACATGTTTCTGATTACTTTATTTTCCTCTGCTGTGTTTTTGACTTGCAAATAATGGCCCTGATGTGCTTTCCAGTGAGACTTCCTGAGGTGTCGTTTGACTGCATGTTATATCACTCTGTTCTCTCAGGCACTTAGTTTAACTTTTGGCTTCAAAACTTAATGACAAAAAGGGAAAGGAAAGGGATAACCATCAACATTATTTAAAGCATGATTTTTTTGTTAGCCATAACACAGAGAGTGGTTTTGTTTACTGCTGATTATCCAAACAATAGGAAACAGTCGGATGAACAAACAGCTTTAATTGTTCTTTCGAAGTAAAATGGTAGATACACTAATGTTTGTTTCATGATTAAACCAAAGTTTTACTTTTTACTCTTTTCTGTGATGCTTTTCAACAAAGCAATGCTAAAATATGTTCATTTTTTCCATTTCTATCTAAAGAATAAAAGTCTACCTCCATATGATCGAGTGGTTCTCCATTTTTCAGCCATCGGTACGAGGGTTTGGGCTTCGCGGTGGCTTTACACTCCCAGACTAGGGTGTCATCAATGGTCTTTTGGACATCCTGTGGCTTCTCAGTCAATTGAGGGGCAGCTGTAAAATTACAAAAAAACAAAAAAAAAAAAAAAAAAACTGTAAACAAAACAAACCTTTTAAAAGTGCACAATTGCTTCTGTGTTACCGGTGTGGCAGCAGTTTCTGGGTAAATCAATGAACCAGCTGAGCAGACAATTAGTCCATTAAAGAAGCAACGAAGGGCACAAACTATATAAACCACCTACCATTAACCTGAAGCTGACCTCTGCTTGAAAATCATATTATTAAATCAGAGGAAGAAAGGTCATCACAGAGGAAAATCAATAGTCATTGCTCCATGCTTAGGAAAAAAAATACAACTTTTTGTTAGTTTAGTTGTAAAGTCATTGAAAATATTTCTTAATACTCAGGATGGTGATGCAAGGGTAACACAAAGTGCTTTGACTTTAACTAGAGCGTAGTAAGTGTCATCGACCTTGTAAAGCAACCAAAAACAAATGCTTGCAGCCATGGCAGGTTCAAGGGGAATGGAATAAAAGTATGATGAGTTGCTCTTTCCACCTACTTATATACTGTACCTGTTTTACTTTGACAATATCAGCTACCTATATATCTGTATATGCATCATTAGGAGTAAATTCTTTGTAGATATAACCATTCAAGCCAAAACTCTCCTGCAGCGCATATAGAACATTTTCTTCCCCTTACATCAAATAAAATTTGCTCAATAAACTGTCATGTTTTGCTAATTTTGTTTTTAAGAATAGTGATTACTGTATCTCCGTCAAAGTTGAGACAAAAATATGCTGTCAAACCTTTTCAGACTGGTTAAAAACAAAACAAAAACAAAGAAATAACAGAGTTGTAAGGCTGAACGATTAATTGCATTTGCGATATTATCGCGATATCATAAAATGCGATTTTCTAAATGCAAAGGCTGCAATTTCTATTTTTTTTTTTTTCTTGTCCTGTCTTGTAGTGTTCTGTTAAGTTCAGAGAGTGTTTAAGAAGTGCAGTCCACATATTTGCATGTTTCATGAAACGTGAAGTTGAGGTAAAGCCACAGATTTGTTTGCTTTATTGTTGTAATCTGTGCTTTAAAATTTACATTTTATATTTATTTAAAGTTTAAATAAATCTGAAAGTTTTTATTAGGAAACAGATTGATTTATTGCTTGTGTTCATTGAAAAATACATGACAAGAGGCCCTTGGAAAAAAAAAATTGGCATATTAAATCGCAATATTGAGGAAAAAAAAAAAATCGCAATTAGATTATTTTCCAAAATCGTTCAGCCCTACTGAGTTGGTCAAATATCTCCTAACTCAACTCAACATACATGTACTGTATATAAACATACAAGTAAAGTTTTACTTAAAGAACAATTCAAGATTTTTTCCACAGCATCTCTGCTTAGTTAACCAGACAATTGGTTAATAAATGGTTCGAAAAGAGAAACTTTGTTAGTTTTAGGGTCGCAAAGACTTAGTCACAGAGTTCAAGCTTAAGAAAAAAAAAACACACCGTAAGCCCTACTTTATCATGTACAGTTTTATATAAGTATCGTATTTTTTGAAATGTGTGAAACTTAACAAAAAGTCAAATGTGTGCATTTGATTTCCACAGTTTAAAACAGTATGGATAAACTTGAGTCATCAAAAACATCGTGCGCATTATAGAAAATTTCATTTCTCAAAAATAGCTGTTGAAAACACATATATAATCTTTTTTAAAACATAAATAATGTGCAATATACATTTCACAGCATGGCTGTCAATAGAAAAGTTTCTTTCAAAATAAAAGACAAGTCCAAAATGAGACATTGAGTATTTATTTATTTAGCTTTACGTGACCCACCCAGTACAGACCCACTTTTTGGTCCCGACCCACCAGTTGAGAATTGCTGGTCTATACATTAGCATATTTTCAAGTTCAATGTCATATCCTGAAATAATGTAAATGATTGCTTTGTGCTGGATGCAAATTCTGATTTAGTCAACAACTTATTAGTAAAGCATTTAATAGAAATGCCTGAATATCCAACATATAAAGAACATCTAATTATAGAGCCTTTTTTTCACGGAGAAGGAGCAAATGTACTGCATGGGGATGGACAGTCAGTGGTGTGAAACAGATCCGTCGTCCATTGAGATATACAGTAGGTATATTTTTGGTAGAAGCGCCTGGACCAATGTGGCGCCATCACCTCTGTGGTCACAGGGCATTCATTTTTTTTTAGGTCTATTTTCCATTTTTACAGAAATATAGGACAAAGTGTGTCCTATATCGGTTCATTAAAGGACACGTGGTTTTATGGTCAAATATAGGACGATTCCTTTTGAAATAGATTAGTACAAGGCCAATTAAGTGTGCATTAATCAGTGGAAGCAAGATACGTATACACATTTCAAATGTGAAGATTTATTGTTGCTAAAAACTGTTCTAAGACTAAATGGTTTCATATTACTTTTGATTAGGTTTTATGATCAAAAATCACATTTTACACAATAATTATGAAGAGTGTTGAAATACTCAATAAAGGACCTTTTACTGCATGACAGCCAGTTAACATTAAAAATGAGACTGTCAGAGAAAACATAATGGAAGACAAGTCTTTATGCCAGCGTCTCCTATCAAGAGTCCCTGACAGTCTGAGCCCATTCAAATGCAGTTAGTCCATGATCTCATTATTCTAATCTTCAGGAAATGTACAAGGACAATAATGAAAAGTAAAGAGAAATTATTCATACTGTCTCTGGACTGTTTGGTTGTTGCAAACCCCACAATCCTATGTTTCGATTATCTGGTTGTTCTATAGAGTTGATGGATGTCCCACATGATCCCGTCTATCTAAAATGGGATTAGAGATTTTTATCACCTGGCAGCTGGTCAACCAGTGTGGCTTTAAGTTGAGTAGGGGCTTAAATCTCAACACCAAGAACCAAGATTTCCACTCAGCTACAGCAGGGGCCAGGCTATTTAGCACCAACACGATATAGCCTCAAACAGATGAAAATGTATGACCTAGTTTAGAAAATGACCAGGATATTATCCAGTCTTTGTATCGAGCTTAAAGCTTTCCCAGCTGTCAGAAAGTACAGTATTTCTAAAGCACAGCCTGCAGAATGCACAGCCTCTCCATAGGTACGACGAGCATTTCATATTACCCACAGGTGCTGCAAATTACAGATTATCATATCAAAGACACACTCTTTCACACAAAAGAGAATTGCAGATTTAAATATTTCACTCAAGCGCCTCCCTATAGGGTTTTATGTGCAGGCTCCATCATTGCATAAACAAAATATTGGAAAGAATAAAGACATAAAACGCCCTTCATCAAGGACCATTAAAGCCGTTTCAGAAATATAGGGCATAAGTCCAGCGTGGGTGAGGGAAAAACGTCCTCTCTTAGGAAGGTGGAATAAATCAGTGGGTTATGGCCCTGTGGTAGCCGCGGGCACCATAAAAAGCATGTCAGAACAAAACTACTGGTAAAAGGTTAATTCATGACCACATTCCCCAGTATGATGCTGTTATAGATGTACTCCAATAAAAACAACATATTGCACAGCAGCAACAAAAAGTTTTTGCAAAGCTCTCTCTCTAAATGTGCACTTTTATTAAAGCAGTTAAGCGGTGAGTTTAAATAGGGTCATCAATCAATGAAAAGAAAGTAAATAAACATAAGTGAGAGCCTAGAGAGAAGGTTGAACAAACCTGATTAAATTCAACTGGAGAAAAAAAAAAAAGGAGTGAAGTTTGCACATCAAAGTGTGGGATCACATCCTCCCACTCACCATAGAAAGACAGTTTCCCTCTAACCAGGTTTTTTCCTCGGCTGTTCTCCGCCACACATTCGTATATGCCTGCGTCCTCCTGCTGAAAATAAGGAATCTCCAAAACGCCGCTGGCTTTGTTGACATCGACCTTCCTGCCAAAAGTGGCTCCATCATCCCTTCTCCAGCTGATAGTTGGCACTGGGCTAAACGGGAAACACAGCGCATAAGGACACACAATGTCAAACAAGTCTAAAAGTGTTGTCTATCATTGTTTAGCTCAGTAGAAGAAGCCTATACAAGACAAACAGCGGATATATACGTTTACAGCTCCAGAAAGACTCAATATCAAACAGCTCACACTGGTACAGTCAACAGGCAATAAAGAAGTTGTAATTTTGGTGTATACATACTTTCCAAGTGCAAAACATTCCAGTTTGACTGTTGAGCCCTTAGCAACAGGGACGACTTCTGGAAACTGGACTTCGATCTTTGGTTCGTATTCGCCCATCGCACCTGAAGAGGAACACAGAAATAATGTTTTACATGTGTGTCTAAGACGGGGTTGTCAAACTCATTTTAGTTCAGGGGCCAAATTAGTAGCAGTTTTGATCTCAAGTGGGCCACAGATTGTTTTTTGCAGGAAAACAAGTAATTTCAACATTATTTTGCCATAGTTTGGACTTCTACATATACATGAAATACTAAATATTTAAGAAACCAACCATATCCAAGCAATAAGTGATATATATCAATCCCAACTAAATCTTCACTTTAAATTTCCTAGATTTTGTGATCAATTTTTATTTAATTAAGGGAAATATGTCATAATTTTAGAAAAATTGTAGGAATTTAAAGGAATTTTGAGTTTTTTTTTAACAGTTTAACATAAAAAATGACTGCAATTGTGCGATATACAGTAAGCACCGGTAAAACTGTGGGACCCTGCAAATATTGTTTTTTTTTTTTTGTTTCATTCACACAATGAGTCATGTTTTCTCTGTTATTTTTACTTTCTCCTGCAAGACGAATTGGGAGCTCCAAAGGGCTGAATTTGGCCCCCGGGGCATAAGTTTGACACATGTGGTCTAAGTGGTCACAGCAACATATATTTTTATAAATAAAAGCTTGGGAATACTTTACTTGAAGTTTTATACGGACGGCTGACATTACGACCGTGGCTCAGGTGGTAGAGACCTCGTCTTCTGTCTAAATGTCAAAGTCATTGGTCGACTAGCGCCTTACATGGCAGCTCAGTTGTATTGGTGTGTGAATGGGTGAATAAGCTGATATGTAAAGCGCTTTTGGACTACTTCAGTGGTTATAAAGCACTATATAAATCAAGTCAATTTACCATTTATGCTGTCATTATGTGTTGTTAGCTAAATCATTAAAACCTTTGGCGCTATGTTAGCATTTTTTGGGTTAGGTGGAGGGATCAAGTGGGTTAGGGGTTAGGGGTGGAGTTAGGGTTATGGGTTGGGGTTAGGTTTGTGGTTATTTTCTCTTGATGAAACCCCCTGAACAGTTCTGGACGGTTTAGTTCTGTATGGGGAGTCAAAGGCAAGGCCTGGGCCGGCGCATGTTACTCGAGTTCCTCTGTACCATACATCGTTCATCAAGGAGTTTGTGAAGGTGCATCAGAGAAGCTGTCTGAGATGTGTCCAGAGACCAAAAGTAAGTAGACTTGATGCAGTCGGCCACAACTAGGATTTAGGGTTAGGTAGGGTTAAGGTAAGGGTTACGGGCTAGGGTAACGAAGGGTTAGGGTAGCAAACAACACTTAATGACAGCCTTCATGACACCTTATTCATGCTAAATAATGACAGCGTGATGTCAGCCTCATGTATAAAACTTCAACTAAAGTGTTACCAAAAGCTCAAACTAATCAATGCAGCTGAGCAATAGCCCCTTTTTGATTTCTCTGCCAGGAGGAAGTTTCTACCATTGAACTGTGTTTTAATGTCATTTAGTTTAGTTTTTTCATGCAAGCTCAGACGCAGAAATAAATGGCGTATACGGTAATGAATATGCTGGCAACTGTACACAGAGGCTGCTGCTGGCAGGCCAATAGTTCTCCTCTCCACCCCGTAGTCCTGCCAGCTAATAGTTAATCAAAGCCGCTGCACCTGCTCTGGGAGAATGGTTCTACCCCCACTCCCCTGCATTGACAGTAAAATAATAAAGCCAGCTCCAACTTTAGAACAACACTGTTACCTACCGTCCACCCTCAAGACGAGAGGTGATGGGGGTCCCTGGACACTACTTTTGGTGACTGTGTTGGTGACTACACAAGTGTAGTTTCCTACATCTGAAGGCTCCACTTTAGCAATGTAGAGGTTTCCAGTCTTCTGGGACACGAACCGCCGTTTGTCTTGAATGACGAACGAAGGGTACTCATTGAAGATCCATGTAAAGCTGAGTTCTGCGGGCAAAGTCATTGAGAATAAGTGACATACAAGCAACATGTCCTCTACACACCATTGTTTCCTGTGTATGCGTGCTTGATAAAGGCTCTCATGTCAGGGATTCCCCTCAGGGACACAGCGATCGGTGGACTGAGCTGAGCATCAACCCTCTATCATTAAAACATAATATATATTTAAAAAGAAATGAAGCTTGTGCACTGCTCTTCACATAGTAAACATTTATTCTACCATTTGTTTGCAGATGAACACTTTTATAATCATTTGAAACAAGAAAGCATTAGAACTAACAGAGTTTTTTTGTTGAACTCCATGGTAACATTTGTACTGGAGTAACACAATATGTTACAAATAGTTAAATGGTCAGGGAGGCCAGTGGTGCAGCAAAGCTCAACCTGGAATCTCTGAACACCAGACAGGACAAATAAATCTATTGTCAGGGACAAATCTCATCTGTTACATAAGGAGTTTCAGCTTCTTCCATCTGGACGGAGGTTTGCAGTCCCACAGCGCAGAACAAAGTCATACAGGAAGCACTTTGTTGTCCATTTCAACACTTCTTCATTTGAACTGTTGATATTTATTCTAAAGTGTCCAGGGTTTTATTCTTATATTCATCCTGTTACTACTTATGTTTTTAGGAATTGGTGTTATGTTTTTTTGTCCTTTAGTTTGGTGAACAGTTGTGGTTTAATACGTGCTTTCATACCTTTTTCTTTGTCATATTTGTCCTGTATATATTTGGATTGTAAATTGAAGACTGACAAATCAGAAGAAAAGCCAATGGAAGCACAGCGGGAACATGCAAACACTGCACATAAAAGTCCCAGGTGTCCCACTACAACACTATTACCTATTTACATTATTCAATACCTTGAATTATTATTTTCTAATACAGATATTCAAAATTATTTCAGATTGAAAAGCCTCACTTGTCAAATAACACGGCCTCAGGCTTCAAAATAAAAGTCATCCATGAAGAAGTACGTTGAAAAGCCGTTCTTCCCTTTTATTTTTTAAAAGTCAAGATATATGTGATATCAACATATTTTTTTATGAATAAATACATAGTTAAATGATATATTTTAACCTTTCGAAATAAATAGAAAATAACAGCTTTCAATTTACTCGTGTATCCAAAGCAGCGCATATTGATTATGTCGTGTATTTCCGGTTTCTCAAAATACAGCGTCATTAGGGGTGTTGAAAAAAAATTGATTCAGTGATATATCGCGATATTACGTCGCGTGATTCTGGGATCGATTCTAAATGCATCCATATCAATTTTTTTTATTTAAAAAAAAAAAAAAAAAAAAAAAACCTAATATAAACAGGTATATATATAAATACACATATATTTATTTATTTTTCTTAACCTTTGTTTAACCAGGAAAGTCTTTTCCATTGCAGGAGACACTGTAACTGCACAAAGAAGTGTGCTGAAACCTTGCACGAAAGTTGGTTTAAAAGCCACAAGCAGATTGTTTGTTATTTTTTTATTTTAAGTTGTTGGCACATGGCATGTTAAAGCCAATGTTTTAAGTGTAAAATATGCCAATAAAATATATTTCATACATAATGTTTTCATGAATGTGTACACATTTACAGATTAGTTGTTTCTTAAGTCATATTTAAAATTTTAAAAAATCGCAATAATCACCTTTATGTTAATATCGGGATAAATCGTATTGTATTGTGGCCTATGTATCGGGATAGGAATCGTATCGCCAGATACCAGGCAATACACAACCCTAAGCGTCATGCTGCGTTTTACGGACTGAGGCTGTTGAGTGTGACTTTTATTTTGAAGCCTGAAGGTGCATTCACACCGAACGTGACTGAAGCCACTGCAGTCCCTTCAATCGTCTGTGATGAGTCGCTTGAACATATCACTTCATTGCGCCAGTGATGTGATGACCAGAGAACAGCACTTATCGTAGACAGTGCCGCTTTTACCGTTTAAATAATCAACTTACGGGATTACTAAAGGATGAGTTCACCCAGAATGTAGGCTTTAAGGAGTTAACAGCTTTAATGTTGCACCGGTCAGTTGAGGAAGTGTACAGCCCTCCCACTGCTGCCTTAGCTCTATAGACAATGATGGCCGGGGGAGTTGACGCTTGAAAAGTTCAAATTTCTCAACTTTGAGCGTCTAGGTTGCGCAGGACCTAGTCGGTTGAAGGGAGGTTGCATCATTTACAATGATTTTAAATTCAATCTGGTCGCTTCAGTCGCATCCTTGAGGCCATGACACTGTTTGGTCTGAAAAATGACAGACGTTTTCCTGATACCTGATACCTCACTCTGAGACCTTAAGATGTCCTAAAATGTACACTGTACAGTGGATACAGGATGTAACCCCCCCATAGGGTTGTCTTGCTGGCCATCACTTAGTCAAGTTTGGAGGCCACCAACAGGACTCAAACCCACAATCTCTGCACTGAGAGGAAGCAACGCTCACTGCCACAGAGTGACCCTATAATCAGTGTGTTACAGAATAAAGTATTCAGTATGGCACCACCTTGTCTACTAAATTTATCATCTGTGATAACAAGCTTCTGGGAAAGACTCCCAGTACTACCAACCAAATGGAGTGCACTCGGCGAGGCTTCGCACTAACGATGAGCTGCATTATAAAAAGGAATGATGGTGTTTTGACATATTGACACAGGAATAGATTGCTGTGGACCATATTGCATCCCTGTCCCAAAAGCAATCTTGGCTGTAGGTAAAAACTTGTCTAAGCGATGACTCTGCACTACAGTACAGGGAATAATTGAGATGTGAGTTGGACACTCATACTGACTCATGATTCTTTACTTCAGATCTTTAGGGGATAAGAGAGTGTGAGCTTTGACATACTGCTGCAAACCTTTGCAAATCACAGACCATCCAGTAGAATCCTAAATTGACTTCTTTTGCTTCAGAACCTAATTTGCTGTACCTCCCAGGCAGCTACATCCATCTGCTCGGCTTTTTCCAACTTGCTACATCTTCTTATCTCCTCCACCCTCTGCTCACCTGTTCCTGCACCACTCGATAGACCCTCACTACATATAAATGGCCTGTGGTCAAGCAGCACATCTTGCCAGCATCCCTCCAACGTGGTGCCAAAATGCTCCTCTGGCCTTCTGTTTGATCTTGTGCCTAATTTTCAGCCACAGATGCAAAACCTGAACAGTTTTTCAAGATTTTTTTTTTTGGCTGGCACCATTTCTTCCTCAGCCCACTTAGTTTTTGTGACTTTCTTTAACCTACTGCTAGTGTTTAAATTAACTTTAACACTCTGGCTTCCTGTGTCAGGATTTATGGAGCCTGTGATGTAAAACTGTTTGACAGCTTGACCTTCACAACTTCAGGCTGTAGACACTTGCAATGTGTGCACATTGAACATACAGTTGTTTATGAATGAAAACATCAAACCTTTTAATTGCTTAAGCAGGAAAATAAAAACTTTTGAAAATGCATTGTTGGTCAAGTTTTGATTAAAGTCATATCTGGAAAAACTAAATAAATAACTAAAGTCATTCATTGGATTTACTGTAGAAAGAAAAACATTTAAAGCTGCTACCCACAATAAATAAAATTATTTAGAAAATTACATTAAATCATAGTTTATTTATGTTTTGATAAAATTTTGAAATATTATATTTGGACAGGTGTGTCTTTTATTGAGTTAAAATCACTGGAAATATCATTGTACACACATAACCTGAATGTAAAAACTGAGTGCGAGTGAGGAAGAGAGGGGAAAGTCAGGCCACGCCCCCACGCTACATCTAAAGTGTGATTTATGCAGAAAAATGTTTTCTCTGTCAGCTTGCAAGACAATAGAATAAAAAAGAGCTTTTTTAAGCCAATAAGTGAAGCTAAGCCTGAGGTAAACAAGTCAAAGGTTGTTTCTGTGGAAATCTAAATATTTTGTATTTGTGGGTTTTTGTGTTGTGAAAGTTTAGTGTCCTTTGTGATGAAAGTGGCTAAATTAGCATTGTTTTTGGTGTTGAAACATGGCACTTTTGTGCTGTCGCTCAGAGTGAGAGACGGATGCGCTCCATAATGGCCGATTGTCCGTGCATCTTTAAAGCTGATTCATCATTTCTTTATTAAACATTTAGGTTAATTGGTTGTTTATGTTCATGTGATAATATTGGCCAATTTAGTTAGCAAAAGGCGCTTAATAAAAGAAAAAAAAAAGTATTCCGTGACACTTTTGTCTATCTTTTACTGCCGGAACAACACCCTGCCAATGTTCTGGGTTCTGATGATTTACAAATTAAGCACTGATAGAAGGTAACTATGGATCCAAAATGTGTTACTCTCATATGCAAACAGTTTTGAGACACTTTTAATTGTTTCAGGACTCAATGAGAAATGTACAGTATGTGGCTGGTTGAAACTTTCGACGAGAGCGGTAGAGTCGGCCATCTTCATGAAACCATGTACAGTATATACTCACTAAAAATGATCAACCAACCAACTTGAATGCAAGCCATCCATCCACCAACACTCATCTTAAATTAGATTAGTACTAATGGGTACTTTTACATAGGAGTGACCCAAACCGTAGATAGTAACCATCTGGCTTCAGCCTTAAACTACAATTCTGCCATCACGCCATGAGCTACAAAATGAAAAGTTGCATTCTTCAACATGTTGAATTAATCCCCCAATAGCTGTCTTGGCACCTTTGAGATAAATTTTGAGAGGAGCTAAATTTCAGCATCAATATTTCCCCTTTGAGGACGCTCCTGCTATAAACTCAACCCCTGCCTCACTGACTTTTCAACCATAACTTTCATTGCACCCACGAGGAGAACTGCTGCAATATCACTCTCTCTTCTAAATAATATATCACTGCTCTCATCCTGACAAGGTCATGTATATTTGATGTGCGTTTCTGAAAACAATATCTTCCAAAGGTGAATGCACAACAAAATGCTACAACAACAAATGAGAGGTTACTAATTGGTTAGTTAAAGATTCATGCTGGGGAAACAGGAACCAGGAAATAGGAAGTGGAAGACTCCCCTGTTTGGAGCTGATGGTTAGACTTGAGAGCATTCTGTGGAAGGGCAGTAATGGATTAATGCAATCATGAGTGACAGTGAGTGGCAGATTTTCATTGTGGTTCCATTTAGCCCTTGTATAATGAACAGGCAGCATCAATTCCCCCTAATGACCTGAAGTGAGAGAAAAGAAATGGAACATGACAAGCCAAGGACGTCGTAAATCAAGGGTGGTTTTTTTATGCATACACGTGTATTGTATTGATAAAATGTATATGCATGCAAGTTCTGTCAAAGTTTGCAATCCTAACTGTGTTCACAAGGGACATGAATGACAATTAACCAGGGCAGGGTTCCTACAGATTCAATCAAATTAGATTCAAGACTTTTCAAGACTTTGAAATTAAATCTAAGACCAACTTCACAGTGAACACAAATGGGGAAAGAATAGCCACATAAATTACATAGGGTTAGGGTACATTTTTTCCAGTGTCTAGTGTAGACTAAAATAAATTACCACACACAAAAATACACACACGATGACTAGAAACATTTATTATTAATGCTTTAAACAAGGCCTAAAAACCTATATTTTGACAAAATATATCTGCTAAATTATGCTTTATTGATTGTATTCACTGTATTCACTGGTTTATGGTTTTTGCAACGAAATCACCAAATAAGTCCAAAATATTAGATGCACACACTCGGGCTATGTGCAAGCTGTTAAAAGTTTCAGGTCAATCAGACACTGCCTCAGGGAGATACACACACGCACGCACACACGCGCACAAACACGCACACAAACACACACACACACACACACACACACACACGCAAAGACATTCCTTGTATTTATAGATTTATTATTATTATTATTATTATAAAAAATAGCCATAAACAACAACAAAAATACAAAAAAATTTGAGAGTTTGAAATGTGAAACTAATTACAATCACAAAATCATACTTATGTGTTAATATTTAAGACTTTTTAAAGACTGATTTAAGACATTTTAATGACAAATAAGGCTTTATTTTGAGATTCATGAATTGAATGCCTTTAAAGACTTGTAGGGTTTCTCGTCTGTATTCATTATACACAACTTCACTCCTTCATATAGCTTGGGACACACACACACGCGTGCACGCACAAACACAGAAAAAAGGCAAAATCCCTGCCAGCCACGAGTGCTGTTTCTAGCTCGGACCAGCTTCTGTTTTGGAATAGATGCCCTGTATAGGGAAAACAAGCGATTTCAGCCCTGAGTGAACCTGAAAGGTTGGTTTCCATTAGCGAAAAGGAGGTCAGGTGCATTAGGGTCTTGAGTAACTAAGAGTCATTCAAAGCATCTTAAAGCAAAGGATGACATGGGCAGATACAGAAATAAACATTACATGAAAACAACAAAAATTGAGGTACGATGGAAATTTTTACGAGAATAGAGTTTTGGAAAATTGACGTGTTTTGATCAGACCATAACAATGAGCCGCTGTATGGTTTTACAACATGCTGGGTGCACCATATTAGTTCCTGCAGTGGTCTTGGGGGTTTTTGAGGCACCATAAAACAGAATAATGGTTTCCTGAATCATGCATGGGATATTGAAATCCTTTACAGAGGAGATGAGGCAGGTCCTTGTACAAGACAGCATTGTGCTGATTATTAATAATGTCCTGTCACCCTTTATGAGAACAGGATTCTGACTTTTCTCATGCAAGCCACAGTCTATTTACCAGTCATTCAGATATGCAACAATGCACCAAAGATCCTACAGATACTACAGAAAAATACATAAATGTACTTTTTTCTTTTTATTATTTCATTTTTCGCTCATGTGTAAAACTTTACATTTTACATGATAAATCTATTCTAGTTATTGTATTTGTTGTTATAGTTATTGTATAATAATGTTATTGTTGTTATAGTTATTTTATAATAATGTTAGTGTTTTAGTTATTGTATAATAATGTTAGTGTTATAGTTATTGTATAATAATGTTAGTGTTATAGTTATTGTATTTTCACTTTCAAAGGAATCTAGCTGATCCATATAATCTCGAGAGACTCTTTTCAATCTCTAGACACCCCTGGTGATCCATTAATATTATTTCAAATATTATTAAATGGCTTATGCATATTGAGAAACAAGATAAGATATTATTTACATCAAAAAACAATTAATAAACAGAGGAAACAACTGTAATTTTAATGTGTGTGTGCATCCTTCTCTTATTCATTCATGAAAATAAAAAAACAATATCTCTAAACATCAAAGCACTTGAGAAAATATGACTTGTTAATGTTGCCAATCTACAGTCACACTGGAACAAGTTAGTGGGAGGAACATGCGTGACCATGAACAGCTACAGTTCAAAAGCAATAACAGAGTGAGATTATTTCCTCAACACACATGAAGCATTGGCCTTTTTATTAATAATGGAAAATATTAATTACATTTGTTAATTTTCTCTGATTGTATGTGTGAATGCATGATATGTCTGATTCACTGTCTGCTGGTGACCTGTCCATGGTGCACATTGCCCTGCATTAAAAGAATCCAGCTTTGAATGGATCCAGTGCCCAGTGGCTCTGATAATACTGTATAATATGGATGAGTGTTTAAAAAGACACTCCCAGTGCAACAGATTCCCTACATGTCATTTGTTCTTTTTAAAAAGTAGATAAAGACTTCTTAAAAGATGTGACAGACATAGGCCAGGTGCAAATAACATTGTAGCGTACTGACAACATCACCCCCAGGACTACAGTCACACACACACACACACACACACACACACACACACACACACACACACACACACACACACACACACACACACACACACACACACACACACACACACACACACACACACACACACACACACACACACACACACAATGGGGGGTGGATCGCTTCTAAATTCATGCGCACCAGTCTAACCCACGTGTACCTGCCTGCCTAACTTTCACTAAACTTACCCAATTTACGTAGTTAGGTGTAGTGGCAGGTGTGGCGTGAGTGAAGCTATAGCGATCAGGCGTGCTTCACTATGTAGCACCGTCTACGTGACATGTTAAAACAGTTAAAAAAAAATTGTTAAGCGTGCAGGCGTGTACACGCGTGCAAGTCAGTAAGTGTGTGTGAGTGTTGAGTGTTGTATCCTGTCCAATCACAGCAACGATCTGACTCAGAGCGTAACACTACAGTCACTACCACTCTATGGACGGGTGTCATGACACAGACTGTAACCGGACTAAATGGGGGTCCGTTATACACTCACTCTCACACACCCTTACATACCTGCTTGCGTGTATACGCCTGCACGTGTAAGCGTCTAATATTTTTTTCTGTTCACATGTCACGTACACGGTGCTACATAGTGAAGCGCGCCTGATCGCTATAGCTTCACTCACGCCACACCTACGTCTACGTGTCACTGATATATTTATGTTTGTTAGGTGCACATTCAGGTGTGGCATAGGAGTGCATACGCTGTAATGTGTATGCACATTAAAGCGTATGAAGACATGTTAACACAAGCACACATGCAGACGTGAGTTGTGCATTGTGCCCGTGTACCCATTCTAAGTCTATGGAAAATGTAAATCAGATGTGCAGGCGCAGGGTAGGCGTTCGATAGACTGGTGTGCATGAATTTAGACTCCCTGGGGGTCAAAAGGTATAATTATGAGAATGTCTAAGGATTAAGATCATATTTCTTGCATAATTACATAAATTATTAAATACATCCTAATTCACTGAAGATTAGAGCAAAGTTGATTTCCATTTTTAAACTGTAGCATACAACTATATACAAATATTTGTGAAAGTGACTTAGTTATGCAAGACTGCAGTTACAACAAAGCAGGCAGAGTTGTTGAAGATCAACATCAGAGGAGAAGAGAAACTCACAAATGTTATAACAAGTAGATCTGTAAGTATGATGTTTCATTTTAATCTCAATCTGAATTAAAGTAGTCGTTGGATGCCATTGATGTCGTGAGGTTACAACTCAAGATAGACCTTTAGAATGACTAAAAATCATCCATGGTAAAATGAACTGTTCATTTTCGGACATTTGTGAAAGGTTTAAACTTGTAGGTGGTATGTTTACACTAAAGCTCCATGGCCTCTGAACAAGGTCATTTGAAACATCCAGTTATTATTTCCTTTCATCTACATTTCTTTCAGATTATAAAAGGTGAGCTTGTCCATATTTCCTTGGTTTTGTTGGAATCCAAAAAGCTTCACGTGCAAGAATGAAATACATTTAAAGGAGCAGACGGCATGATCAAGAAATAAGATCCATAGCAACACGACTGCCGTTAGTGTAAACTATAGTCAAGCCGACACGAGCGCGCACGTGTACTCTTCTTAGCAGAGCAGCTGATACTGTGGCTAGAGGATGGATACACGACGGAAGCTTTGAAGCCACAAAAATATAGATTATCTTTATCCTTGATACATGGATTATATAAACAGATTCACTGGGTCTCTTGCGTGCACTAGGAGTGTGACAATATCTCGATACAGCGATATATCGCAATATTTTTCCGCACTATCGATTATCAATATGCTCGTGCTAAGTATCAATTTTTTTTTCTCTTTTTTTTTTCCAAAACCTTTTTTTGCTTTTTCACTAAAATGTGCAGGTAGGTCTTCACAGAAATGTTGTCACTGTTTGTTGATTGAACCATTATGTTGTTTAATGGAATATTGCACTATAATGGTGTCACTGGTAAGAAAGACCCTATTTTTTGTTTACAAAAAGCACTATTGGAGATACTTATTCATTTACATTGGTATGTTGACACTTATTTACAGAAATGTTGCACTAAAATAGTGTCACTGTTCATAGGACTCTTTCAATTTATTGTCTTTCAGAGATATAAAATAAAAATTGTATTTTTTCACTTAATCTTTTTTTTTTCTTGTTATGTCAGATTATCGTAGATTGATTTCCGACCAATATATTGATAATCTCAGTATCGTCATATCGTGAGATAATTGTTATCGCGAGCTTCGTATCGCGTATTGTATTGCATCGTGAGGTAACCAGAGGTTCCCACCCCGAGCGTGCACTACGCGCCTATTTGTGTTTGACGTTATCTGATGTTGACATTAACAGTTGTTGGTTATTAAAGCAGGTTTACCACTAAAACAAACATGAATATGTCATTTGTATGAGGAAAAAAAAATTGACGTTTTAACTGTCGGGTTCAGATCGGAAGAAAAAAATACCTCCTCTACGGAACCAAACAGTAGTTAGGTTCAACGGCCCACATTTATTAACCTTGCGTGTAAACGGGAGCAAATCTGAGTTGACATTGTGTTGTACGACAGGACCAAAGTGGAAGTTATGGACCATTCGTATCTGACCAATCCCCCTACCAATGATTGGGTGTTGATAAATGCTGCAGCTGAATTTGATAATCATTAACATGTTATGCCCTGAAATATTCCTGGTTCAGAAACAAACATTTGCAAGTAAAAAAATGTTTCCGAGATGAAAATCAGCATCCTCACAGCTATGGTGAAGAAAAACAAAGAAGTTATTTTTGGTAGTGTGAAAACTGTAATTTAAGGAGCTAATTTAAAGGCTCTGTGGAAGAGAATAACAGAGGAGGTGAACAGCCTTTCCATATTGGAATGGACTCAGGCTGAGGGTTGAATTAAAATATCAATAACTGCAAATGATGGTTTAAAGCAGAACTAAGTAACTTTTTCACCTTAATAAATCCTGCTCGTAGTCCCTGTGAGGGTAATACAAGTGTTTATTGGGTGATCGGGGGTCTTTCACCCCCCCAAAACCAAAAGGGACCTTTAGGGGGAGCGCTAAGCAAAGTTACTTAGTTCTGCTTTATATGAAATGTTACTCATCTACAACCTAAAAGCTTAAATATCAGCTATTTGATCAAGACAATTATTTGCATTTAGACTAGTTAGGCAGGCGGGAGTGAATGAGGGCCAATGTGTTTGTCTTCTTTCAGTCTCCAAACCATCTTCTTTATTGGTAAATGGACTTGATTTATATAGAGCTTTTATGCCTACACTAAAATAGTCCCAAAGCGCTTTACAATATCAACTCATTCATCCATTCACTCACCAATGAGACTGAGCAGCCATGCAAAGCGCTGGTCAACCACTGGGAGCAACTTAGGGTTCAGTGTCTTGCCCAAGGACACTTCAACAGGTATAGACTGGGATCAAATCCCCAACCTCTCGATCAGAAGACAACCCCTCTACCACCATGGTCGCCCTTATTTCCGGCAGAGTGGACGCCTCTCCAAGCGTCATCAGCACTATTTGACATCAGCGTCATTTGACGTCACGTCTGCAGAACTACGCAAATGAATGAGAATGAGCCCACACACGTATTTCCTTATTTCCTTGAATGCTTCATTAGCCATTAGCATAAAAAGACTTAAAATTAGTGTTTATTTTTTCTGCCCTGTGCTCCTTTGAGGCCACACCCTTTGTAAACCTGCATGAACTGTGTACTAAAGATCATACCACAGTCATAGACAAGTGTGACTGCAAACTGAAACCACTGAAATGTGGCCCGGGCCTCCTGCATCAAGGAACATTGGCTTTTTGCACATGCAATACAAGTCATTGACAAATACATTGTCAACATTTTTCACTGTTTACTTTACATATTTTAGCATACTAAGTTTTGGGTTTTACTAAATGCAAACTAACCTGGAAGTAGATATTAGAGTACTTCATTTTCTGCATTAATGCTCAAAGAAGGTGAATTTGAGGGTAATCAGTAACGTGGAATCATTTCAGAATGAATCCAATTATATCCTGTTCATCCTCTGCTGATTGTACCATATGTCCAAGGTGAAATCAGGTAACGTGGACAAGTTTCATTACCAAATTATGCTAAGAGCTGCCTTAAAACCTCAGAAGCTTTGTCAAAAAACAACTTTCTCTAATAAGATTTAAAGATTACAAGTTACAAGATTTAAAATAAGGTATGATCAACATAATCCAGTCTGAATCAATGCTGCTTGGAAAAAGGGTGCAAATACAGTATAACTTGCTGTGCCAAGATATTTCAAAGATATTTCTGGATACTGTTCCTGACACTGTTACTACTACAGCCCAGAACTGCAGGCAAAGCTGTTGTTATCCTGTTTGTAGTCTGTGGAGTGAGCTGGCATGTGGACACCATTCTACAGAGCTGCTAGATGTAAGCATATGGCCTTTTGTTCCAGCTTTTTGTTCTCAACACAACCTCATGAGAGCTAGTAAAACACACTCAGAACAATGCACAAACAAATGGGAGCTCACTATTTGGTTCTAGTGCAAACAAAACGCGTGAGAATTTATGGAAGTCAAAAGTTACCTGTGCTGTTTATTTGTTTTGTGCTTGTTCATTGGTTGCTCCTGGGGTCCATTTAAAAAATAAAAAATAAAATCAAGATTCTAGTACGTGTAAGAACAGAAAAAATGTAAGAATTAAAAATATACAGAAACATTAAATAAAAAGGTAAATCAAGACATATTTTCATTACACCAACAAATACATTAAAAAATACATGATATATACAGTACATGGTTAAAAATGTATATTTTAAAGCGTTTTAAATGTCTTTCAGGTCCCTGGGCAATTTGTTCCATCAGTATCAAAGCTCTAAAAAAAGACAGACATTTGTAAATAGTTGGTATGAGAACAATTGGTGACTAAGCTGGAGTTTGAACCAAGTTGAGTATTGTACAAGCAAATAATTTTTTATTTTCAATAATCTCAGTTGGCCAGCTAAAATAATCTTTGTTGTAAATATTAGTAAATTATAATGCATTTTAGTTTCAATGAGGGGTTTGTGGAGTTTGTTGAGATACCTCAAGTGTCTTAATCAAATGTTTTTTAACATTGAGCCAATTTAAATCAGCTTAAAGAGCCAACAGGACGCCGTAACTCAAATAGGCATAAACACACACATATATACAGTATATATATATGATAAACAAATGCATTAAATCATGAATCAAGAATACATTCCGATTTTATTAGACACTATCATGTAATTGTCAATAATGACATTACATAGTTGATTTCTCTGTATTTCAAACATCTTCACAACACCAAGTTTGGTAAGAACACAAGGACAACCAACAAAATAATATGAAACTGTGACTGAGTTTAAGTTAAAGTAATTAATTAAAAACGGTGAAAGATTTGATGTTACTTTTTCTTTAATTTGAAATTAAAAACTTGGTTTAGTGGTTAGCATTGTGGGTTTGGCTTCTTAAATGGTGACTTTCTCTGTTGAGATTGAGTGCTCTCATGTCCCTGTGTGGTGACAAACTGGTGTCCTATTTAACTACCAGCAGACCCAGACAACACACTATCCTTGGAGATTTTATATTACTGTTCTGTGGCACAGTGTTGTGGTGTGGGAGATCACCTTGTGTGCTGTATAAAACTGTTCAGAATTGGTCGATGATGTCTAATAGCTTTCATTTAACTAAGCCTTAAATGTTTGTGTGCAAACAAGTCTGCAATGCAGGAATATTAAGGAATATTGCTGTTCGGGATGGGAATCAAAAACCGGTTCTCTCTGAGAACCGATTACCAGTAATCCAATTCCTAGGAATGGTTTGTTTACTTGCCTGTCAATTCCGCTTATCGTTCCTCTTACGTCGCAAATACGCAACAATAAACTCCTCCAGGTCCTGTATATTGTCTTTATGCTAGCACCAAGTGAAGCTCCTTCCAATAACAATAAGTGCAGCTGTACTTTTGGTTAATATGTTATTTTTTACAGAAGAATTATTTGTTTTATGTCTGAATTCATTTTAGATCAAGTTGTTCAAGTTCAAAAGGAGCACTGTCAATATTCTCAAATGTTTGTAGCCAAAATGTGTCATATGTTGTAATAATAATAATAATAATAATTCATCAATTTTATATAGCGCTTTTTTATATATTATTATCCAGTGAAAACAATCTATACCTGGTGAATTAAAAGACAGCTGATATCCCTGCAGGAATCTAAAGAGACAAAGATAATATAATAAAGAGTTAAAGCAAACAAATCCATTTGTATTATTTAATTCTCTCACCCAATGAGAATCGATAAGAGAATCAGTAAGGAATCGAATCGATAAGCAGTATCGATAATGGAATTGGAATCACCAAATTCTTATCAATTCTCAGCTCTAATTGCTGTACATGATAGAGATTTATGAATGAATGAATGAATGAATGAATGAATGAATGAATGAACTAATATTAGTTTATCTCTGGACAGTTGACAAACAAAAAGATATGCTACTTTAAAATAGGCATACATAAATAGAAAATGCTCTCCACCAATCCCAGCTTTAGCACTAAAAGGAATGATGGGAATCTCCATTCAACCTCAAGTCAAAATTAACTTGAAAAATTGCGTCACTACTAATTGACAAAAACGTCCTTTTTCCTGATCCTGTATTTAGAACACTTAAGAATAACTATTTGCATTATACAATGGATGCAGAAGAATGATGAGAAGCAACGTAAACACTTTCAGAGAGAAACTCTATCATTCACTTGGCGAACCACCAGACAAAGACAACCTCTTCACTTTGCCTGCCAAAGTTTTTCTTCCCCACCATTAAAATTTAGGCTGACGTCCTGTAGGGAAAATGACTCATTCCTCAAGCTTCCATAGTAGAGACAAGAAGCCCAGGGAAGTGAGCAGGGGAGAGCAAACATGATTTTCACTTTGTCCAGATAAAGCAGCAGGCGAGAAATCAGAGAAATGATACCGCACTGTGTCGACAGCTCAGAGGAAAACAGTGACTTCTTCACTGACTCTGAACAGTATCGCCAAGAACTGTGCACAACCATACACACACTCTGACACAGTTTAAACAGGAAATACCGTTGGAAAAAGCATGATCTTACCTCCAGAGTGCGATGGTGGGCCACAAAGTAGAACCACTCCTTGACCTTCACGAACCCTCACTGGACTTCTTCTCTGGGTCTTGAAATTCTCCAAGTCTTTTTATAGCAAAGAGAGACCAACAACAAAACAAACACATGATTAGTTAGAATAGTACAGAAGAGGATTATGGCCGATTTTGATGGAGAAAATAATTTTGGGTGTATCAAGAATAAAGTTTGAATGTCAAGAATCGTGATGCACCAAAATTCCGGCCACCAAAACTCTTTTCTTGCTGAAAAAAGCCGACTGAATGAGGATGTTTTGATGACGCGAACAACGTGCGCATACCGTCTTGCCTCACAGAGCGACTGTATTCTATACATATGATCACCTAAGTGTCTTTTGATCAAAGTTGACCGAGCACGTAAGTATGATCTATGCTTCTGTGTCACTTAGACACTGTATAGTTACGTGTAGCCCTCTGTTAAAATGGACTGTTAGCACGCCTGCGCATCAATAGCATCTACAGCGCATGTTTCTTAGAGGTCCTCTGGACTTTACCATTTGCAAAATCATTTATTTCCGTGTTTGGGTTTTTGGCCTTCGTTTTCTCATTGTTGGTTTTCGGTTTTGGCTAAGAATTTTCATTTCGGTGCATCCTTAGTCGAGAATAAAGACAAAATGTCGAGATTAAAGTTGAAATTTCGAGAATAATGTTGAAATATAATGTCAAGATTAAAGTCAAAAAGACGAGATTACAATATCGTAGTAAATGTTGAAGTTTTAGTATTAAAGTCAAATCTACAGAAGCTGACTAGGGCCAGTTCACCATATACCACAACGTTCTCTATCTAAACTGGTCCTAATCCGTTTACTTAATAGCCACAGAAGGAACTGAATTCTCCACCTCTTCCAAACTTGACTGGTTTTTCCTACTGAACAGAATACACTTTTGGCAATATCTCCTCAAAAAGATTACGACACCGTGTTTGAGATAAACAAGAAACAATCTGTTATTAATCCCAACTTTACAGTGTAGTTTAATGATAGGGTTCTCAACTGGTCTCACGCTGGGACCCACATTTTGCCACGGTCATGAAATCGCAAACCACTTTTTTTTGGAATTCAACCAACCAAATTTAGTTTTTCAAAAATAGCTGTTGAAAACACAGTATATAATCTCTTTTTTAAACATAAATGTATATATTTTCCTGTGTAGCATGCTGTGAAATGCATGTTCACAGCATGTGTCCAACATGAGAGACATTAAGTATTTATTTATTTTTGACCAGCTGTCCACGACCCATCCAGTACAGGTCCGCAACCCACCGGTTGAGAATCATTTAACGCATTCATCATTACACGGCAGTTTGTAGACGACCACAATCTGCTGTTTTGTGTCATATGGTGAATTGGCCCTTATCAGCTTCCGTAGATTTGACTTGTTTAGTTGACCTTCGACTTCTATCATGACATTGAATTTTGATTTTATTTTCAAAATTTCACCTTTAATCTTGTTTTTTCGACTTTATTCTCTTGACGTTTCGACTTTGATCTCAACATTTCAACTTTATTCTCAACCTTTAAACTAGACATTTAAATTTTATTGTCTACATTTCAACTTTAATCTCAACATTACGACTTTAATCTCGACGTTTCGGCTTTATTCTCATTATTTCAACTTTACTCTCGACCTATAAACTTTAATCTCGACATTTCAACTTTTATCTTGATTTGTCCAAAATTATTTTCTCCATCAAAATTGGCCCAAATCCACATCCGTAGAACAGTCATGCACATAGGCAGTGTTTGGAATAACGGCGTTTGTTTTTCAGTAACGGGGTAATCTAACTAATTACTTTTTAAGCCTTTACAACGCCGTTATCATTACTGAACGTTAAATGCGGTGCGTTACATGCATTGATTGAATAAACTTTTATCCGAAAGCATCCCTGGCTTCTGACTCCGCTGTTGTGAGGAGGTGGGTTAAAAACTAGGTGAGCGATTATGATTGGCTTAGGCGGCGTCATGTTTCATGGTTAGCCAATCAGAGCCAGTGTTTTTACACATGTGCCAGCAAGAAGAGGCGGGTTAAAAACAAGGTGAGCGATTATGATTGGCTAAGGTGACGTGCCAGCACACGCGACACACACACACACCCACACACTACTTTAAATTAATTGTGGTCAAAGGCAAGAAAGTGTATGTGAAGTGTTCATTATATCCAGGAGAAAAGACTTTGTCCACATCCGTTGTAAACAACTCAAAATTAATGAAGCACCTCACGACACACGCATCTAAAAAATGTGAATTATTTGACATTGAGCAACTTTTTTTTTTTTTTTTTTTTTAAATAGTAACGCAAATAGTTACTTTCCTTGGTAATGAGTTACTTTTATTATAGAGTAATTTAGTTACCAACGCAGTTACTTTTTTTAACAAGTAGTGAGTAACTATAACTAATTACTTTTTTAAAGTAACATTCCCAACACTGCACATCGGACACCAATTCATATAGCTGAGTTGTGCAAATTATTTATTTTTTTTAAAAAGTGCTTCAGCAGTCCCTTCAACAACAACTGCTGACCACTATTTACCGACCCCAAAGTCCTGCTGCGTGTCTCCGTGTGCACCACAGAACACTCTTGGCATGTTTGCACGAACGCAGACATGGTGTTGTACACTCTTAAACACTTCTGACTGCTGCAGAAAGCAATTTCTCAAGCATAAGTCACACATGAGTGAATTTAATTGGAACAGTGTATCGTTATCACTCTCTGTGTTTCATCCAGAGCCACAGAACAGCAACAATTAATGAGTTAGACGGAATCAACAGACATTTCTATGGAGCTCGACTACTTGTTGACAACCTGTTTAGAGAAAGCAAAATAAACATATCCTGATCCATGAGCATTTGTGCTGCAGCTCTGGGAGATATCGCAGCAGGGTGTGTGGCTGCCATATAATGATATAATAAAAGCTGAATTGAAACAAGAAGCACAGTGAGATATAATGCATGACGGACACCTCCTATGTAGCAGCACGGCAGAATGAGTTTCCACCAATTAAATACAGCAAATTACCTTTTAAGATGTTGTGAAATATGGAGAAATGCATTATTGTATTAATGCAACATACAAGCAACTCGAGGCCCCTGGGCAATTAGCTAGTAGATGAGCTGGTTTAATAATTGGTAAATGCTTTTTCTCCTGTTTGTAAAAAAATTATAGTTAGATAAAAACAATAGATGTTTTATTACTTTGATATTTATACATCATTTAAAAGGCACTCAATTTTAGTGGGTATTGTTCAGTATTTATAGGAAAATAAATAAAGCAAATGTAAGATAAATACAATAATAAGTTATAAATGTGCATTTTTATCGCATTGTAATAATAATTTTTTTTTTCTTCTTTTTTTACAGTAAAACTAAACAAAAAATGGTTCATGCAGTGTGAATATTTTTTTAGAATGGAATATAAAGGGTACAAAATAACTGGATGTACAACAGTGGTGACAGTTGGTAAATGGGTTAGGCAAAAAAAAAAATCTATTAACAGAGGGAAATATTTTGTCACCAATATAAAAGCTTTTGGCAGTGACTTCATCACGACTTTGAACAGGAAGCAGACAATTGTTTTTGTGCGCCTCTCGTTTCTGACATCAATGCCACAAATTGTTCTGCAGACCTCTGCAGAAAACAAATGCTAGATTTTGACAAATGCATGTTTCTAAAATGTCCTTCAATGTACTTACAACACTGCAGTGTAATCAACTGCAATGACATAGCATTAGCAATGGCACGTACAGTGTCAGATTTTTCAGACCACAGGTACAGCTCCACTGATCAATATTGCTTTGGTCTTCAGAGCGGAAATGGGCTTGTGCTAAAAGGCAACAATGCCTGACAGGCCAAGCTGTTGCACTGCATGGATCAAATCAATCACAGCGCTGCACCTCCATGTGTTTTTACAGGACAAGGTCCATTTGTTTGAGTTCTTTAGGATTCATGAAATTTAATGTGAGATTCAGTCTTTAACGCTTTCAGAGTATTCACTAACTTTTCCATCATAATAAAAAAAGAGAATAACATTTCAGTAGCATTGAGATGAGACCTTTAGGACAATAGTATACATTATGGCAGGCGTGTCCAACTCATTTTCTTTCAGGGGCCAAATACAGACATGTTTAATCTCAACTGGGCCGCAGAGAAGGGGAATCAAACTATTTCAACATTAGTGATACTTTGCATTTCAATGTATAAATCATCTAAAAGTTTGTAGAGTATATAAGGCCCCGGCAATATCCAAGCGATAGGTGATGGGTAGTGACTATATTTATTTAATTTGGGGATTGAGCAAGATTTTGGAAAAATGTGATCAACAATTTGTGAGTAAAAATGACTTACATCGTGTTCTACAAGCACGAGGACAACTGGAAACCCCTACAAATATTGTGGAGTTTGATTGAATTTGGGACAAATTCAATGAAACTCCACTTGAATATTTGTAAAGTTCAATTTCCAAATAAAACTATTGAAATTTTATGTTTGTTTTTTTGTAAGTGTATTTTGTGTATTTTGTTGCATGGATGCCAATATTTATGTTTGGATATGATACAGTGATTCAAAATTACTCCCAATTTTGACTAAATTTCAATAATTCCCATGAAATGTTTGTATTTTTTGAATGTTGCCAAAATTCCAGAGATACTGAGATATCTACAACTAAATGTATTGGTAATTTAGAAGATAATTCACAATTCTCAGCTATTTTTACTTTCCCCTGCAGTCCGAATTGGCCGGATTTGGCCTCCGGGCCTTGAGTTAGACATGTGTATTATGCTATTAGAAAACTTTATTTTTATCTTAATATTAGTAATTAAAGGAATATTTCAGTTCAAGCTGACCACTTTCTATTGACTGCAAATTGTTTGAACCAAATAATTGTTTTTTAATTACAATTTTGTTACAATGGCTGATACAACATTTTTCCAGACCAAATATTCAGATTTGCACCTATTGATGCAAATACTGGTGCTATGATTGATTAAATTTTTTCTCAAATTGTTCTTTTAATCACTTTTATTGCCCCTTTCACTCATACAAACCATAAAGTATTTCCACATAGCTGACATTGTTCCTTAACAACCAAGCTTGTTATCATTACATTTTTCACAGACAAATTTTAAAATGTGGTACCATGGACTGAAATGCCACTTAAATAATGTCAACATAAGATAATAAAATAAAAATGCAAACTGTAATCATTGTTTCCTATTTAAGTCAATGTCACATCTCTGTCTTCAGGGAATCGTCACCCAGTGGGGCCATTAATGGTGACTGACACAGGACCTTTGGTGAGGGTCAAACATCACGTGAGTGCAATTCTTACAGTGTGTTTGTGCTGATATAACTGAGGAGGTGCTTTCAACACAGAGCTCGTGACTTTCCCAGTATGAAGGAGAAGTGAGATGAGGGGCTTTGACAGCACAAAACATGACAAACTGCAAGAATTGAGCTTCACGTCATTAACTAATCAGCGTTTAGACCTTCCCCTATAAGCACAGGTCATAAAACTAAAAAAATATTATAGTGTCCATTAATGCTGTGCCATATAACGATATTGCAGTGGCTGGGCTGTGCTCGCACATGAGCGTTAAGGGTTTATTTTAGTGCTACAGTAGTATGTGGAGCTATACTATGATACATTTCGGCCAGATTGGGTCCCCCAGAGCAACCGGAATCATCAATTAGTCTGTTTACAAACAGTAGCTGTGTTTCCATTACTCTTGGAAATGCACAAAATCTAAATAGCGCAAAAAAGACTGGTAATGGAAACACCTGAATTTCAAAGAAACACTCAAATATCGGTAAAACGTTTTTACGCTTTCACGAGGAGAAATGTTTCAGACATTTCGATATTGAAATGTGTCGCAAAAGCGCCATGGAAACACTTTCCCGCACATACACGTCACAGGACGTGACTTTCCCTGGGTCACATGACCACTGCTCTCAGAAAAAACATGACGCGGTATGTGTAGAAGTGAAACAACCTGTAGCGAAGTCTCGCAGGATGAGATTTCACGGGAGTTACGAGGCTCCTGTTTAAAACAACGTTCAATGGAAACGTGTTCAAAGCGCATTTATACTTTGTCGAATTTTAGAAATATTGCCTTTATTTTATGAAGATCTGTAATGGAAACCCAGCTTGTGTCACTACAGCCAATAAGACTCTTCCAAACAAAATGGCTGCAAACGTGTCTCACAAATAAAAGTGTTATTTTATCTCCTGCTGCTCTAGAAGGATTTTTAAAGAATATAAACGAAAACCTCTACAATCATCAACAACAGTGTATGTAGCAAAAGTAACGAATATTCCTTCATTGAGAAGATTCTTAAAGGAGAAATACCTTTTATTTTGGGATATTTTTTGTTTGTTTATTTTTATATATAATAAAATATATAATGAATAGCAATTATCCAGTCATTTCATGTAATTTTAAGGAAGAAACAATATATTGGGATATACAGTATATCGTTAAAGATATAAATCTACCTATATTGTGATGTAGCACAGCACTAGTGTCCATATGGGTCATTGGATGCTATAAAAAATTGCCTTTCCCCTTTCGAATGTACCCAATATCAACACACTTTAATTTCATATTTAGCAAACTTGTGGAAATGGAAAACAATCTGCTAACCAGAGATAACAATACACCCTTTAGAACTGCCTTGCAGAACCAGTAATGTTGCATCAGGGTGCATCTTGCATTAGTGAAAATCCTTACCTCGAATAAAGAAAGAAAAAAAAATCCATTCAGGATTAAGAAAGTCAATCTGGCTAGATAACCGACTAGATTGCTTTCCAGCATTCCCAGCAGGCATGCAGAGTAACCCAACATGTCAGTGTCTACTGTCAACAGGATCTAAGACCTTTGTAATTTTACAGCTTTAAACTCCAAGCAGATGGTAACTGAATTGTTATATCATGCATCGTTCAGAGGATTAAAAATGAACTCTAAAAGCATTAGTAACTAATCCTTGCTGTGAAAACCTGTGGTGGTTAAAAACGTCATTAGATTAAGTGAATATAAGACTGCTTGTATTACACAGGAGTCAGACTTCCATTATAAGGTTTTAAAGTTTAATGTTTTATCTACTGCGTTTTTCACAATCTTTTGCCTTATAAACACTATTTTTATGCTTCTAAACAACCATTATTGTAAATCTTTGAACAATACACTAAAAAGCTTTTCCCTTGATCTTAATATCAGAGGTAATAAAGGAGCAAAGAGAGGAGGAGATTCATCTATTGCAGTGGTTCTCAAACTTTTTTGGCTCAAGTACATTTTTAAGAAATTTCAGGCGACCCCATTTAAACTCCCACATGGGGTCCTGACCCCAAGGTTCAAAAACACTGAATTAATAGATTTATTTCTATAGTTTGTATCATATCCAGTCATATCTCTCTCTCTCCCTCTCTCTCTCTCTTACCGCCTGTAGTGCCATTGCGTACCCCTGGGGTATACACGGACCCCCATTTGAGAAACACTGATCTTTTGGAATACTGAGCCCATCCTGTCAGTTTGTAACAAATGAATGAATGAAAGTACCAACTTCAATAAGAGAGTAGTCCTTTATGAATATGTTCCCTGACCTGATTAAAAGATTAGAAATAAATTGGATATATGGCACATCAGAGCAAATCCTGATTCTCTCCTGTTGACAGAAGCTGTGGGCCAGTGTACCATCACCTGTCAGACCCAGGTGATGGATGTGACAAATCAAGGTGACATACAGCTAAGGTTGGACCTAAAATATATTAGAAGTTAGAGAATGATCAAAAGCCAACTGGAAAAACTAGGCACACATTTGCTTTATAGGCCAGATATTTAATGGTACTTTGTGATATAAAAATCCAAATGATAGGGAGATGGATATTATCTTGTGCTCCCCCTGCAATGATCACTAGGTCCGCTATGGCTGGGAAATAGACCTCAGATTTCAATCTAGTTGGGCCATCTGTTCAGACAGCTGAGCTGTCGTTTCTTATGGGCTGCCCATCAAGAATGGAGGCCTCAAGCTCACCTTGTCATCAGTGTTGGCCTGGACTCCACTCTTATAAAATGTGATGGATGGAAGCTGTAAAACATCAACTATATATGGTATCTGCCAAGAGCCCACCATATAATCATAGAGGCTTTATCACAGCACGGTGAGAACTGTGGAAGCTCAAAGCATAAAGAACATCAACACTAGAGTTAGAGGGTTAAAGTGTGAAAACATGGAGCACAAGCCCCATTCCGTGTTTTCCCATTAAGTGTTGAAGCTGCAGAATGTAGGTTTTTTTTTCGGGGGGGGGGGGGGGGGGGGGGGGGGGGTTTGCCTCATTTGGTCAGATCTATACTAACCTTTAAGCATATTGTAATTCAAAGTGTTCTGAGAGGAAACTTGACCTCTGAGACTACTCTTGGCTCTGTTTCAAAGCTTTAGAAATCAAGGAGCGGGAGATCGTGTAACAAACCAAGTGTTCCATGAGCTGTTTAGGGCGTTACTGTTGGCTACTCGACAAACGTTGAAGCATGTTTACATCCTTTAGATGAGTGGTTCTCAAACATTTTTGGCCAAGTACCCCCTTTGCTGACTACAACATTTTGCTTAAAAAACTATTTAAAAACAACTATAGAGCATAATGATGGAATGAATGAATTTAACAAATCTCATTTTGTAAATATGTGGAAAGAATCAGTATTTAGTGCAGTGGTTCTCAACCTTTTTTGGACCGTGACTCCATTTTGATATCGAGAATTTGTGGCGACCCCAAAGGCATTTTTTTCTAGAATTAGTTTTTGATAACGTTTGAACTCAGATTTTATTTTTTTTTTTCACTTCATTTTAGTTTAACTAGATTTATGTTTCACAAAGTGAAAGTATAGAAATACAGTTGTTTGAGATTGTGTGTTGTTTTCATTCTTTTTTTAAAAGAAAATAAATGTCACATCCTGTGACGTGTATTTGCGGAAAAAGTGTTTCCATCGCGATTTTGCAACACAATATCGAAACGTCTGAAAACACTTCTCATGAAAGCATATAAAACTTTTTATTGATATTTGAGTGCTTTTTTGAAATTCAGGTGTTTCCATTACCAGTTTTTATTGCATTATTTAGATTGTGCGCATTTCCAGGGGTAATAGAAGCGCAGCAACAAGAACAAGACTTAAAAACAAACTATAATAAGCACTATCAATTCAGAGACTACTAGAAACATGGTACCATTTGATTTTACATCAATCGGTACCAGATAATACCGACAGAATTCGGTCGGTACCTAAAGTACCGAATTCGGTACCCATCCCTAGAGACTACCAATAGTCAAGCAAATCGGTTTTCAAACTACATGTGGGAGGAAACCAAAGTATCTGGAGAAATTCCCAGGTACACTTAAAGAACATAAGGACATTTTAATTTGACTTATTCCAGGTTCCATTATCATGACGGCTTTACTCGTTGGGGTAAGGGATACTTTAATGTAATGTTTAAGATCATGTATATTCCTAATCCCACTGGAAATGGCAAAGTGATTTGGACAAAGAAATGTTGGTAACACTTGAAATTGTATAAATAAGGCTGACATTACACTGTCATTATTATGACAGGACACCTGTCATTAGCATGAATAAGTTGTCATGAAGGGTGTCGTTAAATGTCATTTGTTACCCTAACCCTTTGTTACCCAACCTGCTAACCCTACGTAACCCCACTAAATCCCTCCACCTAACCCAAAAAAGGCCAACATAGCTCCAAAGGTGTCATAATTTAGCAAACGACACTTAATGACAGCCTTCATGACACCTTATTCATGCTAATGACAAATAATGACAGCATATAATGTCATCCTTATGTAAAAAAACTTCAAGTAAAGGGTGACCAAAATTAAGCACTTGTAGTAACTGTTTCAACTCTTTTCTTGGATTATTTGAAAATAAAATGTTTTGTCCAATTAGTCACAAGCATAACTTACATGCAATATGAAGACTGGCTTCTCTGCTGACAATTGTTCCAAAGGAGTTTGAGGCCAAGCACTGATAGATGCCAGTATCTTCATCTCTGTTCAGATGGCTGATGTGAAGGTTTCCTCCCATGAGAGAGTAGCGTGACCCGGGTCTGGGCAGGAGGAAAGTGTCGTTGAGTTTCCACCTGTAAATAGAATAATAATAATAATAATAAACACAAAGTCTAAACTTTAAAATAGACCCACATCTGCAAATATCTTCTGATTAGTGTATGATGACACTTTAGCTACTTCCTAGTTCTGCAATATGTTGTGATTATGAGATAGCATATGTATAATTTGCTTATATTTTTGATAAAATTGATTTTTCATCTAATTTTTATTTCAAACATGAACACAACAGCACTGTATATACCACAATGACAAAATAATAAGTGAAACATAAAAAATAAAACAAAGCAAAGAAAATAAAATAAAAATAAAAATCGTTACAAAATCATGTGAAGCCTGTACATGTTTGTATGAACTTATACTGTTTGATCCTACCCCTTGTAATATAAATTGAAATATAAAGGAAAATTCATGGAACTATATATACAAGTCTTATTTTTCTTTATTTATCATTTATATGTATTATTATTGTTTCTGGTTTTTCTTTTGTTCTGTTTAACTACCAAGTTAAATTCCTTGTACTTTTTTTAAACTGTACTTGGTGAATAAAATCCATTCTGATTCTGATTATAATATACACATCTTTATACTATAAAGGGAGACATACAATTCATTGATATATATCTATATAATTATACAATTTATGTAATCCACCATACACATACATAAGTATATAAGTATCACAAAACACAAAAACACCTTTTCCTCAGGTTCTCCGGTTTCTTATATTGTAGTCTATGCATCAGTTTTATGGTTACATCACGACCTGCCAATCTGATTTTCATCATGTGTATATAAAAATAAATTAGGTACCTTGTGGCAAAGCCTGTTCAGCCTTTATCAGAAGCATTTTATAATGTTGCACTTTTATTCATGTAAAGCACACTGAATTGCATTGAGTATAAAATGCTCGGTACAAATACATTTGCCTTGTCGAGCAACCATTAAGGATACACAGGAATTTAAAAAGTAGATGCACCTCACTGCTCTGTTTTGCCTCCTTGGATAAAACTTTGGCTCCTATTTCCATCATCCTAAGCGCAGCTTTGTGCTGTGCTTTGCTTTCTCAGATTGGTGGTGTTCTCCTTGCACTGTTGGAGGCATTTCCCCAAAAAATCAGGCGTGGTGTAGAGATTTTGCAGTGCAGGCCAGTTGAAGGAGGCACAGTTATTGATAACTACTTACAGTAGTGACTAGAGATGCAACAATACAGTCAGCTCATGGGTCAATACTTACCTCAGGTTTTTTGGTCACGCTTCATGGTTCGGTTTGGGTCTGATGGCCCGAGGCCGTTAAAGTGTTTTCATTGTTAAGTGTTTTAAGTTCATTTTAACTCACTCACTGCCATTGACGCATATATTTGTCATTTCAAATCCAAACGCTCGCTGCCACAGACTCATACAGTATAACAGTCAATTGTGTTTTTCGGCCGCATAGAACAATCCCAAAATAAAAAGTAAGCGAAGCTCTGTCATTCACCAATTACAAGCTTTAAAACAGGTTTAAGCAAAAGTGCAACAGCAACTTCACAGTCGCTTAAATTTTCTGATTAAGGAATCAGATAACTACATATTTTATAACATAACATTACAATTAAAAAATCTCTTATGATAACAGGTCATAAATCAGAAGGAAAATACACTAAAAACAAATATCTTTCATCTAATTCATTTCCTATATAATGGTTACATTGTTAAGCTTCCTAACCAATGAAAATATGAGTTTTATAATTTTTGGTGTGAGTGTCTGAGCCTTTTTTGTGTCACTATACCCCTAGATTAATTTTTTTTTTAAATGGTAAGGTGTGTTGATATGGAACATATTTTAATAAGTGTTAACTACATATGTGTAGAACTGTACATAGAACTGTAACATAGTTCCCTAGTTTTGCACTAAATTATAATTGTCAATTTTCATAGAAATTTCATGGCAATTACAATTACAAAGTCAATTATCTGGACTCAATTAGAATTTAATTAAGATTACGACAGCCACAGATTTTTCAAATTACAATTACAATCATAATTATGCCTTAATTATAATTCATTATCAATTGCGCAATTACAATGATAACTGACCCCAACCCTGGCTGGCAGTGAGCGTAGCTGCCGGAGGTGACAGAGAGCAGTGAAATCATGAAATCTATGGGAATCTCTTTGGATTACACAAAAAATGATACGCACTGAAAGCTCAGCATGGCTCCCTGAAGGTGTGGGGTGACAAAAGTTGTATGTTTACACATGCTGAGATCCTCAGGGTGTTACCTGTAGAAGGGAGAAGGGTGTCCTTGGGCTTCACAGCTAAACACCACCTCTCTGCGGTTCTCCCCAGGGTGGATGGGGAACACCACGCTGCCTGGTTGTTTGGTGAACACTGGCTTCAGCAGAACTCCACTTCCTGAGTGAAAAACCAAAACAACTTTCAACATCATTGAGGGATTTTTTCAGGCTTAAAGAGCAAGCAAGAGGACAAACAAGCTGAGAAGGATGAATCATGTGCCGGGGTTTAGCCTCCATCCCTGAGCCATGTGAGCCGAGCCCACAAGCATTTTTCATATTAGTCATTAAAAATCTGGCAAGCTCCCCAAGGTACTGCATAATCAGCTGATAACCTTCATAAAAGTTTAACGCAAACATCTAAATGTACAGACCATCAAGGGTACACAGTTGCCACACTTCAGCAGAAAATTTGATCTCAACTCTTTAAGCTTGTCATTGTATTTCCATTGGATGTCAGCTAATGAAATAACAGGAAAAGCCATTAAAGTTAACAGAAGAAGGATGGACTTAATTAGATGGATCACTTATTTTTATAGCCCTTAAATTTCACTTGCTTTACAAACTTTCTAAAATGAACCAGAACTTGAGTGAGTCTTGAGTTTGTTTGTTTGTTTGTTTGTTTCATTCAAGGGAAAAGGAGGTGATTTATTGTTTCACAAATTAATTTTTCTATGATGCAGCATCTCAATAACTGAGATTAAAAAAAAAAAAAAAAACGTTTTTTTTTTTCTTATCTTTGGTAATAAAGTATTGTATATTATGAGCATGAAAATACAAACTACAGAAATAAAAAGAAAACACATATAATTAAGTTAAAACTGTTAATTAAATAAGGATTAAATACAAGTGCACACATTCCAGTAAAATCTAAAACAAATGTACAAATATACAAATACAATACAGATAAATAGGAGGAGGCAATGGGATAAAGACCAGATACATTTTTTTAAGGTGAGAATAACAGGGTCTGAATGTACATCTATTGACTCTTAATACTTGCCATTACATGGATGAAAGAATTAAAAGTAATATATATATATATATATATATATATATATATATATATATATATATATATATATATATATATATATATCTCATATCGCGAGGTACCTGGCGATACCCAGACCTAGTATACATATACTCACAACAACAGCTCTTTGGGTAACAGACCAAATTTCCAAAAAAATGATTCCTAGTGGTTTTGCAATTATAAACACATAGTAGAGTAACAATATTATTGAAAAAAGTTTTAGGACATACAGTCATTTGATTCAGGTGATCAAATCGACTCCATGGCCACAGATGTATGGAATCACCAAAGCATGCAGAATGCTTCAATAGTGAAAGAAAGGGTTCATTTCAGGAGTTAAATACATATCATAATAAGATGCCAAAAATCCAGCCAGTGCATTTCTTACATTTACTAAATGCTAAACATTCCAAAATCAACTGTTAGTGATGCTATAAGTAATTTGGCGCAACAACAAAATGGCAGTAGATGGTTTGATGCTCACCAAAAAGAAACAAGTCGACAATGGCTACAGATGTTAAGTTTCTACTCTGTAAAAAAATCAGATTCGCTGAAAAAAAAAAAGAATACATTGCCTGATTAGATGGATTTCCATGTCATTAGAATTCTACTCAAACACGATCGCAGATTTAATACAAAGTGTTGGATGCAGAAAAATATTGGGACACAAATTCCACAGTATTGTAATAATCTTGCAGGAATTCTTAATGAGTTGGAGTTGTCAGTTTAAGAAAAATTCTGAACAATAAATAAAAATGGTTGCAACAAAAAGCAAACAAACTATTACTGATTTTTGTCTGACTTTTTAACAAGGGTTGAAAGACAGTCTATGAAATACATTAGTTCTTCGTATAGGGCGTATAGGTTTAAATAGCTGCATGTCATATCATTAGGAGTGTGACGATATCTCGATGCGGCGATATATCGCAATATTTTTTTTTCCGCACTATCGATTATCGATATGCTTGCGTGCCGCTAAGTATAGATTTTTTTTTTTTTTTAAAACCTTTTCTGCTTTTTCACTAAAATGGGCAGGTAGTTCTTCACAGAAATGATGTCACTGTTTGTTAAAGGAACCAATATAATGTTTACTGGAATATTGCACTATAATGGTGTCACTGGTAAAAAAAAAGACCCTATTTTTTGTTTACAGAAAGCACTATTGGAGATACTTATTCGTTTACATTGGTTTGTTGACACTTATTTACAGAAATGTTGCACTAAAATAGTGTCACTGTTCATAGGACACTTTCAATGTATTGTCTTTCAGAGATATAAAATAAAAATTGTATTTTTTCACTTAATCTTTTTTTTCTGGTTATGCCATAGATTATCATAGATTGATTTCTGACCAATATATCGATAATCGCAGTACTGCCATATCGTGAGATAAGCGTTATCGTGAGCTTTGTATCGCGTATCGTATCGTTAGGTAACCAGAGGTTCCCACCCCTATATATCATTCATGCTGGTGTTGCTAATAGGGAAGCCTTTACAATCACGGAAGGTTCAGCGTCTTATCCTTACTTTCTGTATGATAACTTTTCAGGATAAAAAAAATTATTGTTGTTGTCTTTTATTCTGTAACATAAGTAGTCATTCCAAACAAATTGTGAATAGAAAATATTTATATTACCTGCTTGCAAACCAATTATCACCAAGAACTGCTATTTGTTTCCCTTTAACTACACGGTTAAATCACTCCTAAACACAAGAGAACAATAGTCCAACTACAGAAAGCAAATTTACAACTCAAACTTTTACATTCATACAGAAAGCAATCAGCAGCTTATTACTATTCATTCACGCAGAGATAAAGTGTTCTCATATTTTCCAGCGCCATAGCAACTGTTATTATTGTTGGGATGGACATGAGTCTAAATCCCAGGAGGTAACTTAACTTCAAACCAAGAGAAAATGTTTTGTCCTTCAGAACTCGTAAAAACAACGTAGAACAGTAAAAGAGCAAAAGCAAAAGCTTATGTGATAAGTTAAGTTGTCGTGAAAATTGTTTGACAGTCTGAACACATGAAATCTCAGCTCCATAAAATCCATTTCACACTAAAAGGCATTTATTACTCACAGAATTTTTTCAAAACTCAAACAGTATAAGGTGTGCTAAGCAGGAAAGAAAGTAAGGTGCAGTAGGAAATACAGAATATTGTTAAGGATTGATTATATCTCATTAAACAATGAGGTGCTAAACACTACACCACCGCTGCTTAGCTTAAAACTCCACAAACGATAGACATTTTGGTAACTGTTTTTGATTTAAACATAAAGCTGACATTACGCTGTCATTAGCATAGATAAAGTGTAGTGAAGGCTGTCATTAAGTGTTGATAGCTAAATTATGACACCTTTAGAGCTATGTTGGCATTTGTTGGGTTAGTTGGAGAGGTCTAATAGAGAAAATGACAAAATCGTCTATATTGATATAAATATGTTTTTATAGCTCATTTTTTTTAAGGAGTCCCTTTCACTACTTCTCAGAACAGCATGAAAAGCACAGATAGATGGATTTCTGAGTGTGTCCTAACCCAGATCTTCCCCTAAACAAGCCACACTACAGAACTCACTCACACGTGCTGTCCCTTACAGGAGAAAAAACCAAAGGTGGCACATATTGTGCAACTGTTTGTTAATAAATGTGCCTGTGACAATATTTATCAGCAAATTTAACCCTGAATAGTCCTTCTGGTAAGACGTAATTTGAATTAACATTATCGAGATTTATATCGTATATCGCCATTTTGAGAAAAAATATTGAGATATGAGTTTTGGTCCATATCGCCCAGCCCTAGGTTAGGGTAACGAAGGGTTAGGATAATGATCAACACTTAATGACAGCCTTCATGACATCTTATTCATGTTAATGACAGGTGTCATGTCATAATCATGACAGCGTAATGTCAGCCTTGTGATTAAACTCGACTTTACACGATCAGGATTTTTGGGCCAATCACTGATCACCAGTCTGATCATATGAATTCAGGGGTTTTTTTAGGTACCGACCAAATTCCTTTCGGTACCACCTGATACAGATTCACGGACTGCAAATGCCGAAAACAACTCTTCGGTGTAAATGAGACAATAAAACAAAAATGGGAGCATCTACAGACTATGAAGTCATTGATCAGATCAGCAAATTAAGACATTACAGATCACATTAATTGCATAAAATGCGAAATATCGGCCCATCTAATATAGGCAAGGCAAATTAATTTGTATAGCGCATTTCATACACAAAGCAACTCAATGTGCTTTACATGATCAAAAAGTGCAACAGTAAACATTCAACAGCTTAAAATTAATAAGAACATTAAAGTCGGCAACAAAAAAAAGATACATTTAAAATCGTCAGTAAAAACATTTAAATACAGTATATAGCCGATCAGATTGGTGTAAAGCCTAGCATAAATCTTCAAAGAAAAGTGTTTTTTCTGGTATAGCATAGGCTGTGCAGGTATTATCAAGATAATGACTGGCTACTGTTGTGAAATATTTAAGATTCATGGTAAAACCTGACACTAGGTTGCACAATGAGCAGCCAACAGTAAGCCAAGGACAGTGATTTAAAGTGCACTAATGCAGAAATCCTAACAGGAAGTTGACTACAGGAGGGTGCAGACCCCGAGGTCCTTTTTAAAACGTGTCTTTTTTTATGTGGTGCCACAAATTTAATCTATCACCTGCTGCCAGGAGGTGACGTGTGCATGTTTTCCAAGCCTCTTTAGACAACATGGAGCACAGCATGGAAGGCACAAGTGGAAAGCAGAGGGAGCCGTTTTCAGAGTCTGAAATAAAAAGTAATCTCAAATTCAATACTCGCTGACAGCAAATGAATTCCTCCAGCTTACCTCAGCATGAATAAACAGGCACATAGGGAGTCGGCTGTGGGGGAGGAACGAGTCGTTTGTGAGGCACCAAATCCATTTGCTTCAGCTCAGGGTTTTATGCATCAAATAAGAAAAGGCTAATCTTGCTTCTTATGGCAACTTCCTCCTCTGTCTAGGGCGATAAGGTACACCTTTAGGGTCTCTAATTCAGGGGTGGCAAAAACTCCTGACTGGACAGGTGGTTTAGGATGTTGCACATCAGAAGGTTAGATTACATCTGGCTAAAATGCTTGAGTGTGCTTGATTTAGAAACCTTTATGAAAAAGTTAATTTGACATTTCCTCATAGAAATAAAATGTTAGAGTGCTGCTGTGATTGTAACACATCCAAGATCTGAGTTAAAAAAGTTGAAGAAACAAAATGTGCAAAACAACCATTAACCCTCTTATTATCCTCAAATATTACTTACACATTTTTATGCTTGAGGTCAATTTTCCTCTACAAAATGATTTTCAGAAAATTGTTGACCAAGTTTTTGTCAGATATTGTGTATTTGTTGAATACATAAATATATACAGTATATGATAATCAAGGGCTCCCATCCTAAATTTAAATGTAGACCATTTCTGCGTCACTTTACCAATTTTTATTTTGTTTCTGTCGCATTGTTTTTCCCCTGTTTAGATAACTTTACTGGCTATTACTTACCAAAATTGCACCAAACATGCTCAATGGGGGCCAATAAAGTCAACTACGGTTATTATTTATACATTTATATGCTTCAAATAACTTACTTCCTGGAGTCGCTGAAATCACGCGAGATTATCACGGGAGCTGAAACATGTTCGTTTCTGACATTTAGCATCTCAGCAATTATTATGGAAATGTGATTTGCTCCCAAATATTGGTGTAAGAAAAAAATTGTTGTAGCAATATAACACAATATTACTTGACGTGATTATCGTATCAATCCAAAAAAAATGTCCAAATCGATTATTTTAATCATGTTTTTAAACAATAAACATTTAATTGCGCAAACATATGAATAGCGCGTAAACGCCGGGTCACTAGGTGTCAGTGAATGCATTTTAGCTTGGAAGTTAAATCTGTGTTCCTTTTCAGTCACAGAATAACATGATCTCTCGTCGAACTGTAACGTGTTGTGTGCGAGAATTAACGAAATTTGACACATTTCTCTGTTTACTCACTTGCTAGACATTCTGTCTCCTGTTTTTGCAGGGGAAAAATAGCATGTACGTGTGTGATATTATACCACAAGATATAAAGGAGGTATTTCTGTGTTATATTGGGCCCAGATTTTAATCCTTTTATTATTTACAAATATTACTAACACATTTTAACCCTTGGGGTCAATCTGACCCCAGAGATATTTGCCTCCAGAAAATGATTTTCAGAAAATTGTTGACCAACTTTTTCTGACACAGTATTCATTTGTTGAATATATAAATATACATATGATAATTGAGGGCTCCCATCCAATTCAGTTTCAGGGTACACCTGCGTTTATTTACTGAGTACATGAACAACCCCTTGATAATGAAACCTTGACCTGTTCTCTTGCGCCACCATCAGGCCAAACTTAAAAATGTATATATACTTTATATCTTGAAAATATTTCTTTTAAATCATTTCTAACTTGGGGCGCACATTCATGAAGCATAATATATACTGTATTGTGTCATGTATCAACTCAAAAGTATCAACTCTGCACCTGCTGGTGTAGGGATGTAAAGTTTTACACAGCTAAAACAGCTTGGGGTCAAATTGACCCCAGAGGAAAACCAATACCTGCAGTGTGTGTTCAGCACGTTGAAAAATGTCATCATGATAATTCTATATTTTTATATTTATATTTTTTTTTGTAAGCTTGGCCTATGATTTCATTACATTGTGTTATACAGACGATAATAACAGAAATTATTGCAAACACATACTGTAGCTAATATCAGACCATGTCAAATAATGTAATGGCTCATCAAGGCCAGAATGACGGAAACACATCCTTTGTATTCAGGCGATCCAATGTTAGGTTTATTGAGGAAACACAGCATTGATTTAGTTTAACTCCATAGGGGAAAAGCAAATTAAAGCTATATTTTTGGCTCCTGCTCTTTATAGAGAAAGAAAAGAAAACCTTTTCTTTAGCGAGGAAGCCATTTGTCATCTAATTGCAGTAATATCCACACCTTTTCCCTAAAGGAGTTGTTTGAAGGCTATTTGTCACTCACCAGATGCCACGGTGATCACTAATGGAAACATTTATCTTGGTTTCAAACTGCATCATTAGGTTTTTTACCACAGACGTTTACAGAACACCTAATTCACAGTTAGTGAATCTAATGTAATAGAAACCTCTTAAAGGCTAATCGTGCAGGACACTACAGATATTTTTGCCTCACTGTAAGATGGCCCTGGGTGCAGCATGGCATCGGGCAAGTAATTCAATTACCTACGACTGTCCAAAAACTTATTTTTCACTGTATTTTGTTGAGTCCTAATATTGGTAATAGGTGTAAACGTGAATGTGAGAGTCAGTCCCTATATGTGTTGGCCTTGGCACCCTCAGCATGATGTCTTGCTAGGTGAGCTTGTAAGTTAGTCGTGTTCCCACAATATTTCATTGGGAGCGAGCCAAATCATGCAGACGGCGTTGTCCTTATCAAGCTTGTTTTTATTCCTTAAATCAATTTAAAAAAAAAAAAAAAAACGATTTAAAATGGGCATTCAAAAAAATCGCGAGGTATATAGTGAAATAGATTTTTATTTTTTATTTCTGTTTTTCTTTCAGATCTTATAAAGCAGGGGCGTCAAACTCATCTTAGTTCAGGAGCCAAATACGGAGCAGTTTGATCTCAGTGGGCCACAGATTTTTTGCATGAAAACAAGTAATTCCAACATCATTGTGCCCTATAGTTTGCACTTCAACGTATACATAGAATACAAAATATGAAACAAACCGCCAATATCCAAGCAATAAGTGACAGATATTAGTCCAAAGAAGATCTTCACTTTTAATTTCCTAGATTTTGTGAACAATTTAAATTTAATAAAGTTAAATATTATGTCAAAACTTCAGTAAAATTGTAAAATTGTGTCAGAATTTTGAGGGTTTTTTCAACAGTTAAACATTAAATATGTTTGCAATCGTGCAATAAAAGCACAAGTTTCATTTACACAATGTTTTCTTCGTCATTTTAATTTTCTCCTCCGGGCCAAATTGGATGCTCCAAAGGGCCGAAATTGGACCTTGGGCCATGAGTTTGACACATGTGGTATAAAGCTTTTAATATAGGATTGTTCCCATAAGGCAAAGGAAATTAGAACTAGATTTTTTTGCTAAGTAGTATATATACTACAGCAAAATCAGCCGATAAAAGCAATGGATAAAGAAAAGTGATGTTGACACTAGAAGCTTCAGCAACAAGACATAGTGTGGAATGGAATGAAAGCTTACACCAGTACATTTAAATGCACTCTGAGAAAACTACTTTACTCATAATTTATTAAACTGTTTGAAATAGAAACATATTTAAATAGTGTAGCAATAAAACTGCTACAGATTCATTATCGACCCTTTGTTAAAAATAGAAATACTAAATGAAATACAACATATATTTTGGGTATTTTTTCTAGTGGTGTCCCGATCCAATATTGATATCAGTCCTATATCAGCCAGAAAACAAATATCAAATTTTATCGGACTGCATCTAAAATCAACTATATAAGCTCTCCGATAAAATGTTCCGCTCCATTACTTCTATCCATACGTGACTGTGGTTCACACTCCAACAAAATAACATACTGTTGCTGACTATTGTTCTCTGTTTGAGTAACATCACTTGATCAAGCCTTTTCTAACATTCCACACTACTAAATAAGTAATTAAAGTATGTATGATTCGTGCTGATATTGTATCGGATCAATATCCGTTTCATATCGGAAGTGAAAAAGTTGTATTGGGACAGAATTTTTTCTCAATTTTTTAAAGCAAAACTAAGTAACTTTTTCACCTTAATAAATCATTCTCGTAGTCCCTGTGACGGTAATACAAGTGTTTATGGGGGTCTTTCATCCCCCCTGCTGTCTCTGGCCAGAAAACAGCACTTGCAACTTTCCTGTCTCCGACCCGGTGGCAACAAGTACTGCTTTACGGCAGCCCAATGCAAACTAATGCTAGATTATGACCAGCTGCATGGCTGCACACGCTTATCTACAAATTCACTTTTCTCAAAGTTATATCAGGGCAGAGAAGACCTTTGTCTGAGGAACGGAGCAACTCTATGCAGTGACAGCTCAGCAGCAACACACAGCAACCACACACACAAATGTTCATTCATACATCTATCCATCCATACATCCATCCATTTTCAGAGCCGCTTTGTCAGCACACAAACAAACACATCACACACATTTCCACACTCCCTTCCGTATTACTCCCACATCATTCATTTCTTTTACTTGTCTCTTCCTCATACTGTTCACAGGGGACTATATGTGTGAAAGCACCCTTAGTGTCACTGTATTAGGATTTTTCAGTGGTCGGTTGCTACCATCTTGGGAGAGCAAAGCTGTGGGGTAGGGCAGGCGGCGGGGGGTGCAGAGTGTTTAGGGGGAGTGCTAAGCGCAAGTTACTAAGCTCTGCTTTAAATAAACCCAAATTTAAAAAATGGCAGGCTCTGAGTGGGAACTTTACATTTTTATGTTCACATTTTCACATATCCAAAAACTTAAGGACACAAAGACAGCAGCATGTAATAAAGGTAAAGAGACTTCATCAGAGGAAACAATGGGGTTTAGGATGATCCACACTAATGTGGGACATTTTGATTTCCAAAAAAAAAAAAAAAAAAAAGAGGACACTTTGGCCAAACCCGGCAAGCTTAAAAAGTACTCAATATTTTCTTGAATCTACCGAGCAACGGCAAAATACAATATAGTAGATAATTTCTCTCTTTATAACAACGACTTTTGAAAAAAATCTGAAATCAGTGGTGACTTGAGTCAATATATATTATATATTATAACATTCTGTCCTTGAAAAATCTCATATATACCTTCTTAAAATCTCTTAATCATTGAAACAATAAAACATCACCTCCTAAAATTGAAAACTATGATAAAAAAAAACAAAAAACTTATATCTTATATAATATTCTAATTTTCTCAAACACTAAATTTTGGGTTTTCATTATCTGTAAGCCTTAATCATCAACATTTAAAATACAAAGGCTTGAAATACTTCACTCTATGAGTCATGAGTTTATAACATATATGGGTTTTACTTTCTGAAATGAGTGACAAAAAATATTAAACTTTTTCATGATATTCAAATTTTTTGAGATCGGAGCCCCTACATCAACTTTGGGGTGGGGTCCCCATGTGGGGTCGCGTGAAATGTCTAGTAATTGGTAAAATCTATGAATGTGTATGCATCAACACTAGTAGCCCGAATTTCGATTTGGGGCCCAAAAAAAGAAAAACAAAAGTCGATTTCTCATTTATTTGCAAGTCACATATTACAACAGTTGGTGGTACCAAATCAAGGGGGCCCCATTTTTCAATGAACTACTCCTCCGTTAGTTTTTGTTAGATCAGAATGCAGTTTGGTATGAAGATTCAATGAATGAATATGATGAGACGCTTGAAGCCCTTTTTTCTTTTTTTTTTTTTTTTTTTTTTTTTTAAATGGGGCCCCCATTTCCGGTAATTACCAAATTTATGGAAACATAGTCGTGTGATATATCATTTCAAAGATAATTCAACGTAGATTACGTTTATGCCTCGCACAATTTTTTTTCGGCAATTTTCATTAAAGTTGTTTAATATATGAATGGGGCCCATTCCTTCGTATGTGCCAGGGGGGCGCCAGGGTCTGAATTCTTGAGAACGTGGTACGTGTTATTCGGCACAGAGACGTTCTGCGGGCCCGGCCGTAGTTCATCTGAATTTGTTCATTAAACAAGAAGATCATTGAAATTAATATTGAATAATTCCAGCCAAAAACTGTAAGCTAAGGGGCATAAAATCATAAATATTCTTTAAAGCAGTGCCTCAATTGTACCAAAACGATCACACAAGTGATATTAATATTTTCTCACTTGGTTCTAAAACTGCTGCACTAAAACACGCCAGCAATAAGAAAAAAATGCATTTCCGAATAGCCAAAAATAACAGTGGGAAGTGTTTTCTGAAAACCAGCATCAAATCATACTCCTCCACCTTCAACACTCTGCAACACATTATTTACTTTCATCACACCAAACATCAAAAGCTAAAATTAAAAAGTCAGTAAGTAGGAAAGACTGGAGAAAAATAATATGCAGAGAATTAACTTTTGTGTTTGTGTAGCAGAAGTCCAAACACATCCATTTAAATCTGTGTTTCGAGGAGTTGCTAAATTGTTGCCCTGCGCGCCAGCAACAGATGTTTTACTGATTGCACCACTGCAAATAGCTTCAGCCCCAAATCTTGAAAATCAAGTGAGCTTTTAGGAAAGTGTTTTGAAATCAATATTCTGCTTCAAATGATTTATGCTGTGGTGGGTGGTTGTTCTACACCTGAAGGGACTCCTTTTCCTTCCCAGAGCTTAGCTTTCACTAATAACCACATTGCTCTACGTTTCATTTGGACAGATGGAAAATAATCCAATTACTGCAGTGCAATTATTGGATACAAGTTAAATTTTCTTGCTGAGGTTCACAGACAATGAGCCTCTGTGTACGGGGGGGAAAATATGACCTTTCTTAATAATACACCTCTGTGATTGTTCTCTCAGTTCAAAGTACAACTACATTCAAACCTTTCTCAAATTGATAGTGTTGATTCAGTGCTAGATGATTATATATATATATATATATCTGAGAGGGGAAATACATCCAGCGTGACCTTTCTGCTCTTCTACTCTTGCTTGTACTCACTGATTTACACACCCATGCCGTGGGTCATACAGGCCTTCAGAGGGAACAGTGGTTAACTTAAGATGAACTCACTATGGGACTCACTTCGCTTCACCCCAGTTCTCTCCCACAGCCAAAGCACACGGTTGGAAAAACAACACTTGGGTAGCTTGAATATATTACCTTGGAAAGAAAACATCTAACAGGGTCAGATCGTATTCACTCCACTCAACTGTAGGTTTGTTTAGTAAAACGCTCATCCTTTCTTTCTTATATCACAGAGGTTTTATAGTCATTGTGGTTTCCAACTAGGGCTGGGCAATATGGACAAAAACTCAATATTTTTCTCAAAATGGCACTATATGACATTAATCTTGATATTTTTTAACTCAATACAGTCTTATTAGAAAGACAATTCAGGGTTAAATTTGCTGATGAAAAAAGCCACACAGGCACATTTATTAACAACATGTGACACTTTTGGCTTTTTTTTTTCAAATAAGGGACAGTACGTGTGAGTGAGTTCTGTTTAGTGGCTTGTTTAGCGGAAGGTCTGGGATAAGACTGACTCAGAAATCCATCTAACTGAGCTTTTTAATGCTGTTCTGAGATATGGTGAAAACAGCGACTCCTAAAACAAGCTAAAATAAAATAATAGTACATAAATAGTAATAGAAATAAGCTATAAAAAAAAATTATATATATATATATATATATATATTGATATAGTAAGGGTGTGCGATCTGACGATATTAGATCGTTAAGGATTAAAACGTGACGACAATCTTCCAAATCACGGAGATCGTAGAACTGTCTGTAGTTCACATTTTAACTGTTGCTGTGCCGTTTCTGCATCATATGTCAGTGGTCCATACACAGCACATCTCTGCCAAATCACACCATTTGCTCGTCAGCATGTCAGCATTACAGCATTACAAAACAAATAATTATTCTGTAAAAAAGAACATATTAACCAAAAGTACAGCCGCATTTATTGTTATATATTTAAACGGGAAAGCTTTAGTTTAGCCTTTGTTTACATTTCTATAAATGGACCTTCAGAGACGCCGTCCCCGTTGTTTCATGTGATGTCATCAGCCGTGTGTGTGAATGTGTGAAAGAGCAAACTAAAAACAACGATCAGTACAAGTCCGTCCCCGTGTCTGATTACTTGTTACGAGAACATAAACTGGTGACAAGGTGTGTGTTCTTGTGGAAGTTTGTTGTTTTTCGGAAAAAAGTCTGTGCAAGAAGCAACTTTAGTGCGAGTGCACAGAACCCTGAAGTGAGTAGCGTAGCAACAGAGACGCTACAAACACAGCACTATATGGTGGAAGGAGCTAGCATGAACACAATATACAGGAACTGGAGGAGTTTATCGTTACGTATTTGTGACAGAAGAGGAATTGATAAGCGGAATTGATAGGCAAGCAAACAAATGATTCCTAGGAATTGGATTACTGGGAACCGGTTCACAGAAAGAACCGGTTTTTGATTCTCATCCCTAGTCAGAGGCTCAGTGCAGATGTCTGTCTGTCCTCTGTTAGAGTGTTGAAGCACTGAGAGACATTTGAGAAAACTCTGTCGCTTTACACTTTCTTAAAGGGACAGTGCCCTGAATGTAATTTACTTTAAAAACTACTTTCAGCAACGATACATAATTTAATCACACATTCCAGCCTTAATGAAGCAAAACTATTGGGGAAAAAAAAATGGAGTTTATACTGTTTATCGCTATTTTGAGGAAAAATATAGAGATATGAATATTGGTCCATATCACCCAGGCCTAATGTAACCAAAGCAGTAACATTTTATCTCGTAAAGGATATGATTGTCCAAACTGTGTGAAATGAGGGGTTCAAACACTGCTTAAAGTAGGATTTTATTAACATGAATGTGTTACCTCAATAGCAAATAGAAATCACTAGACTGATATGCTGCCTTGTTATGTAGCAAGTGTCGCTAATGCTAATGCTAATGCTACACCACTTTAGTTAAACTAAGTAAAAAGACTGTGTGACTAAAATAACTTGTCAGCTGTTTTGTTTGATTAATTGTACTTGGAGGTTGGAACCAGTTTAATAAATTGCTTACATACAATTTTTAAAATATTTGAAAATTACCTTGTCTAAAATGATCTTTTATTCCTTTTTTCCATTTAGGGTGATGATTTTAAGTAGGTGAATTCGCTCTTCGTTTGATTGGTTACTCTGCACGTGTCTGCCCCGCCCCCCTGAACTCAATATAATCTCCTGTATGAATAATACAAGGAGATTAGGATGGATTCCAGGCTAACACTTTTTAGCTTTTGACCCACAAATTCAATGACAGCCTCTGCTTTACAGGGCTGCTCTTATATTACACCATACCTCTAGTAAACAGAGCATATGTAAAGTACACTCACACTGAATATTAATGCTTGGTAAGTCTAGGCTGCCAGCAGTGTAAGCTACCAGGATGAGGCAAGGGCTGTGCAACACAATGCTTTTCAGAAACATTTTGTTAAACACTAAACAGCTTCCAACAGACGACTCTGAATGCTAATTTAGCCTTCCATGATTGTAAATTAAAGCCATTCTAATTGCAGCAAAGGAAGATGATTTTAAATAGTGTCTTTAAAGCAGCAGTTCATCAAAACTCTGACACGTTTATGCAAGGATTTCTCTTTTGTCTCATCTCTGGTCTGGATATCTAAGAGAAGGCTTAAGTGGGACACAACATCGGATCCTGAATTTTGATTTAAATCCTATAATCCCACAGTGAGTCACAACTCAACTTAATAAAAGCTTCATTAAACATCCACTAATGTACTTTAGATTAAGTGATAAGCTGTGCTAATTGCCGTGTAAGTAAATCTAGGCGTCGGAAACGGCATTCTGCTTCCGGAGAAAAGATAAACATGCGACAAACCCAAGCCCACACACACACACACTAATTATTCCAGGTCCCAGCTGTGAGACGGGGTGGCTGGTTTTTTGAGCACGGCGACTTGAAAGATTACTCATTCCTCAAAATACTTTGTTCATGCAACAAAGCCTTCATTCATCTTGTTCTCAGCCTCAGATTCTGACATTGTGCAGAAATGAGCATTTGACCCTGAACAGTTTGCAAAGCAGGAAATATAAGGGCTCTCATTAAAGGCAAGCTCAGTGGCAAGATTCTGAAAATCCCACAGCAATTTCAATTAGGATAACATTTGAAGCAGACAATTTAATGAGTGCACGTTGGCCTTTGTGTAACAGCAGTCCGTCACAGATGAAGGTGATTTATACTGAAACAACATGGCCAACCTTCTGGAGGTAAAGATAGTTGCTACGTGCTACCAAAGCAGCAGTGTTAGGGTGCTGTCTGTAGCTAATGAGAAGACAATGGCTGTGTTCAAAATTGCATCCTAACGTACTACACACCAATGAGTATAAACTGTCTACCAGAGGTGAAAGTAATGGATTACAAGTACTCACGTTACTACGGGTGAGTATTGCCTGGCATCTGGCGATACATTTTTTTTTTAATATTTGACTTAAGAAACAATTAATCTGTAAATGTGTTGGCATATTTTACACTCAAAACATTGGCTTTAACATGCCATGTGCCAACAACTTCAAATAAAAAAAAATAACATATAATCTGCCTGTGGCTTTAAAAACAACTTTGACTTTAGTGCAACTTCACTGAGGTATATGCCAAGAACAACTAATGAATACAGAAAATTAGTACTTTCTTTTTAAATTTAAAAAAAAAAAAAAAACACAAGCCGAGAATCCGTGAGTCACAGATCGCGGTAAATGTTAGCTTGAGCATATACATGAGTTTTCCCACAGGCGTTAGCATGAAGCTAGCAGACTATTTGTATAGTGGTATTTTCTATTTATAAAAACACTAATATGTATTTATATGTTCAGTTTACAGTGTTTCCAGAGTAAAGACTATGCGGATCTTCTGAATCAAATGTTGAGGAAAAAAAAAAAATGTAAATAAAATAAAAAATCGATTTTTGAAGTTTATGATTCGATTCAGAATTGTGGATGATTAGAATCGCGATTCTTATGTGAATCTATTTTTCCCCCCGCCCCAACAAAATACGCATGAAAATAAAGCTATTTATTAATATGAACAATATTATCCTTTTCTGTATTGCGCAATATAGAAAATCTCTAAGCATGACTAGTGTTTCCACTGTGCATAAAAATATATTATATAAAAATATCCCCATATAGAATACATCAAGGTATTACTCACGTACTCAATCTTTCCATACTACCTAATTGGAACTCACTGCATACTCATGGTGACGTCAGACTTAGTAGTACATTAGTAAGTATGCCATTTTGAACACAGCCAACATGTTTCACGCTCAATGTCACAAAAGCTTGTTTTTGTTGTCAACCTACCAAAAAATGCTTTAACAGGTTTGGGGTCAATTACATTTTTCAGTTACAATTATGTTTTCAATTACCCATGTTCAATTACAATTCAATTATTATTAGAGTGACCAGCATTGACCAGCCTGAAAATATAACCAAATAAAATGTTACCTTCCTCTTGTGTTAGCGTCCTGTTGGCATCTCTTATGATAAAGGGTCCTAAATCAGCTGTAAAATACACTAAAAACAAATATCTATCATTTAATTTGCTTCCTATCTATTGGTAAACGTGTTAGGCTTCCTGATTAATGAAAATATAGGTTTTAATATTTTTGCTGTGGACATCTGAGCCCTTTATTGTGTCAGTATATCCCTCAATTTCAATTTTTAAAATGGTAAAAAAAATGTGTGAAAGCTTGATATGAAACATTTTTCAACAATTGTTCACTATACAGTATATGTGTAGAATTGTACATAGTACTTTACAATGCTTCCAGTTTTGTGTTAAATTATAATCGACAATTTTATATAATTTTCATGGTAATCACATTTACAAAGTCAATTATCTGAACTCAATTACAATTTCATTATGATTACGACAGCAACAGATTTTTTTAAATTACAATTATAATTAAAATTACATCATAATTGTAATTAATTATCAATTACAATTATAATTGAGCCCAACCCCGACTAGCAACTAGTGGACCTTATCCTGTTGCATATAATGATGAGGAACCTACCTGTCAGACGCTCCACCAATGACAGCAGCAATAGAAGTTTCCATAGCAACCCCATTTTAATTTTCTCAGGTCAGGTCTAGTTTACATCCAATCACAGGTGTGCAGAAGCCAGGCTTTGTCCTTTGCTGCACATTCACTGTCCTTCTGTCAAAAAGGAAAGAGAAGGAAAGATTAGAAAAATATTCCCACCAGTCCACCTGTCTCATCTGCTGATTACGAGACCAGGACCTGATCTTTAAGTCTACTTTAGAAAGTCCTCCTTGGTGACATTCAACAGCCATTCAAAAGCACATCAGCACCAGACACGTCTACGTCACTGCAGCGTTTGTGTAAAAATACTTTTCTGCCTATAATTGAGATCATGTCTCCAAAAAAAAAAAAAAAAAAAAGGATTATTTTCTGGTACTTAAACATGCTGAGACAAAACAAAAAGGAAGCTGGTTGTCAGACGTATTCCCAGCATGTAATGAAACACTTTCCTGACCCCTTCAGTTTGTCTGATCTGGAAGAATCCGTGTTTGATTACTTTCAAGATCACTGACTTTTGAAGCTTGCTGTCAGTCAGGGTTTGGATCAATTACAGTTTTCAAATAAAATTACGTCTTCAATTATCCATATATGAACTTCCCTCTGAAAGTCAAACATAATTACATTCTCAATTACTAAAATTCAATTACAAATAGGGATGTAACGGTTCACTCAACTCCCGATACGATTCGATTCACGATACGATTCTCTCACGATTTATTTTACAAAATAAGACCGTAGGCAAATGACTGGAAAATGTTCCTTCATTTTTTTTGCGAAAATGCTGTACCATTTTCTTTTTATTTTTCATTGTCCAAAGAATCCCTTGTTAAACTATTCAAAACAATGCAATTTAACTAAAAATCTTGAATGAAATAAATAAAGGAATAATACAAATGAAGAAGAAGCCTATTAATTTAAATTCTGGTTCTATAGTAAACAATGTAAAACTGCATAATAGTTCTTTTTCTTTTTAAAAGTGCAACTGAAAATGTATTTTGTGCCTTAACAATTGGACTTTAAAAAAAAAAAAAAAACTGTCATTTCACTGTATTTACATCAGATATTTGTTTGGACAAGCAGAGGGTGCTGGTAACCCAGTGGTCGGTTGGCATGCAGAAATTCTTGCAGTGAAGAAGAGATGCTATGCACTAGCAGACAGAGCTAATAGAAAAAAGTGACTCTTACAGATATTCACGTAATGTTACAGATATTCTTTCGGTGCTAAAGAAATCATTTATGAACATGTTTAACAGTAGAAGGCGGCCAGAAAGAAAGTAGTAGCAGATTCCGCCCGTTGCCAACACTTCTGGACAAGAGGATATATAGCGCCCTCTGCTATTTAAAAAAAGTACTGCGATGAAAAAAGGAAAAATAGAATTAAATATATAGACCATCTTGAGATTCAAGCCAACCATTGTGACGACATTCCACAATGTGTGGTAGGCTGGAACTAAACTGTCACTGTGAATTAACATATACATAGCGTATACTATTTAATACAAATGATCGACTCTTTAATGTAAATACTGGAAAAGATAACTACCTCATGTTTACTTCATTATCCTTTGCACTACTCACCACTGCACTATTATCTTATTGACTCTTGTACGTATTAGTCTTTAAATTACTTGTTTATGTTTTTAGTTGATTATTATTATTTAATGTTTACATTGTACAGAGAGCTCAGTCTACCAAAGTCAAATTCCTTGTATGTTAAACATACCTGGCCAATAAAACTGATTCTGATATATTTAGTAACATAATTGATAATGTTGAAAACTAAAATTTGCGTCATTTTGTGTTGTAAATTCATGATAAAAATCAGGCCGGCAGCCGCTTTCTGCTTCGTTTTTGCTGCAGTACCATACATGAACTGCTGGGTACACTGTTGCTTCACCATTTACATTGTGAAGAAAAATTGCGCAACAGAAGAAGAACCAGTTTGGGACCATTTCACTGAAAACGTATACTACACATGTGAGGTAGAACTAACATCTGTGAATAAAAAGTAACTGTAATATGTTGGAATCAAAGCAGCAAAAAACTATTCTATGAAAAAAAAAATCTCAATAACGTAGCCTTGAAAGCAAGATGATGGTCACATGACTCGAGCGCCAAAAAATTACTTGGAATTTTAAAACAACAAATGAATTCATATATATTTTGTACAGTCACTGTTTTATGGCATTAAAATATGTGTCTATTATGTAAATTATATTAAGAATTGTATTTTTTTAGAATAAATTTGGGAAAATTTGGTCAGTTTGACCCATGTCTTAAATTAGCTATAAAATACACTAAAAATATTATCTATCATATAATTTGTTTCTCATCTCTTGGTTACCTTGTTAGGCTTCCTAATCAATAAAAATATTGGTATTCATATTTTTGGTGTGGCAGCCTTTTTTCTGTCAGTATAGTCCTAGATTTAAAAATATTCAAAAATGTTAAAGATTCTAAAGAGAACTGACGGTAGTGGAAAAAGTTGGTACGAAACATATATTAATAATTATTAACTACGTATGTATAAATCAAAACTGTAACATAATTCACCAGGTTTGTTTAATTAAATTGTAATTAACAGTTTTTATAGAAGTCCCATGACAATTACGATTACAAAGTCAATTATCTGAATTAATTTACGATTACAACAGCAACAGATTTTTTTTTCAATTAAAATTAAAAATACGTCATAATTGTAATGTAAGAACTCACTCACACATGCTGTCCTTTATAGGAGAAAAAGCCAAAAGCGGCCACATATTAATCTTAATAAATGGGTCTGTGTGTCATTTTGCATCATCAAATGTAAACCTTAATTGTATTTCTGGTCAGACTTCATTTGAATTAAAATTATCAAGATATATATCATATTGCCATTTTGAGAAAAAAAAATTGAGATATGAATTGTGGTCCATATTGGCCATCCCTAACCTGAATTAATTTCCTTCTAAACTCTGAGGAGCACAGTAGGAGGAGAGGAGCTATGATGCTTTTCAGTACAGTGTCAGATAAAGGCGTGCAGCAGGCACCTTATGGAGTGAAAAAGGACAAAAGGGGGAAATTAGCCATTGTCTTGTCCCAACTATCTCTCCTCGGTACATTTAACTGACAAATGGTAAAGCTTTTTCCCACTATATCAGCCATCAGCTGAAAAAATGAGGGCAAAGCATTCATATGAACAGGGAGCCTATATAGTGACAAAAAACATACGCAGGTGAAATATCAGAACAGAGATGGGCAACTTCTGTCAGAGCGGGGCCACAAAAATGTGATAGTCTGATGCGAGGGCCAAGAATGACTAATCTGAGCATTAATAATGCAACTTGAAAACACACATTTTGTGTTTTTAAATTCATTTTGTAGATTTTCTCATCAATATGGCCAATTTTTGTTGTCTTTGTGTGTGTTTTACAAGTCATTATGTGTGTTTTTGTTATACTTTTTCTGTTCTTGTTGTCATTTTGGCTAATTTTGTGTATCTTTGAAATCCTTTTGTACATGTTTATGTGTTTAAGTGGTTGTTTAGTGTGTCTTTGTTGTCATGAAAGGCTCACATTCCTGTCTTAAGTTTCCATTTGATAATAGACTGTTTTTCCTTACATTGGTGCCCAGAACTGAGTTGATTCCTTAGATGGTGATGAGCTAATGTTAAAGACATACCCCCGAAGATATGTATGCTTTGCTTTCCTCTTTCGAGTTCAGAGTTTGCATCATATTAGCCCGCAGCTCTCGGCAGGTCTCATTTTTTGTTACTTGTTCAGGACATTGATTGTATTAATAAACTGCATATTATTTACAAGTCACTTGTCCCGAAGACCTTTTCTACACCACCTTTTTTGTCATCACCATCCACACCACAAGAAACATGTTTTATGAATTTGTTTGCATTGTTTTTTTATGTTTTTGTTGGTGTTTTTTTATACTTTTTGTTTTGTATATACAGTATATATTTTTTTTCATTTTGTGCATGTTGGTGTCGTTTTTTGTGTTTCTGGAGTTTTAATGCATTGGATTTTATATAGCGCTTTTTTCATACACACTCAAAGCGCTGTACCTTGATGTGTACATTGATGTGCATTACTTTCATTCCACACACAGTGGTGGTAAGCTACTATTGTAGCCACAGCTGCCCTGAGGCAGGCTGACAGAAGCAAGGCTGCCATGGTGCGCCATCGGTCCCTCCGACCACCACCAACACTCATTTATACTAGGCAATGTGGGTGAAGTGCCTTGCCGGAGGACACAACGACAATGAGCGAGATTCCGGAAGTGGTGTGAAACAACTTCCTATGGCTATAGCTTTAGCATTAGACAGTGATAAAAATGGCCCAGTCTTGGTGTGGTTGCTCTTGTTCTGTTCCTGGTTGCTCTTGTGGGGCAAGAAAACAGTCGTACCTGTCTAACCACGCTTTTCCGACGGACCCAAACCAAAGGAGGCGGTGGATCTAAGCAGTTAGGAGGGATGAGGGTCCGGAATCTGAATTCTACATGACACCGGCTCTTCACTCAGGAGGATTTTTTCAGCGGACCCAGTCACCATCAGATGCCTTAAAAATGGAGCTGTTCGGTGGTGTTTAGCTCAGTGGGTTGAGCACCCGCCCCATAAATGGAGGCTGTAGTTCCTCACCTGCAGCCGGTCCCAGGTTCGATTCCCGGCTTGGGACCCTTTGCTGCGTGTCATTCCCTGCTCTCCCTTTCCTGTCAAGCAACTGTCATATAAAGGCCACTAGAGCCCAAAAAATCCTTAAAAAAAAAAAAATGGAGCTGTTCCATCTCTCTTTCCCTGGAAAATTTTATGGCACCACCGTAGAGCAAGTCTGCCTTTGAGAGGGCTCAGAAACTGCAGCTTGTCCTCTCACAGCAAGCTAGCCATGCTAAAGCTGCTACGGCACATCCACCCACAGGCAAATAACACAAACACATATCAGAATGTTAAAATATAATTTAAATGTCTATAACATGCTTTTCTTTAGGCATTCCAAATATTTTAGCAGACTAAATTAGGTTTCTTTATTACAATGTTTATACTTCATATGTTATATATATATATATATACACACATAGCAGTTAGTTCACAAAGCTACTTCTTTTTTCATCTTGATATTCTTCAGGAAAGAACTTATACCCCTTATTAAGTTCATTTGTTTGGCTATTTGCTGCTGCGATTGCCTCCGCATCAGCGAACAAAAAAGCTGGCAAGTTGAGCAACGCTGTTGAAAAAACAAGAGCTATTTTCCCTTAGACCCGCAATAACAGGAGGCGCTACTTCCGGTTGTCGTGAAAAAGGTCTATTACAATTTAGTTTTTGGGGACTTCATAAAATTAGACCAAGGGCCGCATGTGGCCCCCGGGCCTATGTCTGTTATAGAATGTTTACTTTATCATAAATCTGCACCATTATAGGGACAGAGTGTGAATATATTAGCTTCATCACGAACAAGTTTACCCACACTACTATCTATTCTGTGCGTATTACCCCATTAAAAGACACTTCTTTTTTTTACAATCTCATATTATATTTGGTTTGAAATGTCATCTTAGTTCCAAGTTATCTCACATTTATTAGCATGCAAATGTCATGAGTGTTGGCTTTAAATATTAAAGCAGAAAATTCCAAATCCCTGCTTGTGCTCCTGGATATATTTAGAAAGCCCTTTCCTTTTGATGGAATAATTGTGAGATGCGCTGAATAAATTACTTCACACAATCATTTTAAAAGGGACAAAAAAAAAAAACAGGCGTCTAACATCAACACAACTTCATCTTCTATCGTGTTTATGTCAACTTTTTTGGATGACATCTAACTTCTGTTTGTGTAGGAAATTTGTCGACTTCTCAAACTTTGTTTTTTGGCTGTGAAAGCACAAAACGAGGAACCACTCGGGGAGCAGACCGAACCCTCTCTGCAGTTTGACACATTTATGACAAATGCTTCATGTTTTCAAAATCCTTTTAAGTAATTGTTTTGTCAGCCATGTAAATGTTTTACACTCTGGTCATCTAAAATTAATTCCCCCAGCTTTGACAGTGTGAGCAGCAGCTACCAGAGCAGAATGTGTGAACTATTGACTCACCCATTCATAAAAGCTGTAATCCACTGGCCTCAAACAATAATCTTTTGATCTCTATTAAGGATTGTATCCAGTGACACAAGACGTCAGACAACAGTGTTAGTGGGGGGGTGGGGGGGGGCTCAGAATTAAAAGGAAATCTTGTAAATTCATATTATCTTTAGTACGAATAGTTACCTGTGACCAAAAGTGTATTGATTTAAATTCTAATGGATATTAATAGGGATGTGCATTATCATTAATATGACGATACGATACAATTCACGATTTGCATGTCACAATACGACATATTCCAATATATCCTAATACTAAACAATACGATATCAATTGCGATATCAATAATAACAAATTTCACCTTTACTTTAACTTGTGAAAACAAACAAATGGAAACAAACTGTAATTCAAGTACCAATATAAAAAAACAAGTGGTATGTTTATCCCGATACATCTCGGTACTAAACTATACGATATACATAGCGATATGATGCAATATTAATAATTACAATTTTTTCTTCTTACACCCTTAGTTAACATTGGATTATTTGCATGACATTACGTGCGACCATTAAACTCAAAACCTACTTATTTGCTAAAGCGTATACCGTATAATTGCATTAACTTAAAGCGGACAGGGTCTCGTCACAGACAGGGTTGCAATCACAGACTATTACGTATATCCGGTACAAGACAAAGTCTCGTCTGTAGTGGGAGCATTTCAGAACATGGCAGATGCCGCAAGACGTTTGCCGTTAATCTAACCACTAAAAGCGTGCAGGCAGACCTGCTAATAGTGTAGCATGTTTTTTCTGCAGTCAGTGCCTTCTCCTCGACCTTCTACTCTTTTCTGTTTCAGGTGTCGTGATGCTGGAGCTGGCGGTTCCTGATCAATGGTTGGCGGCTCAACTGGTCTGGGACACTCTGATGGTCTATCCTTCTATCCTGTTCTGTTGGTCCTCTTTCCACTAACCCCAACCAGCTGAGCCACCTCTGCACCTGGTTCTGCAGGAGATTTCTTTGGAGATTTTTCGTCCCACTGTCGCTAAACGCTTGTTCGTGTGGATCTTGTTGGGTTCTTTCTTTCTTACTATGGATTTTTTTTATTTTGTAAGCGCATTGAGATGACTTTGTTGTAATTTGTGCTATATAAATAAAGTTGAATTTAATTTATAGTGAACAACCATAAATATGTTGCATGAAAAAATAAGTAAATAAAAACAATCAATATGGTTCGTTTTGTGAGAGTCATGAATGTGCACTCCAAATTAGAAAATATTTTGATGAAAGATTTTCAAAATACACTAACTCTAAAACAGAAAGTTTGACCTGGTGGTGGCGCTGCAGGAAAGGTTATATCGTCACCACAACCAATAAGTTTCATATTTTTGTGATCATTAATGTTTGTAAATTTGAGAAGATTTGGATGAAAAAACATTCAAGATAAATTAATTCAAATTTAAACATTCGGCCTGATGGTGGCGCTAGAGAACAGGTCAAAGTTTCATTATCAAGGGGATATTTATGTATTCAACAAATAAACAACAAACTTGAGTCAACTATTTTCCTAAAATCATTTTCTTTAAGCAAATGTCCCAGGGGTCAGATTGACCTCATGGGTAAAATATCTTAGTAATATTTGAGGATAATAGGTGGGTTAAATGTGCTATACAAACTTGACATACTTGTAGTTGCCATTTTTTAGCCATATCATTAAAAGTAAGGAAGATTATTCATTAAACCGATCAACATATACACCTAAATGTAATAATTATGATTCTGTATGTCACCAGTAAACGATAACTGGTATTTATCCTGCAATTTAGGAAAAAAGTCGCTGCTGTCAGAGAAATTTTTAGATTACAAAGACAACAAACTTGTCCCATTTTCTCTTGACAGCTCCAACTGGAGTTTTGAACCTAAGACTGGAGTTCAAGCAGCCAGAGAGGCTGACACAGACGGCATCAGAATCCACGTGCTCTCTGTACCCAATCTTTCAGCTACCAACTATTTTTCAGGCCTCAAAAAGTGTATTAATAGAACGGTACTCGTACTCTGTGCCTCGCTGGTTGAAGAGTCCACATGAAGATAAAATTCACACTAAAAAGCATCAGCATCCCACACACACACACACACACACACATCCTACCCCTGGAGCTCTGAATCATGAATGAGCCCAGACTCCCACACTCGGCAGGGACGAGACGAGACTGGGAAAAATGGCATACAATGCTGCATCTTTAATCACCTGAGCTGTGACTTCTCTTGATCTGCAGACACTAGCTCGATAAGTGTTTTCCAGCACGTGTGCCTCGTCTCGCTGCTTTGAGTGCCTCCAGTCATTCAAAATTTATTTTCTGGCTACGCTCGAAGTTCAGCACGAAAAAGTAAAATTGTAGAATTTCAAGCCATTCCAGCATATTGTGATTTACCACACAGTACACACACAGAACGATGATTGAATGATTTACAAGGTTAGAGCGTGGAGGAGTACCATGTGCTGATGAGGACATTATGATGGGTCACGTATTTCCACAGATATACCGGTAGTTGCTTTTACAGCAATTGTTCAAAATGCATCATATGAATGAAGAGTTTGAGACAGCGCTGTCATTTATTCCATTGAAGGCTAAGTATTAAATATAGTGTAGGAGGTGGTGATCATGAAAAACGGAAGGCAAACACAATCCATTGAATTCTAAAAAGAAAAAAGCATTCTGAACTGGGGTTTGGTTTTTCCTCTCTTTACTTAACCCCCCTATTATCCTTGGGGTCAATTTGACCCTTATTCAATGTTTACCATTTAAAAAGTAATCTTTTTTTTTTTTTTGCTTCATATTTCATGACTTTTCCTAATTTGATGGGTAAAACTGATTAAGCATGAAATTAGCATGATGATATTTGACCCCAAGCTGTTTAAGCTGTGTAAAACATGTCTGTGTGTGTGATCCATGTGTGACCTTACATCTCCACACCTGCAGGTGCAGAGTTGATACATGGTACATGTATTGAAGTGCCTGATACAAACTCTTGGTCAACAATTTTCTGAAAATCATTTCCTGCTGGCAAATATCCCTGGGGTCACATTGACCCCAAGGGTAAAATGTGTTAGTAATATTTGAGAATAATAATAGGATTAAAATCTGGGCCCAATATAACACAGATACACCTCCCTTATATGTTTTCACATAATATCACGCACTTGCACGGTATTTTCCCCTAGAGATAATGTTATTGAAAGGGAATGTAGATAAAGTGATTTATGGGTTGGCTGTTGGTTTTATAAATAATGCTTTGGGATTAGGGTTGTGCTTGGCCATGAATATGACGATGCAATTCATGACACAATATATCGGAATATATCCCGCTACTTAACAATGCAATATATATTACGATAAATTATGATGACAATAATGACAAATTTCACCTTTACAAGTACAAAATGGTATGAAATACAATTTAGTTATTTATTTCAAAACTTGTGAGAACAAGTAAATGGTAATTAACTGTCAATCAATCAATCTTTATTTGTCATTGCACATGTTACAGCGCAACAGATCAACATGAAAAGACAATCACCTATAACATGGGAGGACAGGGGCGGGATAGCTGTGGGTCGCCACAAGGGCGGTGCCTGTATTTCTCAGATGAAAAGTAGAAAACAGGAGGTAAGAAGAGGGGAAAAAAGGCCGGCCCCAAACTATGCCCCATTAGTGAGGGGCAAAGTGTGAAATTAGAAAAAAAAAACTCCTCAGCACATAGAAGCAAAAAACACAGTAACAACAATTACAACAGCAAAATTTGAGGACAAAACACATTTCTTAAAGTAACCACAATAATCTATAAAAGTGCCCAATATGTTTTATGGAAATTACGTACAATTAACTTCCGAGCTAAAATGCATTCACTGACACCTAATAACCCAACATTTACGTGCTAGTCATATGTTAAATGTTTTTTTGTTTTTTTAAATCAATTTGAAATTTCTTTGCATCGATACAATAATCACATTGTGAAATATAGCAATATATCGCCGCAGTGACTTTTTCTTACACCCTTATTTCAGACCAAATCACATTTAATAATATCGGCGGAGGTGTGAAGTGTCAAACTGACATGTTTAAGCTCCCATGATGTAACCTCGCATGATTTCAACGTAACCCTTCTGAAAGTAAGTTATCTGAAGCATACAATTGTAAAAAATAATAACCGTAGTTGACTTTACTGCCCTTATTTAGCATGTTTGGTACAGTTTTGGGAAGTTTAATAGCCAGTAAAGTTATCTAAACAAGGAATGACAATGCAATAGAAACTAAATATAAATGAGTAAAGTGACACTAAGGTGACACAGAAATGGTGTACACTGAAATGGAATTGGGGCTTTTTTTTAAATTTAGGATGGGAGCCCCTGTAAGCGATTCGAATCTTTATAAACTCATGTATGAGGTAAACCTAGAAAAATCTGACTTCAGTCCCAAGGCATCCACTTTCTGCTGCAATAACTTTGCAAAAAATCTCTCAAAGATAGAGGATGAGAAATAAGTCTCAACTCTTTCTCCTCACATAGAGAATCAAAAGTCTTCAAACATTCCTCAGCATTAAATCTCATGCGCCAAAGAAGATTTCTCCCCTTTTTCTACTAAAGGCACTCAACGGAAGTCAGTTGAGAAAATGCCAAAGTATTCCCCGGCCAAGTTTCTACCTCAAATACTGGCACAGGACAAAGGAAGTCATAACACTTTGATCTAAGCACCAAAGTCGCGGGCACGAGACAACACATGCCAGCTTTTTTTTTTATTTTTCCAGACTGCACAAGTCACGAGCAAACAAGTGTGTTCATCCTACTTACATGTGAGCTAGGGTTGGGCCTCGATTTAGATTTAATAGATTTTTAGAATGTGTAGTAGGGATGTACCGATTCACTCAACTCCCGATACGATTCGATTCACAATACTGGGTTCACGATATGATTCTCTCACGATTTATTTTACAAAATGGGACTGTAGACAAATTTCTTTTTGGGAAAAAAACTAGAAAATACGGTACTATTTTCCTTTTATTTTTCATTGTCAAAAGAATTCCTTGATAAACTATTCAAAACAATGCAATTTAACTAAAAATAAATCTTGAATTAAATAAATAAAGGAATAATACAAATGAAAATGAAGCCGATTAATTTAAATTCTGGTTCTATAATAAACAATGCAAAACTGCATAATAGGTATTTTTCTTTTTAAAAGTGCAACTGAAAATGTATTTTGTGCCTTAACGATTGGACTTTAAAAAAAAAAAAAACCGTGATTGCAATGATTTACGTCATATTTGTTTGGACCAGCAGAGGGCGCTGGTAATACAGTGGTCGGTTGGCATGCAGATATCTTGCAGTGAAGAAGAGAAGCTATGCTAGCAGACGGAGCTAATAGAAAAACGTGACTTTTACAGATATTCAAGTAATATTACAGATTTTCTTTCGGTGCTAAAGGAGTAATGAATCATTTATTAACATATTTAAGAGTAGAAGGCGGCCAGAAAGAAACTATTAGCAGACTCCGCCCGCCGCCTACACTTACGGATAAAAAAAGTTCTGCGATTCAATTTTCAGAAAATCGATATCAACCGTGATACCTATGAATCGATTTTTAACTGCCTTACGATTAATCGTTACATCCCTAATGTGTAGATAAAAACGATTTTTATTTTGCAAATTCAAGTTTAATTTTTGTATTTTTTTTTGCCCACTACAGTCTTTTTAGTGTTCTGATGTGAGCCAGCCCCTTCTTTGTTTACGCTTTGAGTAGGAAGTAGCTATATGTGAGCCACAGGCATGTTTACATTTTTTTATTCGCACTCTTCTAAGGGAAAGTTTATTATTTTTTTCATTGTTGTTATATGTTATAAAATATGTAGTTATCTGATTTCTTAATCAGAAAATTTAAGCTACTGTGAAGTTGCTGTTGCACTTTTGCTTAAACCTGGTTAAAGCTTGTAATTGTTGAATGACAGAGCCTCATTTACTTTTTTTTTTGGGATTGTTCTATGCATTTTAACTCTTCAAAACAATCACAGCAATAAAGTTGCACTTTTGACAATATATCTGATGTCTGCAGTCATTTTCAAAAAACCAAAAATCAAATCTAAACTCGAATTTTTCTTTAAAAAAATTGGAGATTTTTTTTTTAGGCAAAATCGCCCAGCCTTGTGTGAGCTCTAACATACATTGTTTAACATAATAAGCAGTTACAGAAAAATACTCATTGAGATTAGATGCCAAAGATGATACAAAGATTTTCATATTCATGATAAATAAAAAAGAAACAATATTAAAAGCCTCTTTATATAAACAAACTAATTTAACTAATTTAAGATCTGGTTTATGTTCTCCAAAGCCCAAATAGGTGATGCAACAACAGTAATCTCATTAGTGATCAAGAAAAGACATTATTGCAATTTAATAGCCAGCTAATTATTAGTAAATTACACACACTGGCTGAAGTCTTGCTGAAAAACTGTTTAAAATCAGCAGTAATCATGAGGGGTAATTTTAGGTGGCTTGAAAAAAAAAAAAAAAAAGAAAGAAAGAGAGAGAGAGAATACGGTAATACTGTGACTTTTGAGAAGAATGCCTAAAACATGCATTAATCTGTGAGCAAAAACCCCAATATAGAACAACATCCTGCTGTGCAATAATCATCCTGTCTAATCAGTATCTTGATATGCCACACCTGTGAGGTGGGATGGATTATCTCTGCACAGAAGTGCTCACTAACACACATTTGAAAACAATATTAGAGAGAAATAGGTCTTTTGTGTATATAGAAAATGTTTTAGAGATCTTTGAGTTCAGCTCATGCAAAACGGGAGCAAAAACAAAAGTGTTGTGTTTATATTTCTGTTCAGTACATTAAAAATAAATAAATATATATATATATATATATATATATATATATATCTCAAGAGCAATATGCATTCGATCTGGATGAAACGAGGTGAAGTAATTGAGGAACTAACCCGACATAACTGAGACAAAATTCATTAAATCTGTTCAGTAATTTTGAAGTAATCCTATGAACAAACAAACAAATAAATTGTTTTGTTTTGTTTCTCTGGTGAAAATATTACTTCAAAGTTTTATTCACACAAACATTATTGTCTTTATTGTAAACAAATACTGGTACTATCCTGGTCAGTCATGTTTTTAAGATATTTCAGCATCTGGAAAGCTTTGATGTTTTTTAGTTGTCTGAGCTTTGGCATTTAAAAAAAAAAAAAAAAAAATTATTATTGTCTTATTGGTATTGATCAGTATTTTCAGAGCCATCTCTCAAAACATTAATCTCATGCTCTTTAATAAAAGATGAACATCAGAAGCCTGTTTCATGGGGTTGTAGAGCTGAAGTGAAACAGATCCTTGTACTTTCCCTGACAATAACTCACATATATGTAATTTCACCTACACTGACCTTCTGCTTCATATGTTCATATGTGTGTGGAATGGATTTGCTTCTGCTCATGCATATCATGTTCTGCTCAGCAGGGAAGGCTGAACTTCACACAAACCCTCTTTTTTATTATTATTATTAAATGTTATGCACAGTACATTCATGTTTCTCAGTAACAATATAAAAGTAAGTGCATCAAACATGACATCATGAACAACAGCAGCAATATAGAAAGGAAAAAATAAAAATAAAGAGGCATAAGGTAGATTAGTCAAGGTTAAAGAGGTTATAAAGCAGTCAGAACTCGAATCTTTTAAGTATTCAGACCCCTTTACATTTGTCACTCTTTGTTTCTTTGCAGCCATTTGCTAAAATCATAAAAGTTCATTTTATTTCCTCATTAATGTACACTCAGCACCCCATCTTGACAGAAAAAAAACAGAAATGTAGAATTTTTTGCAAATTTATTAAAAACAAAAACTTAAATATAACATGGTCATAACAGTGAAAAATTTAAAGGGGTCTGAATACTTTCCGTCCCCATCAATTTATCAAACTGAATGTGTGGATAGACTAGGGCTGAACGATTTTAGTAAATAATCTAATTGCGATTTTTTTTCCTCAATATTGCGATTTAATATGCGATTATTTTTCCAAGGGCCTGTTGTCATGCATTTTTCAATGAACACAAGCAATAAATCAATCTGTTTCATAATAAACACTTTCAGATTTATTTAAACTTTAAATAAACATAAACTATGAATTTTAAAGCACAGATTACAACAATAAAGCAAACAAATTTGTGGCTTTACCGCTTAAACATTTCATGAAACATGTGGACTGCACTTCTTAAACACTCTCTGAACTTAACAGGACAGTCTATAAATAAAATAAAGAGATAATAAATAAATAAAGCTTACTAATATCTAGGGATGTAACGATTCACTCAACTCCCGATACGATTCACGATACTGGGTTCACGATACGATTCTCTCACGATTTATTTTACAAAATGGGACTGGAGACAAATAATGATTAAAAAAATATTCCTTTATTTTTTTGGGGAAAAAAACTAGAAAATACTGTACTATTTTCCTTTTATTTTTCATTGTCAAAAGAATCCATTGATAAACTATTCAGAACAATGCAATTTAACTAAAAATAAATCTTGAACGAAATAAATGAAGGAATAATACAAATGAAGAAGAAGCCTATTAATTTAAACTCTGGTTCTATAGTTAGCAATGCAAAAATGCATAATAATTCTTTTTCTTTTTAAAAGTGCAACTGAAAAATGCATTTTGTGCCTTAGCAATTGGACTTTAAAAAAAAAAAAAATCCAGTCTGCATTGTTTACGTCAGATATTTGTTTGGACCAGCAGAGGGCGCTGGTAACCCAGTGGTCGGTTGGGATGCAGCTATTCTGTGCAGTGAAGAAGAGATGCTATGCTCGCAGACCGAGCTAATAGAAAAACGTGACTTTTACTGATATTCACGTAATATTACAGATATTCTTTTGGTGCTCAAGGGGTGAGGAATAATTTATGAACATGTTTAAGAGTATAATGCGGCCAGAAAGAAAGTAGTAGCAGATTCCGCACGCCGCCAACGTTTCTGGATAGCACCCTCTGCTGTTTAAAAAAAGTACTGCGATTCAATTTTCAGAAAATCGATATCAACCGTGATACCTATTAATCAATTTTTAACTGCCTTACGATTAATCGTTACATCCCTACTAATATCCAGTCAGTAACATCACACATACTAAAGTGCAGGAAAAGTAAGGAGAACTAATATCTGCTTTAACCGATTGGATGTTTTTCAGGCAAATCAAACTCTCAACAAACTTAAAATAAATTTTTAAAAAAACAGAAAGAAAAAAAAAATTGCAGCCTTTGCGATTAGAAAATTGCGTTTCATGATATTGCGATAACATTGCAAATGCAATTAATCGTTCAGCCTTAGGATAGCCTTCTTATTATTGATTAATTTGATGGATTCTATGTAATATTTACACTCGATGCTGAAATTCTGAATACTGTAAGCAGAGGTAGGCAACCGTTATCACAGCAGGGCCACAAAATGTGTTTGTTTGATCAGAGGGTCACATGATCAACATTCAAGTCAGCATTTAGAATAATGAGCGATCTGAGGGTTAACGCAGTAAACATAGTAGATTTGTGTGTTTTCAGTCATTTTGTGTATGTTTGTTGATGAGGCATTTAGTGCATTTCTGTTGTCCTTTTGAATATTTTTCCTGTAAAATATGTTTTTTTTAGCCATATTGTGCATTTGTGCTGTCATTTATAATGTGTGTATTTCTGTTTGTCACTTTACTTGTTAGTGCTGTGGGTTGGCAGAGCCATTTTTCATATTTTTATTGTCTTTTTGTGTACTAGTTGTCATTTTCTGTAATTATGTATATTTTTCTGAGTAATTTTGTGTCTTACTGTTGTCGTTTTGTTCATTTTTGCAGTCGTTTCTGTGCGTTTCTCTTGTCTTTTACTGTATTTTCCTGCAATGTTGTAATTCTATGTATTTTTCATGTATTCTTGCTTTTGTTTTGTGTATTTTTCTCATTTTTAACACTTACTTTGGGGGCCACATAAAATTAAACCTAGGGCCACACGTGGCCCCCGGCCCGCCAATAGCCCATGTCTGCTGTAAAGTGTGGGTTAGTTTTCTGGAATTTAAGATGAATGGATGTGGAATTTACCAAAGAAAAATCATCAGATTAAATATTTGTTGTAGTTTTTTAGCGAGTTCAATCAGTGGACATTTGTTAAATAGGTGCACTATATTGTCTTCAGTTGTTTTGCTCTTCACACTAACCCTTCCTTCTCCTTTTTTCCTGAACCGGTGACATCATCAGGAACGTGTCCAGCCATACACACACTTCCCTCAGGAGAAGCGTAGTAGCTCTGCTCTCCCAACATCAGTGCACAAGGTAAGAGGAGAGCAGTAAATGCTGAGTAAGGTTTAGATGGAGGGGAAAACACCCAAGGAATCGCTCAATTTTCAGTAAAATACTAGTAGGTATCTAGAATATATCAACCTCACCCTTTGTAATGCAAAAGCAAATCTATAGCCACACAAGATGTAAGTATTTGTGCAAGAAAAAGAGAAAAAAGAAACATATTTGATTTCCATGAGAGCGCACACTGCCAGAGTAGTTCCTTTTCTAACATATGGACACTCGATTTCCTGAAAACTGTTTCCAACGGAGTGGCAGGACTTGAGACAGACGGAACCAATCAGGCTTTTAGCTCAGTGCAATCAAAGTAAAGGAGAAAGAAGAATGCATGAGAACACTGAGACTGAGCTGAATCCCAACCACTGATGAGGACTCATCATCATCACAATGAGCAGCACTGCCTTTAATTAGAATCAACCAACATTTAGTCTGCGCCGTCACTCTAAAATGCATGTAAAAATGTACAGAATACTGTAACTAAAGTAGTGTTTTTCAACCTTGGGGTCGTGACCAAATGTTGTGTCACCTGGAATTTAAATTGGGTCACCTGAAATGTCTGGTAACTAGGGATGTAACAATTCACTGAACTCCCGATACGATTCGATTCACGATACGATTCTCTCACGATTTATTCTACAAAATGGGACTGTAGTCAAATGATGACTGAAAAATATTCCTTTATTTTCTTTGGGAAAAAAACTATTCAAAACAATGCAATTAAACTAAAAATAAATCTTGAATGAAATAAATAAAGGAATAATACAAATGAAGAAGAAACCTATTAATTTAAATTCTGGTTCTATAGTAAACAATGCAAAACTGCATAATAGTTATTTTTCTTTTAAAAGTGCAACTGAAAATGTATTTTGTGCCTTAACAATTGGACTTGAAAAAAAAAAGTAATTGCACTGATTGACGTCAGATATTTGTTTGGACTAGCAGAGGGCGCTGGTAGCCCAGTGGTCGGTTGGCATGCAGCTATTCTGTGCAGTGAAGAAGAGATGCTATGCTAGCAGACGGAGCTAATAGAAAAACGTGACTTTTACAGATATTCACGTAATATGACAGATATTCTTCGGTGCTAAAGGGGCAAGGAATCATTTATGAACATGTTTAAGAGTAGATAGCGGCCAGAAACAAAGTAGTAGCAGATTTCGCCCACAGTGTACACTGCTGGACAAGAGAAGGGATAAATGTTTGCTGTTTAAAAAAAAAGTATTGCGATTCAATTTTCAAAGTATCGAGGTCAATCGTGATACCTATGAATCAATTTTTAACTGCCTTACGATGAATCGTTACATCCCTACTGGTAATTGATTCAAAGTAATTACTGATTAAAAATGTATTTTTAATATTATTATTCTTCTGCAAACTAAACACCACCCAATCCTAAACAATTGTATTCTATACTTTCACTTTGTCAAATATAAATCTAGTTAAAATAAAATACAGTCTAAAGAAAAGGAAGAAAATAATAAAATAAAATTAATAAAATAAATACAACAAATAAAATGTACAAAATTAGTTAAATAAAACATAAAATATAGTGTGTAAATATCTAAACTGGTGTAATGTGTCACTTTGTACACTAATCCTATAGCTACTCTGTATTTACTACATAGCATAATAAACAAGATCAAAAAAAAAAAAAAAAAAAAAAAAAAAAAAAAAAAAAAAGTATTTGGGGTCACGATCCAAAAAGAAAAAGCTTGGGAACCACTGCACTCAAGTAATTATAATAGGGGTATCCCGATTCGATATTGATTTCGGATTTTATTGGACTGCAGCTACAATCTTCAATATAAGCTCCCCGATACGTTTTTGTTGTATTTGTCCCAGCCCTCAATTTGTTCCCACCATAAACTGACAGTAAAAAATAACTGAAATTAACTTGAATAGTTTTCTGTTTGAATAACATCACTTGATCAAGCTTTTTCTAACATTCAAACAAAATAAGTCATAAAAGTATGTATGATTCATGCTGATATCGTATCGGCTTGATATCGGTATCAGCCAATACACAAGGCTGCAAGTCGGTATCGTATCGGAAGTGAAAAAGTTGTATCGGGACATCCCTAAATTATAGTAGCTACAAGTTTGCATTTATAAAATAATAAACAAAGTGTGTTTGCAACTTGTATTTCAAGGTCAAAATTCAAAAAATAAACACTCACTAATTAAATTTGAATAAAAAAATGTATTTGTAACCTCCTGATGTGTAGAGCGTTCAAAAACACTAGTAGCTACTATGCTGTGATCTAGAACTGGGCAATATATCGAGTTTTCTATTTTGGCAGGATAGAAAATTACAATATCGCCAATAATATCCTCATTTATCCTCAATATCCTCATCCTCAGCACAGTTAGATGGATTCTGATACATCCCAATTCAAACATTCCCCTAAAAAAAAAAAAAAGCCACATTACAGAACTCACTCACACGTGCTGTCCCCTATAGGAGAAAAAGCCAAAAGTGGCACATATTGTGCAGCTGTTTCGGGGCAGATTTTATTTGAATTAAAAAAAAATAATCAAGCTTCATATCGAATACTGCCATTTAGAGAAAAATATCGAGATATTGATTTTAATCGATATCACGCAGCCCTACTGTAATTGCGTCCGATTTAAAGCTAAAAGTTTTACATTCACTAATGATGCAAACGTGTGCAACAGGAAAATGCAAAAAATAAAAACAAACAAAAAAAAAAAAAAAATCTGTACCAGACTCAGAGTGCATCCTTTGCATGTCTTCATCCTTCTTCGTGTGTACATGTTCCTCCTCTTCACATCTCTCCATCCTCTCACAGCAGCAATAGGACGGAAGAATAGCGAACTTCGTCTCTCAAAAGTGCGAATTTTCAGGAAATTAAATGAACGGCCAAAAAAAAAAAATAAAGTGTCCGAGGAGAGGCTTCAGGCTTCAGCCTTCACCCTAGGCGCGTCCCTTCCCTCTGTCCATCCCCGGAGCTGATGCTCTGAGTCCCGCTAGTTGTTGTTGAAGGAGCTGTTGTTGTGGTGGTGGTGGTGGTGGTTCTCCGGTGGCTCTGTTCAAAACCACGTCACGGTGAGATTATTTTACCCCTGTGGTCCTGCCCGCAGGCGGACGCACCACAAACCTGAAGAATAGTCTTATTCTGCCTCTACTTTGGTATTAAAGTCCGAATATGTGCTCTTAGTTTGGCTGGTGTTAGTTTCTCATCGGTGTGAGTCGGTTCCTTCAGAGGGAGCAGCTCGTGCAACTGCGTGTGCCCTGCGCGCGCGCTCAGCGGCACATGGGACATGTGAGGTGGAAACAAGAGGAGGGCGTGCGTTTTTACTCATGCTGCACACAGAAAACATGGATATATAACCCTGAATGACCCGAATAAACTCCCACTGTTCCACTATAATATTAAACTATAGGATGTTTGCTTAATGTCATTAAAACCTTTCGTAAAGACTCAATAAATGTAGTTAATTAACGATGCGCACAACAATTTAGTAATGAATCACTAAATAAGGCACGAACCAAAACGTATAGTTACTCTCATACCGATTTACTATTATTATTACTTTTCTTACACATTTGGCTTTTTTTTTTTTTTTTTTCCTGTTCCTTTTTATTTTTTAGTATAGACACTAGTGGCAATAGCAGTCTAGTATAGACTTACTAACATGGATAGAGAAGGTACAGAGAATGAATAAATATTAGCCATGGGCAATATATCGTGATTCAAGATATATCGAGATTTATATTTTGACAATATAGAAATATACAATATCGCCTACGTAAAGCAAGAAAATGCAAGTGTATTTGGAAGTGTCTCCTCGTACATAATACGTATCCATATACAGGCATTCTATCCATACAAAAGATGACGTTACCGAAAGTCACGTGATCATTCCGTGCGGTTAGGGTTAGTTAGTCCGTAACAGTTTTAGGTTACGGTTTATGGTTAGTCCATAATTTAGGTTACGGTTAGGGTTAGTTAGTCCGTAACATAGTTTAGGGTTCGGGTTACGGTTAGTCCGTAATTTAGGTTAGGGTAAGATAGTCTGTAACGTAGTTTAGAGCTAGTCCGTAATTTAGGTTAGGGTTAGTTAGTCCGTAATGTAGTTTAAGGTTACCGTTAGTCCGTAAATTAGGTTAGGGTAAAGATTAGTTAGTCCGTAACGTTGTTTAGGGTTACGATTAGGGTCAGTCCATAATTTAGGTTAGGGTAAAGATTAGTTAGTCCGTAACGTTGTTTAGGGTTACGATTAGGGTCAGTCCATAATTTAGGTTAGGGTAAAGATTAGTTAGTCCGTAACGTTGTTTAGGGTTAGTCCTTTATTTAGGTTAGGGTCAAGGTTAGTTAGTCCGTAATGTAGTTTAGGGTTACGGTTAGTTAGTTTGTAACGTTTTTTACGGTTGGAGTTAGTCCATAATTTAGGTTAGTGTGAGTTAGTCTGTAACGTAGTTTAGGGTTAGGGTTAGTCCATAATTTGGGTTAGGGTTAGTCCATAGTTTAGGTTAGGGTTAAGGTTAGTTAGTTCGTAACGTTGTTTACGGTTGGGGTTAGTCCATAATTTAGGTTAGTGTGAGATAGTCTGTAATGTAGTTTAGGGATAGGGTTAGTCCATAATTTTGGTTAGTGTGAGTTAGTCTGTAACGTAGTTTAGGGTTAGTCCATATTTTGGGTTAGGGTTATTTAGTCCGTAACAAAGTTGACATGTTAATACAAACGGAAGTACAAGTGCGTAGCGTCTCATTGGCCAGTTTAGGTCATGTGGTGCATGTATATGAATACATATTACGTATTGAAAGCCACTACCAATGTATATGTATAACGCATATCATACACAAAGCATTTCATTGTGCTTTACATGATCAAAAAGTTCAACAGAAAACATTCAACAGCTTAAAAATCAATAAGAAAATGAATAATAAATGTTATTTATAAAGCACTTTACATTTGAAACAAATGTCAAAGTGCAACAATGGGATTAAAATCTGCAGTAAAAACATTCAATCAACAATAACATCATTAAACATCTCCCTCGCAGTAGAGAAAAAGATTGCCTATAACGATATATTTTTATTTTGTAGCTTATTTTGAAGAGTCGCTGCTTTTGCTACTTCTCAGAACAGCATGAAAAGCACAGTTAGATGGATTTCTGACCCAGACCGTCCCCTAAACAAGCCACACTACAGAACTCACTCACATGTGCTGTCCCTTAGAGGAGAAAAAACAAAAGTGGCACATATTATGCAGCTGTTTGTCAATAAATGTGCCTGTATCATTTTCTATCAGCAAAATTTAACCCTGAATTGTCTTTCGGGTAAGACTTTATTGAGTTAAAAATATAGTGTATATAGCCATTTTGAGAAGAAATATTGAGATATGAGTTTTGGTTCATTTCGCCCATAAATAAGGCAGAAACCAACACATAACAATCACTCTTGTTTACTTCCTGTTTACCATGATAATTATTTTTCTTTCTTTATTTCTCTCTTTTTTTGCAGCTTCCCTATATTAGTCAAATAAGCCAGCTAATACAATCATTGCATGAATAAATTCAGACAGACCTACCTTTAGCATAGGCAGTGGCAAGCACAGTTCCTTTAGATTCATTAGCATGGATAGAGAAGGTACAGAGAATGAATACATACTTATAAATGCTAAACCTAATGGGTAAAACTCTGCAGGCAGTGTAGTCTTCATGTCTGTTGTTAGGTCCAATCAGCAAGAATAGGAACACCTGTGTGAGATTAAGCCCCAAACCTGATAACCGCTAGCAAGTAAATGATCTGATATTTCCTACTCAAGGAGAAGTACTGTAACTGTACATAAGTACAATAAAATACTCAAGTACAGGTAAAAAGTAACTCAAAGTAAAAGTTACTAGTTACTTTCAACCCCCACGTTTGTTTTTCGTTATAAATCTTGCTACGGTTCCCTTGCATACAGTAAACATCTAATTTAAAAATTTAAAAAGGAAGAGACCAAATCTTGCACCATTGGAACTTCATTTATTTTCCACAAAAGGCATCTGTTTAAAATAAAAGGTTTATGGTAGGTAAATTAAGAAATAAATAAAATAAAATAACACCAATGAATTCCATTCAAAATAAATAAAAAAAAAATTCTCAGACTCTAAGTATAGCTAAATTTTTGAACTCTAAAACTGAGAAAATAAACCAGCATTCAATGTTGTTTTGATGCAGAAGTGTAATAAAATATAGCATTAAATAATCCTGTTTCAATAAAGTACAGGAAAATATAGTGTTTTATTGAGCAACATTGCTGTTAGTTTGTGGTGAAGTCTTTTTTTTTTTTTTGTCTTTATTTTATGGGAGGAATCTGAAAATATTGAAAGTGTCTATTCGTACAGTTTCCGTACAGACAACCCCCGGTGCTATTGGTACATTTGCCGAAATTCCCTTACGTAATGTCTTAGGGTTAGGGTAAGAGTTAGAGTTAGGGTTAGAGTTAGAGTTTGCGTTAGCGTTAGCGTTAGCGTTAGCGTTAGGATTAGGTTTATGGTTAGGTTTAATCTTAGTCACGTGACCTAAACTGCCCAATAAGGGGCACTGCATACGAATAGAATGTCGGTATATTGATACGGCAACCGTACGAATAGCCACTGCTAAATATTTTTGCATGTAAGGTCAACCCAACTCAACAGTTACTTAATCAAGCACAACTTTAAAAAAAAAAAAAAAAAAAAAAAAGAAAATTAACATCCAGTTGCAACTTATTGTAATCAGCGATGTTCATTCTAAGACTGGAAATCACATTTTTAGAGGAACATATTTCTGTCTTCTTCTTTCTTTTTTTTGGGTTTTTAAATGGTTTTGTTTCACAACCATCTCTTGAGTTTTACAAAGAATGTTGTTCGGAGAAATAAAATGTTTTGCAAAAAAAAAAATAAAGGCACTTCCCTGTAGTGAAATACATTGTTGATGCCAAAAGTCAAAAGGAGAATTGAAAGTGGTTTGATATAATAGAGAAAGCGTGAGTAACTCAGTCACTTGTTACAAACAAGGTAAGTCGAGGACTATTCATCACCGTAAAAACATGTCAAATGTGTCAGCAAAGGAGAGGAAACTCAAGCTCAAATTCAAAGACAAACAAAAATCCGACCATCAAAGAGTGAATAGGCTGGTTGCCTGGTAAGGTCAGAATGTGGCGTAAACAACATGAAAGCATTGGATTTGTGCTTTCTGCCTTGCATCAATGTTTCAGTCTTGTAATGGTGTGCAGAATATTTGGCCCAGGGTTATTCACCATTGAGTGTTATTTGTCGCACATCATAGAATTGTTGCTGACGATGGTCGTCCTTTTATGACTGCGGTGGCCATCATCTGGAAACCACTACCAGCAGGACAGGGTGATGTCTAAAGACTAAATGCTCTCAAAGTGCTTTCTCAAACATGACAATTAGTTCATAATGGCCTCTAAAGTCAGCACATTTAAATCCAAAAGAGCACATTTGAGATGTGGTGAAATGGGACGTAATGGATGTGCAGCAAAAGAAGTCAAAATGCATGAAGCTGTTATGTCAATAATGGAGTAAAATGTCTAATTCTAAAAAACTAATGAAGGCAGTTAAAGGTAGAAAAGTGTCCAACCTGGTTTGAGACGAAAGCAAACCCAATAAAGAGATCAGTGTTTGTACGTAAATGTATGTATGACTGACTAATTCAAGTAAAAATCAAAAAGAGACATAACTTGTCATGAATAATCATAATCAGAATATTTTTATTGTCATTGTACAAAGTACAATAAAATTGCAAATGCCCCCCACACAACATACAAGTACATTTAAAGATTCAAGCCAGGACAGACACAGTTATCATAAAAACACCATACGGTATGGTAAAAGTCAGAAGGAAGTTGTTAATCAAATTAGTTTTTCATGCACAACATCCTAAAAAACATGTGTTCCAAAAACAAATGTACAGAATCCCTACATAGTAGCGCTGCTCGATTATCAAAAAAAACATAAAATATGTTCTTTAAACATAAATAAAATCCTTCAAACACTAAAATCAAGCATGTTCACTTTTGCACAAAACAAAACACTTCTTGCACGTGATGTGTCTTTGCTTTAGGTCGTCATCATCAAACCCAGTGTTCCCATAGAAGAGAATTTGACTTGCCAGTTGTTTACCAAGTGTTTTTACTGCATTTCTGCTGCCATGTTTCAAGACCACTAGCAACAACTTTGCACGTGTTGGCCCGCAGGCTAGCTTTGGCTTTGAGAGGGGCGGGATGGAGGGGAGGAGCTTGCATGCGCATGGATTGAACAACTCAAATTTAGTAGTAATAGCGTGTGTGTGCAAAGCTTTATTATTCCAAAATAGTGGGTTTGTTTTATTTAGCAAATAAAACATATGTGTATAAATATATATATATTAATAATAATAATTTTTTCTCAATTATGTTATTTTAGAAATCATTGGGTGTAATAATCGAAACCGTAATCAATTTGTGATTAATTGAGCAGCCCTACTACATAGTGTTTTTGAGCCCATGTTTTTGATGTTTCCTTTGGGTCTTTCCATTATTGCATACGTATAAAGTAAATTCTGTGTATTGCTGCATGTTTTGCATAATAAGTATTTTCAGTTGGCAGTGACAGCCCCCAGAGCATAGGTACTGTATCCTGCCACAAAGAAGTACCGGTAATATTTCTGGAAGTGTTTTGGGAGTCACTTTGAATTCAAACTGTTGAATATGAGTCTAAATTAAATGTCACCCTAAGTTAGAATTGCATAAAGTCTAATTATGGCCCCACTCACAAATTTAAATAGACATAGAATTGAATAGACTTAGAGATCTGTTGCTGAAAACATAGAAAATGTACCACACTAAAACATAGATGAGTATTTGTGTGAGGCTAAAACAATCATTATTATTTACCTACGCCAAGGACATGATAATTTAACCGGCGTTTATATATTTGTTTGTTTGTCTTTCAGCAGCTTTATGTTAAAAAAATAATACATGGATTTTGATCAAATTTTAACCAACATAGACCTTGTATAGAGGTAGATTTGTGTCTTTATCAATAAATAAAAAAAGATCACTTCAATAATAATAATTAAAAAAAAAACCCTTTTCAATCCAAAAAAAAAATACACTTCAATCAAAAATAAATATTTTCTGTCAAAGAAATAAAATGTTCAAATGCAAAAAAATGAGATTTGAGACCCAAATAATTGCATTTGAACATGTTTTTCTATATTGAAAATATTTATTTTGGATTTAAGTATACTTTTTTTTGGATTGAAAATGTTTTTGATCTGTCTATTATTGAATTAAAAAATAAAACATTTAACTTACCTCACTGAGTTTCATCTGGATTGAATCTAAATTGCGTATTTCATCGTAATTTAAAAAAAAAAAAATGGGGTGCCAATACATTTGGACCTACTGTATCGTTATTAATAGGAATAGAAATGTCTCCCAAGCCTTTAACTCACTGATCTAACTGCCACTATCTGCCAAAGACACTACTTTTTTTTTTTATTTTCGACCACTGTGCTTCAAGATCCAAATCCATTCTTATTATTAAGTAGGATTTAAGAGAATGTACCTTTAACTGAGCTAATTTTAGAGTGATCACTACAGAAATATATTAATGGATGCTCCTGTTAAGCCTTGGTAAAGCAAAAGAAAAAACACTATTTTGAACATCCAGATGAATAAATGCTTAGTATTCCTTAGTCACTTGTGTGCTCAGCTAATAATGGCACATCAAAGCTCCTAGGAACACTTAATAGTATAGGCATCGTAAACACAAATATCTGCAACCAGGCTTGAATATTTAATACATATTTTACGCTCATAGCTGCAGGGAAATGTCCTTATCATTTTCCTGCAATGATTCAAACTTAATTTTACTGAATTCTACCGCACGCAGTTTACTTCATTCCTCCTGCTCTCTGAGGGCAGAGATAGAGCACGTAACCACCCCTGTTTGACAAACATTTTATTGTTGCTTGGGAAAAATTAATTCAAAATACATGAATTACACTTTTTCCTCAGGCGTAAATAAGATGCTGAAATGAGCATCTTGTCAACAGTGCCAGGAGTCGGAAAGACAAGTGTTGTTATAGCCGTCACTCAGAGAGCAAAGAAGAAGGAGGGGATTTCTCGGCAGGAAGGGGACGTATCATAAACAGTGTTGATCTACATGAAACTTTCCCCTGGGGAGAAACATTTTGTGTTGATGTGTGGAGAAGCTTTTAGGATTTAAAGGTTTGAGAATCAGTCTTTGTTTGCATCTTGGAGTTGTCTTTAGATTCCCAGGTTTAGACACTTGTAACGTATGCTCAGTTAATCGGAGACATTTAATTATACAATGATATTTAACATGTGTATGCCTATAATTGTCAGTTGCTGTATAACTGGTGTGTTGTAATCAGGCATAAGATAAAGCAAGTTTAAACAGTAGTGCAATCTATGGAGCTTTGTCAACTTTACTTTGCTAATTGTACAGAACGAACACAACAATATTCATAATAATGATAGTTCAGAGTCAGATGTGTCAACAGGGCTTGTGTTCGACACTGAATTATGATAGATTTTGTTACAGATGAGGTTTTGTGGATAAGGTAGAAAAGCCAGTTTACAATTGTAGGAAAATCTAATGAAAAAAAAATAGAATCAGCATTTAACTTAACTAAAAACTCATTCTAGACAGTTCTTTTTTAAGCATGATTACTTTGGCAAACTTAAGAAATCATTATGTGGGGTTCATATGTGGAGTTTGCGGGGTCAGGGGGAGCATTCCAAAAGGTTTCATCACAGTTTTCCCATATGTATTTGGAAAAATACAATTCTTCATATAATGTACATAATATACAAATATTTTAAGTGCCATGAAACACAGTGATTGTACACCTCAAGTGTGTAGTATAATATTTTCAGTGAAATGGTCCCAAACCTTAGGACTTTAGGTTGGTTCTTCTTCTGTTGCGCAGTTCTTCTTCACAGTGTAAATAATAAAGCGACACTGCACCCAGCAGTTCATGTATGGTACTGCAACAAAAATAGAGCAGAAAGCGGTCGTCGGCCTGATTTTTATTATGGATTTACAACATTAAAGTTGCAGTCCGCAACTCTCAGATCCCTCTCTCCCCCTCCCTCCCTGCTGCTCTCTTGCCCTGCCTCCAAAGTCCCACCCTCAGAGAGCTAACAAGCTAACATTAGTACGACAGCAACATCACAGTAATATAACATGCTCTGTTAAAAGCATATTACTGCAGCGCTTCTCTCTCTCAATGTGCACACACCTCAGCAGCCGCAGCAACAATACAGGGCCACTTACACACATGAACAACACATGCACCACAAAGTTTTAGTGTAACAATTACAAATCAAACATAATGTAAATCAAGCAGCAGATAATACCTTTCAAGCAGAAAAGTCACTAATTCCATCTTCTACTCCTCCAGACCATACACTCTAAAAAAGACGGTGCTCCAGCCCCGGGTAAGGGGTGGGGCCTGTGAGCAACAGCTGTCAGACAGTCCATCAAACCCAATCCTGGCTCTGATTGGTTCTTTTTGACTCAATGAGTCTGTTTTTTTTTAACACAAACTACTAGTTTGATGTAAAGCTGTCCTTACATAGTGACAACTTTAGCAAATATGACAAAAAGTCACTTTTATAAGAGTTGCAGACTGCACCTTTAAATGACACGTCCTTGCATATTACTGTTGTCAACATTATCATTTATGTCACTAATCATTAATGAATTATTGTATATGTTACAGACATTGTGGTTAATGCAAATCTCAAGACGGTCTATATATTTAATTGTGTTTTTTTTTTTTTTTTTTGCTCCCCTTGGTAAGAATCTCAAACTCTGCCTACGGTGTTTAAAACTGTCCAATTGTAGTTAGTTGGCCAATAATGCAAATATTTTGATATATGTGGCATCTTCAACATTTGTCAGCAAAGTAATTGAATATTTACTCATGACAGTAATTGACATATAAGGTTGCAACGTGTGTCAATTGTTAAAAAATGATGCTGAATGCATTGAATCAGTCGTGCACGGCTCTGACAAGCTTTTAAAACACAGAATAAAACAAAAAATAACCTTTGTTATGTGAAAATCTGCAGCGTTTAACTTTTTGGGTGAACTCCAACACCTTTAAAAATATGCTGAGGTATTTTATGACCCATGTGCTAAGTTCAGCCTGTAAGAACAGCATCTGTCCTTGGTGAAGACTATAACTCGATGTTTCATTCGAACGTTATTGTGAGTAGTGAGGAGTGTTTGTGTTTAGTGTTTAGAATTACAAAGACTGATTATACTGTATTGGGTCATGTCCATGTTGATGGATCCTTATACTGGCTTTAGCTGTTTGAAAGAGCTGATCTTAACCACCAGTGATGTGTCCCTAATGGTCAAACTTAACAGCACTAACAGAAATTGGTTTCCATTCATGTTGAGCTTTTGGTAAAATCCTGTATGGTCCATGACATTGAATCTGGTTGGTCGACTATGACGTGATGCATTTGATTGTTAGCTTGTCATCTCATTTTTGCAGTTTCACAATGTTCGTTGATCATTTTAAAACAAAAAATAATAATTTAGTCAGCAACGGTTGGGTGTACAAATGTAACAAATTACTTTACTTCTTTTAAAATGTGCCTAAGTACAAGCAAAATGACTGATTTAGAAATATACTCAAAAAAGTACAAGTACCCATAAAAGCAACTCAATTACAGTAACGTGAGTACATATAATCTGTTACTTCATCTCTGGAATCAAGTAATAATAATGATGGGTTGGATTGATAAATCGCTTTGTTCAATGAGACTCAAAGTACGTTATGGAAACCATTATTCATTCACATCATCGTCATACTGGTGACGGTAAGCTACATTGTAGCCACAGCTGCCTTGGGGCATAGTGACAGAATCAAGTCAGACTGATGTTTTTCTCATTTACCTGCAACAACACATGCCATAATTATGTCATAATTGTAATTAATTATCAATTACACAATTATAATTATAATTGACCCCAACCCCCTGGGTTCCAGTGTGGGCCTTCTGAAATAAATACAAATAAGTTTGTTAAAACTACAACAAATCTTTTTTTCTTCTTCCCACTAATAATAAATTGTGAAATAAAGAGGGTTTTTTTTTTCATTAAAAGTGAACTGCTTTTTATTTTTATTTTTATTTTTTTATCGCACATAGCATGTAACAGGTAGCATGAATATCAGTTAGTGCACACAAATGTGGCACAGACTAGCTTCTACATAGGTAGCGTTAAAAAATAACTGTGTGTAGTAGAATCTTTTTAAACTGTACACAACCTATAGCTTTATAAAATACATTTGAATACAAGGAGGCATGTTAATGCAGGTTGTTGTTGCTCACTTGCCACGTACTGTATGTGTCGCAGAGCAATACAAGGCTTCATTTTGGGCTACATTATGACAGTAAAACTACAGTCCTAAGGGTAAAACATGCGTCTCCTTCAACAGCCTTGTTGAGAAAATAATGACGATGGATAGAGAAGGTCCGACTTTGAAACAGTGTTACAGTGAATGCAAGAAAGAGAGTTGTACATCTATGTTTGAAGCCGGGGGTAGAGCGGTTTGCTGCCTTTGATTTAACTAGAAATCCTATAAACACCCACTCAGAGAGAGAGAGAGCAAGAGAGAGCGAGCAATGTACCGTACTCCTGCCACACCATGGATAACTACTGGGAATCTGGCAGAGTAACAAAGGGGAAAAACTTGTGCCTGCTGTGGACTGTGAGGCACACAGTCTGAAACCACAGATCTATGCTGAGCTTTGTTCTTACTACGGTTTGTGGAAAAAGACTCAAGGCAACTCTAAAGTGTTGCCAAAGTGCAAAAATGAAAGAAATGTAAATGTATAATAGAAAAACAGTGCAGAAAAATGGATTTCTGCCAATATCAGGTAGTGGCCTCAGTTGTTCACCTGTGGTTTTCTTTCTTCTTCTATTTTTTCCCCCAATGCTGAAGTCATAATTAGGATATCTTGGGCCACAGGATTTTCTCTTTGATGTCACTTCAGCACCCTTTTGCGTTTTGAATATGCTTTCAGCTGTTTAAATGGAGGCTCCATTGATTTTACACATCAAAGTCTGTTTACGGGTTTTGAGGAAGAAGAAAGAAGCATGTATTGAGTATAAAAGACATTACCAATGGCTCTCTTACCTCGATTTTGATCTTTTGTCACAAATTCTTCAATGCAAGTCCATTAGTGCTACAAGTGTACACTCTGATGGAACATTTGTGGTTGTTAAATGTGGATATATAAAATAGATTGCTGGGGAAATGATGTGGTATATTTGTAAAGGTAGGCTGGACTCATTTGGAGTTGTTTCTTCAACAATACAATGCACTGGTAGCTCTTTATTTCAAACACTCATTCTTCTGAATGACTGAGGCTCTTAACTGACAGGTTGAAATGGTGTTTTTCCCTGAGTTGATAATAAGCTATACTGCAAAGAGGCATCACGTTTGGTGTAACACTTAGTGCTCGTGCATGATTGTTTCACTGTGACTCAACTTGGTTTCCTGAAGCTGCAAAAATCAAATTGTCAGTTCCCCGACAATTCAATCAAAATTGAATCACTGCCTACACAATATTGTTGCATTAAGATACACACTGTGTGGGAAGCCCAGTCAGAGTAATGTGTTGTGATATTGACCCAAAGGACTTCACTTTTACTGTTTTAGGCTAGTTCTCTGTTTGTGTGTGATTGACATTTATTTGCAGAAATTAGGTTAGAGAGCAAGAAATAGCACTCGTTTAAGAATGAAATATGACTTTTTGAAATGTATGTGTGCTGTCAACAATTATATCTTTTTAAATTGTGTTCATGCAATTTAAAGAGATATCACTAACACTAACAAAAACTCAAAAGGACAATGAAAATATACTAAATGACTTCAAAAAACCAAAATGACAACAAAATTGCACAAAATGACTTCAAAACCAGACAAAATTACAAAAACATACGCAACTGGGCACAAAAATTCACAAAACAACACAAAACGACAACTAAAATACACAAAATGACTCCAATAATACACAATAGGAGAGAAACATACACAAAAGGACAACAAAAATGCACAAGATGACACCAAAAACCCAAAATGACAACAAAAATGCAAAATAAAAATACATTACAGGAAAACAAAAATACACAAAATGACAGAAATATAAAGGACAATAAAAATACATAAAATAACACCAAAAACCCAAAATGACAACAAAAATGCACAAAATGACTCTAAAACTACAAAACAACAACAAAAATGCACAAAATGAGAGAAAAATACATTAAAGGACAAACACAAATACTCGACAGAAACATTCAGAAAAGGACAATAAAAAACCCCCAAAATAACACTAAAAATACCCAAAATAACTAAAAATCCAAAATGACCACAAAAATGGACAAAATGACTCCAAAAACTAACAAAATTACAAAAACATATACACAAGTGGACACAAAAATTCACTAAATGATGCAAAACGACAACAAAAATACACAAAATGACTCCAAAACGACAATAAATAAATAAATAAATATATTGTGTTCATGCTTTTTGTATTTTCTATATTTCTATAAATCCTTTGTAAGTAGATTACTGTAGATTATGTGTGTTATTGAAATTACAGTATCAATATTGATATCTTAAATGCATTTACTAACTGGAAACTGTATCTTTTATCCATTGCCTTGCAGCTGAAAGATTCAAACCTTTTGCTCTCCAAGGGAAAAACTTATGGATCAACAACATTATAACGTATTGTCAAACAACTAAATCAGCCTAATTTGTTCACATGATTATCTGGACATCTTCTTAATGGACATAATTGTTATCCAACAACACAAATCAGGGAAGTATTCAGGGAAAAGAGTGCGCTATTATTCTCTAATTAGTCTGTTTAGACTGAAATGGTAAGCAGCTTTGATATTGACTTGTGACACCTGACTGCATGGGCCAAATTGTCTGTGTGGGAGATATCTCACAGAAAATCAAGAGGGAAGAGTGTTTCTTTCTTACCATTGGTCCCCACTGGCTGCACACTAATGACAGTCTCGCCAAAGCATTTAACCTTGAGCCAATCTGTCTTCTCACTTAGAAAAGCAGAGCTTGTGAACCATGAAATAGAAGTAGTTGACCAACTGAAAGAAGGTTACAACCCAGATGCTATCGAGATTAATCGATTATTGCACCAGCAAATGTTTTAAAGTTAGTGGCTGAAAGGATTTACAAAGCTTTGCATTCAGTGGCGATAGAAAGTGTCTATTTGTACGGCTGCCATACAGACAACCCCCGGTGGTATTGGTGCAGTTACCAAAGTACAAGTACGTAGCGTCTTAGGGTTAGGGTTAAGTTTAGGTTTAGGTTTCGGGATGGGGTTAGGTTATAACCCAATATTGTAACAATTTTTAGTTTTAGGGTTAGGTAGAGATATAGGTTTAGGGTAAGGTTGAGTCTTAGTCACGTGACCTAAACTGGCCAAATAGCGGCGCTGCGTATGGATAGAATGTCAGTATATTGATACAGCAACCATACAGATAGTCACTGCCTTTTTGATATGGGCAACATGGGCAGGCGCACAGGGCGGCAATCTCTAGGGGGCGGGACAAGGGGGCGGCTGACTGAGCGCCCATCCTCATAAATGTGGTGTGTTTGCGTGTTTGAAAGTTATGAATGTACCTCGACATTTATCGCCACGTCAGTCAAAGGTGTCCAAATACCTGGAGACGTCAGCGTGCACCAACAGGCCGGAACACACAAAACAACACAAAAAAAAATATTATTTTTGGTTTGTTTTTGGGCTATTTTTCTAATTTTTTTCTTCTTCATTTTTTGGGACAAATTTTTTCAGTTTTTCATGTAAATGTTTTTCTGTTTTTCTGATTCATTTTTTGTTTAGTTTTTCAGACTTTTTTTTTTTTTTTTTTTTTTTTTTTTTTCGGAAAGACAGAAAACAAATATTAATTATTCCAATTTTTTTTTTCAAGTGAATGCAATACGCTTCCATAGTAAATAGCAAAAAAAAAAAAAAGAGTTGACGATTAAGAGGACGAGTACAAACCTTTCAGTTTAAAAAAAACCGATGTTCTCCTCTGGCCCTGAATACGTGGGTTTTCTCCAGATTTACTTCTACGGTTCCAGAGACTTGTCAGTAAGGTTGCTAAGATTCTCTAAGTGTGTGTGTGTAAGTGTGTAAATGCCCTTGAGCTGTTTCTCCTAATTGGTATGTGCCTGCCATTCTTTTATTTCTGTGAATTTATGCCAGTTCAAGCCAGCAACTTGCAGTTACACATTGCGTAGGAGTGCTATGAATATTTTCCCCTGTATTTCCGCTGAAATCACTGAGCCAACATCATTTTCTAATTATTAGAAAATAGATTTGACGACGGTTATGACTAATTTAGTACATACAGGGCAGAACACTTGAGCTGAGCTCGCCACTCTCATCCCTGAGCTTGGAAAGATGTTCACGAGGAAAAAATTGGCAATGCAAATTGGGAACGACTTTGTGTATATATAGTTTAAATCATTGTAAATAGAAAATCTTTTTGATAAAATAAGATGTTTGAAACTCCCTTTTTATGTCCTTCATTTTACGGCTTCATTTATTGTTAGGAAATAAAATTATATCTATATTTGCGTCTATATCTTTTCCCCCAAAGAATTAATTGGTAAAATGTATTGCATTGTATTGTCAGGCATACCGGGCATCGTCCCGGTGGAACGGTCCGTCCGCTACCTGTTTTAGACATGGTAACAGATGGCCAAAAATGGTCCAAAAGTGGTAAAATTGCGGTAACAAAAAAGTGAAATGTGACTAAAATGGGCAGAAATCAGTCAAAAGTGAGCAAAAATGGGCAAATAAAGTGGAACCAGGTGGTATGTAATGGCAAAGGATAGCTTAAATGAGCAAAATGTGGCAAACAATAGTGAAAAAGGGCAAAAATGTGGAACAAAAAGAGGCAAAATGTATAGGGAAAAAATTGAAAAAAAGTGGTCTTCATGGGGCAAAAGTTTGCTATTTGGATGAAAGTGGCCAAAAAAACTTAAAAAAAGGAAATGACAAAAATTGGCTAAAAGTGTCAAAAACAACTTGCAAAAACTGACAAAAAATAGCAAAAAAAGGGATATTTATTTGCAAAAAGAAGCTAAAGTCTGAAAAAAGAATCACAACTTTTTGAAAAGGGGCAAAAATGGGACAAAGGAAGTTGCAAATGGCCAAAGGAAATAGGTATTTTTTTTACCTAAAGGTTTTCCCCTTTTTAAGGTTTTCTGGGGGAATAATAATTAAAATGAAATCCTGCATGGCTTCTGTAGAAACCTCATCCACGTCTCCATTTCAAATGAGTTTACTTTCCCAGGTACTGTCTTCTAGCCTCTCTGGAACAAATAAATGTGCAAAGCAGCAGCAGTTTCCGTATAATCATATTTCTGTATCATTGTTCACATTTTTTTTTTTTTGCCTCTTCTGCACTTCTGCAGTCGCTGAAAATGTGGCTGTATCTTTTATGTCTGATGAATAATGTACACCAAGACACCCTGAGTTATCCAAAACTCAGTTCTTGCTTGAGTGCATTGATTTTTAAGCTCACATATATAGTGTCTGCAGTGGCTCAAAGCCAAACCCTGAGAACAAGTTAAAGGGAATAGAAGTGTGCAACAACCTGGCAAGTGTCGAGCTTGTTTTTAGTCTCACATACGCTCAGATTCATTGTAACGCTACGCTGATAAAAGCTGAGAAAGAGGCTGTTACCTACAACCAAAAAAACAAGTGCTATTATCAGGCACATCTTGTAATGATTTTATTGTTATCATTTATAAAAGAGTTCACTTTCATTTAGGACTGATAAATTCAATAATGATTAAAGGTGATTACGGTAATTGTGGGGAAATGTACAATTATCTGTAAATACATGAAAACATGTTTATATTGGAGAAGAGTAACCTTACATTCATAATTCATATTGTTTATATTGATATATAGCTTTATTTTAATGCTTATTTTAATGCTTATTTTGAGCATGCCTCGGTCTCTAGTCCCTAGAGACCTTGTCCTTAGGGGCACAAACACTGTGTTCAAAATCGCATACTAACATACTACTCATTAGTGTTGTTGTAGTCGAGACCGGTTTTGAGACCAAATTTTAAAGGTCTCGGTCTTGTCTCGGACTCGGGATTTTCCCTCAAGATCGTTCGAAACCAGCACTAATTCCTGCTATTTTTAAACTTTTTTATATTGTGATAATAACACGGAGAAGAACAAGATAAAACAATCCTTTATTCATTCTTTAATCCACCCCGTATAATGACCGCAACCTTCCTTAATGTGACTGAGTGACGTGTGTGACACACTCACACACACAAGCAGGAGAGAGAGGCGGAGCTAAACATGTCCACTAACTTGTTGGTTGTGAAATTTGGTTTCACAAACCACAAATAATACATTTGTAAAAGCAGAGCAAAGAGGAAACACTCTGTGGTGTGTAGGTGACCAGCCATGTTACATGTATTTCTTGGTATCAATACTTCCAAATTTGTAGAATAATTGTGAATTTATCAGTAGCAGTAGTAGTTTTAATATTTTTGTTAATTTTTTGCAGTCACCTTTTTTGTCCGTCAAATGTATTTAAAAGAAACTAAAACTAAAGAGAGAATGTTATTTAACTGTCGAACCTTGTCATAATTTTATTTATTTATATATTTTTTAAATTAAAAGAAAAATGTTTATGGTCTCGGTCTCGGTTTGTCTCGGTCTTGGTCTTGACTCGGTCTCGGCTCCCGGAAGTCTTGGTCTTGTCTTGGTCTCGGTGCATTCTGGTCTCGGGCAAGCCTTGGTCTCGGATAGTGTGGTCTTGAACGCAACACTACTACTCATACTAAGTCTGACGTCAAAATGAGTATATAGTGTGTTCACATTATGCAAAGATTGTGTACGCAACAAATACCCAGATCTACACTATATTGAGACATTTTTGAAGTATGCACGGTGGGCACACTAGTCATACTCAACCTCCCCATGATGCATTGTTGTTGGCACATGACATGTTAAAGCCAATGTTTTGAGTGTAAAATATGCCAATAAAATATTTTTCATCCATAACGTTCTCATGAAGGTGTACACTTACAGATGAGTTGTTTCTTAAGTCATATATATTGTATATATAAAAACATCGAAATAATCGCCTTATACTTTAATATCGGGATACGAATTGTATTGCCAGATTCCCAGGCAATACACACCCCTAAAATCAACCAACAATTACAATGTGAGCAGCCAACCCCAAATAGTAATTGGAACATAATTAATAAGGGTTGGACAATATATCGTGCCACATAATATTGCAATTTTAAAACACTACAAGGTAAGGCAAGGCAGGGCAAGGCTAATTTATTTGCATTGTGCATTTCATACACAAGGCAATTCAATGTGCTTTACATCATTGGTTCCCAAACTGGGATACATGTACCCCTAGGGGTACTTGAACACCTCTCAGAAACATTTGTCAGTTTATTTTTTAACATTATAGATTTTTTTTTACATGCACACAGACTTTTTTCTCATCCATCAATAATAATTTGTAGCACAACTCTTTAAAATACACCAAAAAGTGAAGTTCAAATTCTAAAATCAGCAAAACATCAGAAATAAATAAATAAAAGGGCCTAAATTCAAAATTAATGTTGGTTCAGACACAGGAAAGAGTTTAGACGAGCCTGCAGACAAAAATCAATTATGTATAACGTGAGCTAAGAGGTACTTGTGATAAGAAGAAAAGGCTAAGGGGTACATGGGCAATAAAGTTTGGGAAACACTGCTTTACATGATCAAAAAGGGCAATAGAAAACATTCAACAGCTTAAAAATTCACAAGAACATTCAAATCAGCAGTAAAACATTTAAAAACATATATCTGATGGTACAAGTGGTATCGCAGTATTGTAGTGGGCGTGGTAGGGGTCATGAATTAGATTATCATGAGTTGTCAGTCTCTGTTTTTGCAGGAGTGGCAATAAATGCACTTTAAAAAGGGAAAAAATCATCAATTTTATGTTAATGTTTGTTTTATATTTTAAATAACTTGAGTTAAAAACAGACCTGAGTGAGGAAAAAGCTAGTGGAGGGATCATTTACTCTGGAACAGACTGGGACAAAGACAGGAAATCAAACAGTATGAAGTAACACCATGCTCCATGAACCCCCACAATCAAGAAATAAAAGAATAAACAAAAAAGGAAGAACCCTTAGAACTCTACAGAAAGCCTAGAGATACCAGTCAAAAATAAAATTACCCCAAAAAAGACCCAATTTTAACAAATAAACCTCAGATATGAATGTTGTCAGATACCGTTTTAATGGCTTCTTTTTGTACTCATTGTTTCATTAAAATGAGTGATTGTGTAGGGCAAGATGGCAGCCGCCAATGAGCGTTATTATATTCACGAGCTTCCACCATCAGTCCTATATTTAACAATTGAAGATTGAATCAATTTTAATCATCGGCTGACCAGAAGGGACTTCACTCCCATTCAAATTACCCAATCCAATTTGATAAGGAGCCTCAGTATTTGGACAAGTCTGCTGAACAAATCAGTAAGAGATACTCTCCGGTCTATTTTCTCCTCATCCTTGATTGCTTTAAGGATTTAGCATGCTGAAAACTAACTTCAGTGGAGTTTCATCACTGCTTGAGAAATGCTTGTTGAATACCAAAAACCACAAATGAGATGTGGGGCATAAGAAATGTGTTTGATATAATCTCACCTTTGGAGTTGGAAAAAAAAAAAAAAGATGAGCAGCTCGGAGTAACGCCTCATATAACGTGACTTGCAAGAACATTTTTCACTATGTTTCAAAAACGTGTAGAAATCAATATTTAATTTGCACCAAATATTGAACAATGGACAAAAGGGCTTTGAAATACTAAATACTTGACAGGTATGGTGGCTTTGCTGTCAAATTGAATGACAAAGTGCTTAGAGATGTGTTTAAAAAAACGATAAATGTGGCCAAAGAGAAAGCTTTACTGACGACACGTGGACGTTATAGTGGTATAGGTTTGGTGCTAAAACATGGATTTATCACATATCATAAACATGGAATTTTGTTGTGGTGAAAGCATACATTCACCTGCAGACAGCCACCAGATCAAGCCTCCTTTGGCTTGATTAAGGTGACCTTGGCGCTAGAGCGAACAATACGTTTGCACGACACAGTGTCTGCTGGGGTTCTCAAGATGGCAGATCAAGATGGTAATTTATGCATGTACTGTGCAATGTCTTGTCTGAATAAAATAGGTGTGTGTGTGTGTGTGTGTGTGTGTCATGGATGGAGTTTGAAATTCTTGCCAGTGAGGGGGAGCAAAAGAAAAACTAGAATTAAATACAGTATATAAATCATCTCAAGATTCTCGCCAACCACAGTGTGTGTAACGTATACAACTACAATATTTGCATTTCCTGAAGAAAATGCAAATGAGGATGCAGGTGCTGGCCTGCTTCGCACTGCATTAGCTTAGCTTTAGCATTAACTAGCATTAGAATTCACTAGCAGTAGCATAAGTTAGCATTAACATCAGCATTAGCTAGCATCAGCATTAGCATTAAAATCAGCTAACATTGAACAAGCATTTGCATTAGTCTAGCATTAGCATTAACCTAGCATTAGCTAAGCATTAACCTAGCGATAGTGGAATATTAGCAATAAGGTTGAAATGGTTTGGAAAGTTTGGAAAAAGTTGAAATGGGTTGAAATCATTCAAATCTGTTGAAGAATGGCTGGGAATGAAGGGGTTAAAAGAAATAAAATAGAAATGAATGGGAAAGAAAAAATGTAAGAGTCAAAAAGTTTAAAAGTTGCAGATTATAAAAGTACAAGCTTAAATCACGATGCAGGAGGAATTAGCAACGACGGAAGACAAAACGGATAACAATGAGGATGTTTCCTGCATCCTCACTAATAATGCAAAAATGATCATGTTGACTACAAAAATGTGCATTGAGGCGTTACCACTTAACGTCCACCGTCCCGGATACGCGTCAAAATGCATGTTCTCACTCATAAAGGTTTTTAAATGCTTCTCAAATACAGCAGCATATCACAAGTACCATAAAGCATTTTTAACCATATAAATCATTCTAAGACACAACCATCGCAGCAAACACTGTCAATTAGTTTGTCGAACAAGACAGCACTCCTCACTTTTAAAGGTCTCAAAATCTTCCTAAGACAGTGTTCCTTAGTGTTCTTATTGCCCCATGAGGAACCTACAACGTGTCCGGATCGTAGCCTATACTGTTTGTCCTTGTAGAGTGGGACAGATTGTTTGTGTGGTTACAGATTTTTTTAAAATTCAATAAGCAAAAGGACACAAAACCCATTAAAGTACTTACATGCACTGCTACATTACACCTGCACCAGTCAAGGTTAGACAAATTATTTATTCTGAGAGGTACAAGTGTGAGGAAAGATCAAGGCTGTTCACATGCATGATTTAGTGTGTTGACACAGTGCACAAGTAAGAAAAAGGAAAAAAATTATCCTGCTCTTCAATGTATATGCTTATCTAAAATTTGTGAGCCACCTATTGACTAACTATTTATCCCATACATGCTTCCTGTTTTGTTTCCAATACCTCATGTTTCTAAGAGGCAGATGAGGCCTGAATTTGAAAAGAAAAGCAAAAGCATCCTGTTTGTGATCTTCATTCTATCAAATCAGTTTTTTTAAAGGTGCAGGATTATGAAAAATGTACTTTATAATGGTTTTACTAGAGTGATATACTGTACATCCCTTTAGCCTCATTCAGAGGGTCAAAGTTGAAAAGGTTCTGTTTCCTCCCTCCCTTGTTATTCCACATTTTGTAAAAAGTCAGCTCCAAACGGGCGAGTTGGATTTTCCCCATCTTATGACTCACAAAGGGGAAACTTCTCCTTCTGACAATCCTGGCTCCTCCTACCCTACATAAGAATGTGAGCTCCTCCCTCTCAAACTACCTCACAGGTGAAACAAACATGGCGAAGGCAGGTAAATATCACACTTAAAATTTTTACATAGAGTATATAGATAATCCGAAGCGCATCATGGGCGCTCACAATCAGTTTCACTTTTAGTAGCCGTTACTGTATATTGCCTTGTATTGCCTGACATGATCTGATGTGTTTGTGACCCAATGCGATGCAGCGGTTGGACAAAACAATGGCACTTTTTAGGTTAAATTCAACAAAAAGACAGTAAGCAGCCATTGTGGACTTTGGCTGTTTACATTCCACTCAACATTTAGTCACTTTTATAATAAGTGTTGACTAGGCCACTGGGAGTGAGGCATAAGGCCAAGGCAGACTGACTTGATAATAATGTATCATGTTTTTCTGCAGTCAGTGCCTTCTCCTCGTCCTTCTCTCTCTGCTCTGTTTCAGGTGTCGTGAAGCTGATGATGTCACTTCCTGATCTGTGGTTCACGGCTCAACTAGTCTGAGACACTCTGATGTTCTATCTCTCTATCCTGTTCTGTTGGTCCTTCTGTCCACTAACCCCAACCAGTCGACGCAGATGGCTGCCACCTCTGAACCTGGTTCTGCTGGAGATTTCTTCCTGTTAAAAGGGAGTTGTTTCATCCCACTGTCACTAAATACTAAATGTGGATCTTATTAGGGGTTTTCTTTCTTATTATGAATTTTATATTTTTGATAAGAGCATTGAGATGACTTTGTTGTGTTTCGCGGTATATAAATAAAGTTGGATTGAATTGAACATTGTAACCCCGAAGAAAGAAAGAAAGAAAGAAAGAAAGAAAGAAAGAAAGAAAGAAAGAAAGAAAATCCTCACTATTATTGAATATAGGGACATTTGGTTCCTGTGAAAAAGTCATCCAACTTCTACTAATTCCTTCCTTTTTGGACCTTCACTGTAACATATGCTTGTTGTTCCACCTCGGCCCCTGGCTGAGCCTATCCACCGCTCACAAAGCCTGTCTCACACTTTTTGGGCTCTGGACTGCAGTAACTATAGTGACTGTGTGATCCTTGAACACAAGGCCACCGACGCTCCGCAGGTGCTTTCATTTCTAACAACACGTGCATCTGTTCCCTGTGATTTTAGTCCATGTTCAGACCAATGGAAACACATTCAATGACACAAACAAGCACAGAGCAGAGTCAGCAGAAACAAGATTATGCTCCCATACGGTTTGTGAGCTTAGTGTCCCCATGACTACAACACTTGGTTGTGGTTGATTATAAAGTAATATATGCAAATTAATTAACTGCATCAAAGAAAACAGTGTTAGACCTACTTTTTTGTTCCCGTCACTTACTGAAATGATACAGCGTGCAGTGAGAGACAGACAGACGGTCTCACAGTTGGGTTTATCACATTCTCGCCCAAGATATCAAAGGTCAAAGTCAAGACAGGCAAACCAACTGGAGAAAAAACACCCATTTAGGATTTAGAATTAGTTAAAGCAAAGGATATTGTCTATTGTTATGCACTAGAAAGCCATTATAAATTCAGTTCCGACTGGACTTTTAAAGTGGCACGTGTAATGGCCTAAGAAAATTAAAAACACTTTAGAAGCATCACCATCTAAAATTGGAAACTCACATTTAGGATTATTTTGTTTGTTTGTTCATTGGATCCCCATTAGCTTCAACCACGCCTATAAAAAAAACAAACAAAAAAAAAACCAAGATTCTAGCACATGTAAGAACAAAAATTAAAGACAGTTAAAAAATATACAGAAACATTGCACACAAAGGTACATCATTACACCAACAAATACATTCAAAATTACATGACATATACATTAAGATTGGTTAAAAAAATGTGCGTAAAGTGTCTTTCAGGTCCTAAATTTGTTCCATAAGTGACAAGCTCTAAATAAGACAGATATTTGTAAATTGTTGGTATTAGAACGATTGGTGACTAGAACAAACCGATAGTATTTTCCTATATTAATTAATAAATCAACCAAATGTTGTAATAAAACAACCACGGACATAAACAAAAACATGCAACACATTTAAGGCGTCAGTAGAAAATATTTGCACGAGATGCAATTTCCAACTCAGTTTTGTAACTTTTTTTTTCATGTCAGCCCAACTTTACCTAATGACATAATACAATATAATTACTAATTAATAACTGAGTCAATCCTACTAATTATTTTCAAATAGTGTTGCAGCAAAGTATTTACATTTAAGGAATTCAATTGATTTATGTTTGTTCAAGCCAAAGAAATTGTTATTTTTTTAATTAAACTTGGTCAAATTATTATTATTATTATTATTATTATTTTTTTTTTATACCCCATTAGGAACCATGACAATAAACCTGGTTGAGGTGTTTTATTTAAAACTAATAAAAGTAGGCTAAAACAGTCATAACAATGAAAATGTATGTTTCTACAGTATGTATGTATGTATTTATTTATTGAACTTGATTATGAATTGAAGTATTGAACTATTTATTGAAACTGAACTATACGTTTTTAATAAGGTGAATAATAAAGTTTTATGAATGTTTTTATGCTGTTTTAGAATGTGACATTTTTTATTCTACAAATGTGGATAGATTTTGTTTTTAGGGTGCCTTTAAACAGCTCTCCAGGGTACATTTACTGTAATCTTTATGAACGTACATTGCTCCTATCAAATAAACAAAAAACACAAAAATAAAAATAAATCCAAGAAATTGGCCAACAATTTTACGCTTTAAATAAGTTGACTCAACACTTGTATGATAGGACAGTTATACACTCTGTTCAGGATAGTGAGTCAGTGAATGAATCATTTTAAAATGATGTGTTACAGTATTTTAAACTCTTTACTCTATTTACTTACTAGATTGAATGATTTCACTGGAATAAGCACTAAAACTGCATGCATGTGCACGTCAGTCAGCACAAAGATCACCCGGGAGCACAGTTCTCCCCTGCAGGATGTTCTATTCTATTCAGCTAAAGGTGAAGTCCTCATTGAGGAATGACATAATGATGTTTGTCACTGCCGATGATTCTGCTTGAGTTGAGAAAAAGAGAGACGAGTGACTTTGCACTCAATAGAGCAGAAGAATGGCTAGCAGAGATGATGGCTGGGATGGTGTGTGTGTGTGTGTGTGCATGTGTGTGCGTTTCGGAGGTTGACACGATATGCTTCTCACTCTGGTGAATGAGTGAACGTGATGAGGAAGGTGTTTGCAATTGTGATGTTTCACCATTTGGACTGTATCGAAGGTTGTGGTGAAGTAGGAAAAAACAAAACACCAGATGGGTGCCACTGCTGTTATAGTTTCTGTTCACCTGCTGCCTCAAAGAAAGCCTTTGGGCCGTGCTGCTACGGTGCAGACACCAAAACACACATTTTGTGCTTATCTCACAGTTTGACCCCCATTTAATCCAATGAGCGCAGGACAACCCAGATTTGGAGAGAGACAGCCTGAGGGCACCAATGGAAGGTCAGTTGCATCACGCAACATCAACAACTTTGTAAACAACCTTTATGGTGGTGAAGCACTAAAGATACTAGATGATGCCTGGTATCACAGTTAGATTTTTCATTTTGCTGTAATTTACAAAAAGCAATCAGATCAACTGTTGGTTGTGTAATAATATAGAAAGTGTCTATTTGTACGGTTGCCGTACGGACAATCCCCGGTGCTATTGGTACGGTTAGGTTTAGGGTTAGGTTTAGTCTTAGTCACGCGACCTAAACTGGCAAAATAGGGGAGCTGCGTACGAATAGAAAATACTGTATATTGATACAGTAACCGTACGGACAGCCACATTCAAAAAAATTATTTCTTATAATAAACAGCAGCATTTGGATGAGTTGTAAAAACATCATGGAAGTATTTCCACTCGTGAGAGTCTTAGAATATTCTAATCTATTCCTGAGGCTGCTCATTCTTTATTATGGGTCTAACTTCCTGTATTAAAGTAACAATACAAACAAAAACAAAAAAAAGAAAAAAACTCTATCTCCAAATAATTTTCATGATACCTATTTTTTACACAGCCTCCTTTCTTAAACCCAAAGTTATGCAAATAATCATAACTTCAGTAGAGCACAACAGGAAATACAGTATGTTTCAGTTCCCTACATCAGTGGTTCCCAAACAGGGGTACAGGAGCACATTGCAGAGGGTACTCAGAAAAAAATTAACAATTCATTCAAAACTATTTGTGAAAGCAATTTTTTTGGACAAATTTACCAAAACTATCAGTACTGTTGCTCAATAAAATACTAGATTATATTGTAATTTACATAAACAGAATGATTTTATGCTGTAGAAGCCATTATATCACACCATTTATCACAATATGAGACAAAAATGAGCTACATTTTACAAAGGAGACCATATTTACTTACTATTGAAGTAATCACATAAAAGATTGCGAACCACTACCTACTGTACATGCTTTGTTTGAGCAATGCATTTTATAGTTTCAGATAAACTACTATAAAATCAGGTCAGGAGCTGACCGTTATATACATTTTGAATGTGCTGATAGAATATCAATGATTAGGAGAGTAGGAAAACTAGAAAATGCTACAGGAATATTCAATTTGGTTGCAAAGGTCTAATGATGTGTGTTGAATACACAATATTTAATGTTTTCTTATTCGTATTGGTAAAAAAACAAAAACAAAAAAAAAAAAAAGTTGCATCGCATCCTGGTCAAAGTTCTAACAACATAGATCTCATTCTTGAGCTCAGCATTTTTAAAGGTATCTTGTCATTTGTTGTTTGGAATAAATGCAAGTTTTTTTTTTTCTTGAAAAAGGTCTCATTTAGCAGATTTTTGCATCAGCATGAAGTCTGAAATGCTACAAACCAATGCTGCAGATTTGTATGCTGTCATATCAGGGTGCCTTATTGCTGATGGATACAAATATAAACATAAACATATTTCATCATTCGTTTAACAGGGGAATAATGTATAAAACAGACGTTATGGCTAGTTTGAAAGCTCCGAGCCCTGGTTTGGGTTTTGTTTGATTAGATTTGATAACTTTTTGATTACGGATTGATAGCTAGTCTGTTCTTTCGCAGCTAAAAATGCTTTATGTCATTAGCTACTTCAGACATGGGCAACTGGTGACCCGGGGGCCACTTGCGGCCGTCGCTCTGATTTTGAGCGGCCCGTGACGTAAATGCACAAAATGACTAACAAAATTACAGAAATATACTCTAGACAACATAAATACACAAAATGACTCCAAAAACAGACACCGGTATCAACAACAACAAAAAAAACACCATTAAATGAGAGAAAAATTATAAAATTACAAAACTACAACAAAAACACAGAAAATTAAAAAAAAAAAAATCCTCTTCATTATTATGAATTTTATATTTTGATAGCGCTATGAGATGACCTTTGTTGTAATTTGCGCTATATAAATAAGGATTGATTTAATGATTCATTAATTCATTGATTGATTGATTGATTTATTGAAAAAAAATGTCTCCAAAATCACCAATAAAAAAGCTGTAGGACAAATGTGATGTTTTCTGTCCTTGAGTGTAAAAAAAACCTTTATGAATGGTTGAATATTAATGTTGAGCTGATGCAAGCGCAGTGACTGGAATGCTATTGTGTTAGCCATTCTGAAGAGGCTGCACCTGCTCCACTTGAATTGGCAGAGCTGGGGGTGGACATGAGAGAATGAGTATCAGATCAAATGTACAGCCAGTTTGTTGTTTTAAGGCAAAAAGAAAAGAGGAGAGGGTATTGTTGTGGCTTTATCTATAACACTCTGTGCAAAAGTCCGTCCCCACTGCACATCAACAGATGTTTTGGTGTCATTTAGGTTTGCCCGTCTCTATTTAGTTCTCTGTTGGAAAGCTGTTGGACACATGTTGTTTTGCTGTTCAGCAGATTGACCAACGTTCCTCTTGAAAATGACTTTTCAGCTGTGAAACTCAATGCAGCCACTAGTTTCCATCTGTTCTCCAGCGCTGTTAAAATCAGCAAAGCATGGTTGTAATAAAATTAGCAATTTGAATTTGTTCTCCAGCCAGCAACAATTGTGGGTGTTACCATTGTCTAAATGAGGAGACTTTAACTTGTAGAGGTGAGATGTGGCAAGGCTGAATTTCACCTTTGCCCAACTATTTTGCACTAACAAGGCAAGTTTAAATGAACAATGCAAATACTCTCACATTCCCCGCTCTTCTCTTCCTTGTTTAGGTATCCTGGCTTTGGATTTGATTTTTCCTGATCTGTCATTCCTGCTCTAAGCATATTTGAATAACCTGACTGATGTTCTTTCTCTTTATTCTACTAACCTTAACTGGTGCAGGCAGATGGTGCCCAGTGCCACTAAAGCCCAAAACCAAACCTATTTGAGGTTGTTGTTGACTGATTCTGATCAAGCATTTTAATTTGGCATATTTTGTTGTAAAAATGTAATAGTGACTGCCCTTTATGGGTGTAAACCAAGCTGCTATTATTTTGGTGGCTTCTTACATCACAAACCACCATAACGAGTAGGTTGGGTTGAGATAATTGTGAAATGAGAGGTTCAGTGTAGTGATATTGAGTAGGTTAGCATAGCATAGATTGTTCATTGGAGATTTTCTAGTATAGACTGGGCGTGCCTTAACTGCTCCTGGAGCCCCGCCCATAATCAAAGCAGCCTAGAAACACGTCACTTGAAAACGTTGGGGTTTTTGAAAGGTATTTTTTCTCCTCCGTTGTCATGCTAGCTCTTGTAGAAATGGAAATGAAATTGTCTATAAAATAATTTTAAAAATGTTCTAGTATAAATAACTTTAGGTAACAATTGTTTTTAGTGCCATATACAAACATTTTGATTAAGTGAATAAAAGTTCACAGATCCCTGAATGTGATTCACTGAAGTGAAAGTAACAGATTACAAGTACTTGGTTACTTGTACTTTCTTGAGTATATTTAAAAATCAGTAATATTGCTTATAGTTGTACGTTTTAAAAGAAGTAATGTAATTATTTACATTTCTACATCCAACCGTTAATGAGTAAATTGTTATTTCAGTTAAAATCACTTTAGTCAACTTTTTTATTAGCATACTGTTTAGATTTAGCGATAAGGCTCTGTTCTGTGACCTCTCTACCATTCCACATCGCTGCGTGGAAAGCCCGAAGTGAAGGGAGCTCCCCCTCACTCTTACATGAGCTACATGGAAAGGCATTTGCAGAGAGAGCGGTCAGCAGGACCCCCTGGAACAGAAGCACAGACGTGGATGCTCTCATGTTGTTAACAGCTACTGTCAGATGATGGGGCTGGGCTAGCTTGAATTCCATGCCTGCCTAAAATAACACAATGCTCAATTTTTTGTTCTAAAATGATCATTGTGAAACTACAAAAAAAAGACAACAATCCAATGCGTCACATCATAGCAGGCCAATCAGATTAAACATATTTTCTCAGTTTCAGAATTCATAAATTATATGCTTAAAGTCTGACAATTGATTGGTGTTATTTTATTTTAAAAATAAAAAATTTTGACACAACGTTTTATTTTATACAGATGTGGAAAATAAATTAAGTTCTAATAGTGCAAGACTTGGTCTCTTCCTTTTTAAGTTTATACATGAGATGTTTACTGTATGCAAGGGAACAGTGGCAAGATTTGTTACCAAAAATAAACATAACTTTTTAATTGAGCTACTTTTTACTTTTACTTGATTATTTTACGTAATGTATGACTTATTTGCACTTGAGTACAATTTCAATCAAGTAATAGTACTTCTACTTGAGAAGAATACATCAGTACTCTTTACAGCTCTGGTGGTTCATACTACCCACCTGGACAGGATTTTCTCATTGCAGCCTTTAGAATCTTAAAGCTGAAGTCCAGAGTTTCTGAGAAATCTATGTTTAAATATGATTCTTTTGAAATGCGAAATCTAGTCTTTTACTATGGTCTACTGATGGTGGTCATTCATATACATTAACGTATATAAGTCCCGCCTTCGTCCATAGACCATGGCTCAGTGGTAGAGTGGGTTGTCCAGTAACCGAAGGGTTGGGGGTTCAAATCCCGCTTTAACCGAGTCATTGTCGTTGTGTCCTTGGGCAAGGCACTTTACCCACATTGCCTTGTATGAATTGTGCATAAATGTTGGTTGTGGCCAGAGGGGCCGTAGGTGCGAAATGGCAGCCACGCCTCTGTTAGTCTGCCCTAGGGCAGCTGTGGCTACATTGTAGCTTACCACCACCGGTATGACTGTGTGAGTGACTGGTGTGAATGAATAATGGTTTCTGTAACACGCTTTGAGTCTCCTCGAAGAAAGCGCTATATAAATCCAAGCCATTATCATTATTACAAATGCAAGAAAGTGTCAACTTCGCCCAGCCAATAGGCTTTGACTTCCTGAAGCGGGCCACTGTCAATCAAAGTGAATGTGCATGCACTGTCACAACAGCAACCAGGTATCACTGAGCAGCAGAGCGTCATGGAGGAGCGCTCCGAAACTCCAGTTACCCATTCCACGATTGTCAACGTATAAAGCTTCTACTAAAAAACGAAAAGAAAAGTCCGGGTACAAAGTTTGTGGATGAACGTCTTCGTGACCGCAACAGAATTTATCTCTGAGCTGCTTTTCAAAGGGGGAGGGACTTGCTACTTTTAAAAGGACCAGGGTTTGGCGGAATTTCTCATGGACAGGAAAAAAACATGTTTTAATCAAAAGTTATGGCACTCTAACAATAAATGTGTAGTTTTTGTACTTATGCGTCTTTGTTATGTTTTGCAATGCGCATGCACAAACGTAGAGGCGTGGCTTCTGGTAGATTGGCAGAGGTAGGGGAGGAAGTAGAGCTGTTGAGGGCGGGACATTGAGACGTTCTCTCAGCTTTAAAGAAAGGCCAATGATGAGTGTCAGGTCTCTGACATGTTGCTTAGATACTGATATACCAGGAATATGATATATAAGCGTATAATATACCCTCATAGGGAGCACAGGAGGAGAACTACAAACATAAAGAAGCAAACTCAGATGTGACATAATCAGGACAAAGAGAACCTTCCACTTACAGCTCAACAACCAAATGCTATTATTCGTGGCAAAGAGCCAAGGCTGCAAAGCTGAAATGTTATGAGCTTTGGTCGTGATTAGAAGTTATAACACAATGTTTATCAACTGAAGCCAAATGAAAACTGTTAAAAATGTTCAAAAATGTAGTTCACTCTCGATGCTTCACCAGTTTTAATCAAGCAGAACAGCACAACCATGAGTAATTCATAGTTGGGAGATGCACTTTGGACCTGCCTCAGTGATGACTATTGGAGTGGACAATGTCAGCATTAATGTGTCAAGGTTGGCAGAAATGCTCAGAATATTTATGTTTGATTTAAGAGCAAAATTATCGGACAGCTGTAGCTGTACACTGACATCCACCACGTTTAAACAGTGAAAAATGGCTTTATTAAAGAATAATCACAATTGGTTTATGGAATGTTTTCATTAATAGGAGGAACAACAACAAACAACAGGAATTCACAAAAACCCTCCCTCCCACTCACCCTCAACAATACAAGATTATCGCAAAAAGAAAGAAAAATAATTATAATCATAATGAAATAAAATCACGTAAAAAAGCAAGTGATCATAGATAAGAAGGGATATACAGAAAATAAACAAATAGACAAATAAATTAATAAATTAAAAATAAATAAATAAATTGATTAATTAAACGGCTTTAATAAATACACAAGATATCAGTGAATATATATGACACAAGCTGGTGTAAATTCGTAAAAATAATTTAGTCTTGCTTCATTTGTCATATTTTGGATAAATTAAGTGTAATTTCTTAATAACTTTTTTTTAATTACACATTATTGGCACACAATTAACAAAGACTCCACATTTGGTACACGAATTACGTGGATTAAAAATAATAGTAATAAAATTAAAAATAAAAATAAAAATACAAAAAACAATAACAAAACAACAGGATCAAGGATGAACCAAAAAAGTCAATAATAACAGTAGTAAGATATTAATAGTATGAATAGCAACAACAATGAGCAACAGCTATTGGACGCCCATGTAATTAAAAAGAAGCGGGAAGAAAAGGGATCACAAAATTAGAATGTACGCATAGATATGTATATAGATACGCACATACCCATAAATATGTACTTATACATGTATAAATGAAGTAAAGACAAAATAAATTAAAAGTAAGAAAGGGGCTGAAAGTAAATTGAATGGCATTTTTATTGTTATGAATGAAAAGCCTTGTTGTAAAGATGAGCTGATGATTAGTGTTGTAGGTTTGAATAATAAAAAATAAATAAATAACCAGTTTTTTCCTTTATATTGAGATCGCTATAGGATTTTACTTGGACTCCCTCAAAAGCTTTGAAGCCAGAACGATTACTTTAATACGTGACAACAAAAATGAAAACACTGAAAAAAGAAAATCAGCAGTGAAAATACAGACACAAAAAGAAAATTGGGAACGATTTCAACGCCAGAGTGCCTTTTTCGGATTCAGTCATTTCCATTCAGTGATAACATTTTATTCACAACGCCAAATATTAATTCCAATGCCAAAGTCCTCTTTTCAGTTTTGATCTTTTTCCAGTGGCCTGTTTTCATTTTCAATGCCGAGTGTTAAAGTCATAAAAATCCATTTATTTATTTTTGAAAAAAAATCAAATCATTTCATATAGTTGACTAAAACTAGATGACATGAATATTTTAGATGAGTTGTTGAGATAACAACGAAACACACAAAATAAATAAATAATGCTTAATTTTCACTCTACCTAACAGTGACTCGGCTAAAACAGTGGGTTTAATCCCACCCAGACGCTGAGTAAGCAGAGCTAGGCACCCAGTGAGGCTGAACAGGATTAGGAGGTTTATAGAAGATGGTCGGATGGAGGAAAAGGATGTAAGAATGTTGCAGATATTGTCAGTGCATGAAAACACAACACTCATGACCACACAAAACTTCACAAACTAATTCTATTTCATCCAACATGTTTTAATATAGTTGTTTCAGTGAGCCAGTGTTAGAAAAAGCATGGACGGTGTCTATGAAAGCCTTTTTTTTTCCCGACTGTGGAATGCATGAAGCATACAAAAAGCCTCTAAGAGCTCAATCAGCCTGCACTGTGTGCTGGGTTACAGCAGGGAGGTGCTGAAGCAGCGGCAGTGTGAAAGATATATTGTCAGCTTGGAGAACAATTGGAAAAGACAGATGAGGCACAGAGGATTGAAAAAAAACCCACAACTAAAGCCCTCATCTGGTTGTCAGTGGTGGCTGGGCTGTAAATCTTTACCCAAACATAACATGTATTTGATTCCTGCAAACAGAGGAGAGAAAGTAAAGGCAGAACAGAACCTTTGCAAAAAGTTTGTGTAACACTTTACTTAAAGGCTGGCATTATTATGACATGACAGCTGTCAATAGCATGAATAAGGTGTAATGAAGGCTGTCATTAGGTGTTGTTTGTTACCCTAACCCTAACCCACGTGTCAAACTCAAGGCCTGGGGGCCAAACCCGGCCCTTTAGAGCATCTAATTTGGTAAAAAGGACAGAAAAAAACATGTATCGTCAGCTGCGTTTCCGTTGCCATTGGAAATGCGCAAAATCTAAATAGCGCAATAAAAACAGGTAATGGAAACATCTGAATTAAAAAAAAAAACACTCAAATATCGAGTTTTGACGCTTTCATGAGGAGGAATTTCAGACGTTTTGATATTGAAATGTGTCGCAAAAGCGCAATGGAAACACTTTTTCCACAAATACATGTCACCAAATGTGACGTACATGGTCACATGACATGAGGTACCTGGTCACATGACCGTTTCTCGCCGAGAAAATGTGGCGCGGTACGTGAAGAGGAGTCCAGGACTTTTCTTGGCATTATACTTAAACATAATTAGTGCCACATTAGTCGTCAAACAACAAATAAGGAGAGTTATAAGGATGTTCTGAGCGTTCATCATCCTGAGGCAAAGTCTCACAGCATGAGATTTCACAGGAGTTATGAGGCTTCGATGGAAACACGTTCAAAGCGCAGTTATACTTTGTCGACATTTAGAAAATCTGTAATGGAAACCCAGCTGATGTCTAAATTGCAAAAAAAAAAAAAAACGAATCAGTTCTAGATATTTCAGATAGACTCTTCTTCCTAAGAAGATTAAGATCTTTGGATGTCTGTCCTGAGATGCTGTACATCTTTTACCAGGCAGTAGCTGTAAGTGCTGTTGTGTGCTGGGGGAAGAGTGGAACGGCCAGGGAGGGGAACCGACTGGACAAGCTGGTCCGTAAGTGTGTGTCAGTAATGGGGAGGGGGTGTGCTCTGTTGGAAGCAAAGCATACCCCTGAGGATGTTACTGAGGATGAAGTCCATCCTCAGGAACAGCAGTCACCCATACACGACACGGTGGTCGCACAGAAAAGCAGCTGGAGTCACAGAATCCTGTCCATGAGCAGCAGTACAATGGGTCCTGCTTTGTTACAATCTGTTTTATAAACTTTTTAACCTTATATTTATTTATGTATTTAAGAGTACGTGTGTGTGTATGTATGACACACTATATGCTACTGGGTACTTGAATTTCTCCTTCTGGGGATTAATAAAGTATCTATCTATCAATCTATCTATCAAATTTCCCATGTTTATATCACATGATATCACGTCATGTTTTTATCCTCAAATTCTTTAACAAAAAAAAAAAAAAACAGTTATTCATAATATCAAGTATTAGGATAACAAGGATGCTATTAAGGTCACTTAATGCTTGGATATTGTCTGTCTCTTATATACTATATTTGTACCAGTAATTTATTAATATATATATTTACACCTGGAAGTAAAAACTAGGGCAAATTATTGTTGAAATTTCTTGTTTTCTGCATAAATTCTGTGGCCCACTTGAGATCAAACTGGTCTGTTTTTTGCCCCTGAACCTAAACGAGTTTGACACGCCCACCCTAACCCTTCGTTACCCTAGCCCCTAACCCCTAACCTTAACCTTTACCCTAACCCTAACCCTAACTAACCCCACTAGATCCCTCCACCTAACCCAAAAAATGCCAACATAGCTCCAAAAGTGTCATAATTTAAAAAACAGCCTTTACACTAGTGACAGATAATGACAGCTTAATGTAATGTCAGTGTAAAACCTCTAGTAAAGTGTAACCAAAGTTTGTTTCCCAACCTGACATCTGTGGTTATATTTTCAAATCCTCCAAAAACATGTCCATCCCTAACATCCACTGTAGAAAAAGACATTATTTATGCTTCTCTATCTGATCCATTCTCAAAATATTCTAAATGTGACCACATATGTGCATAATTCTAATGTAGTCTCTGGCTCGTTCTAACCTTTGCCCACATGCGTGATCGTTAAAACTTGTGATTGAGCCCACATGAGACCACTTGCTCTGGATTGAAATTGCATTGTGTGTTTTGGTTCCAAGAGAAGATGTCTTGACTTTGTGTAGGGCAAATTGATGTCAGGGGTGGAGGGAAAAGGGGGCGTAGACAGGCCTAGGTCTCTTGATGCATGCTAAAGTGGCAGAGAGTGGAGTGGCATCTATTATTTATCCCTCCTACCTGCCATTAAACCTGTAATGAGCTGGTTTAATTCACTGGGCAAACAGGCTTACAGCAGTCGCGTATCAATAAATGTTAATTGCCCAGTGGCTCCTGTTCACGTCCTCCCATTCCTTCAGCATGGAATCCACTAAGTTCTCTGTCAATGCAGCATCAATGGAAGATAGCAGCGAGTGTTGTTGAGACCATCAAGGTTGGCTTCTTCAGAAGGGAGGCTGAGCCTAATCAAGCATAGTTTACAGCAGACACGGCTCGACTAAGCATTGATGTGGTCAGCAGTTAGTTACTGATTACTCTCTGTTCACTCTGAACTATTAATGTACCATTGCTGCTTTCCATATATAGAATATTATCACTTATTATTAGTGAGTATATATGGCATCCTCACTATTGTTCTTCGTGTACTTTATTATCATTTTTATAGAACAGATTTTTATCCGATAACTCATTCACCAGCTTTTGTCAAATTTTACCAACCGGGGACCCCAGCGTACAGAATACTAAGAACTAGGGGTGTCCTGATCGGATATTGATATCGGATATCGGTCCGATATCAGCCAGAAAACAAATATCGATTTTATCAGACTGCATCTAAAATCTCCGATATAATATACAATGGTTTTTGGATTTTTTTTTTTTTTTTTAATATTTTCTATTTTAGTTTTTAATTTATTTCATTCATTCATAAAATATTCTTATTCTAAAAGGTTAATTATATGTAATCCATTGATTTATAATAAATGGGTCTGTTTTTTTTTAACAATCAAGCCTTTTCTAACATTCCACACAACAAAACAAGTAATAAAAGTATTGGTATGATTCGTACTGATATCATATTGAATCGATATCAGTATCGGCCAATACTCAAGGCTGCAATAGTGGTATCATATCGGACATGAAAAAGTTGTATTAGGACATCTCTACTAAGAACACTCCTGCAATCTTCTGGTAAGTTTAATGTTTCTTGATTAATTAGCAAAATTAATTTGAAATGTTCCCATTAAAACCTATTGGAACAGTGAGCCCATGTTAATCATTATAATACATTTTAATACATATGTGTCAAACTCAAGAGTCCAAATCCGGCCCTTTGGAGCATCCAGTTTGGCCCGCAGGAGAAAGTAATATATCATTGTGTAAATGAAACAACAATTTTTGCAGGTGGTTCGCAGTTTTCCTGGTGCTTATCTTGCATGACGTCAGTCAATTTTAAAGGTGCAGTTCATAACTCTTAGAAAAATGACTTTTTGTCATATTTGCTAAAGCTGTCACTGTATAAGGACAGCTTTACATGAAACTAGTAGTTTGTGTGAAAAAAACAGGCTCATTGAGTCCCTTCTGCTGCCAGAATGCACCACAACCGAGCACAAAGAACCAATCAGAGCCAGGATTGTGTTTGATGGACTGTCTGACAGCTGTTGCTCACAGTCCCCGCCCCTTTCCGCCTTGGCCAAAACACAGCAATGGTCATAGCAAGGTAGTGCCTGGAGCGCCGTCTTTTTTACAGTGTATGGTCTGGAGCAGTAGAAGATGGAATTGGTGACTTTTCTGCTTGAAAGGTAATTACTGCTGCTTGATTTACATTATGTCTGATTTGTAATTGTTACACTAGAACTCTGTCGTGCATGTGTTGTTTGTTCGTGTGCACGCTGCTCTCACTGCAACTCCCGTGTGGGCTACTGTAAGTGACACTGTGTTGTTGCTGCTGCTGCTGCTAGATTGGTGTGTGCATATTGAGAGAGAGAAGCGCTGCAGTATGATGCTTTTAACAGTGCATGTTATATTACTGTGATGTTGCTGTCGGGCTAACGTTAGCTTGTTAGCTCCTCTGAGGGAGGGACTTTGGAGGCAGGGCAAGAGAGCAGCGGGGAGGGAGGGGGAGGCAGGGATCTGAAAGTTACGGACTGCATCTTTAATGTTAAACTGTTGGAAAAAAAAAAAAACCCTGCAAGATTTGCACAAAATCATTTTATTTTCCTCAAATTATTACTTAACATTTTCATTAATTAGATATAAATTGGTCACAATAAATTTAGGACATTTTAAGTGAAGACCCTGTTGGGATTGATGATTGATATCTATCACATATTACTTGGATATTTTATGTATACGTACAAATGCAAACTAGAGCACAATAATGTTGAAACTACTCATTTTTCTGCATAAGATCTGTGGCCCTCTTGAGATCAAACTGTATAGTGCTGTTTTGTCTCTGGATAAAAGAACTGAGTGGTTTGGCTGTTATAAATGCATTTATATGTTAGTATGAGAAAGCAAAAGTTGCTAAACTTTTCAAAGCTTAGCAACTTGTGCTTCTCCAGAATAAGGCAGTGATCGTAGTGGATTGGTTTCTTGTCCATAATTTATATTGCTCGAGAGTAAAGTGTAATGCAGTATGTGTGAGAATATCATTGCATGCATACTGACTCCAAGGGGCCCTGCGATGGACTGGCACTCTGTCCAGGGTGTACCCCTGCCTTATGTTCATTGAAAGCTGGAGATAGACACCAGCAGACCCCCGCAAGCCTGAAAAAAGGAACAAGCAGGTGTGAAAATGGATGAATGGATGGACACTGAGGGGTAATTCTGACTCAGAAGGCTTATACTGGGGGTTATACTGACTCCGAGGGATTCAGTTCATGCATCCTCTTTATGCATTTTCTTTGCTGTTCCTCTAGTTTTACATTTTATTTATTTTTCACAGTCTTTTATTGATTCTGTTGCCAATCACAACATAATTACATGTGCAAATGCCCTGAGGTACAATAGCTGCACACAACTGATGTAAATGTCAACAACAATTTGCTGTCAATAAAGCGCCAATGCTTATTTTCCAATAATAATAATAATAATTTTACATCACGCAGTCCTTCGCTATGAGAATCTAATAAATCCAGGTGTTTAAACAATGATCAGTGTGTTTACAGGCTTCAGTATTAATGCTGCTAATTCATTACATTGACTCATCTTTTTAGTTTAAATTCAACTAATCTGCAGAGACAATTGGAAATACAAAGAAGAGGAATAAAGTGCACAGTGTGAGCGGCTTAGAGTGAGGACATAAGCACAGACAGCAGTCAGGGACAGTTTCATCTGGGAGATAAATTGATGTCATTTTGTGTAATTCTTAGTTTGATCAGTGGAGTCAGGTGAGTGAGTCTGCAGAGTTGCTTATTAATGAGATCACAGAAGGTTAAATCCCTGAGAGCGACACTCCTGAAAGCACATTACGGTACATTCTCAGAACCAGCACATAGAAGTTTAATAATTCTTTTTTTTTTTTTCCAACCCATTTTTAGCAGCATGTAATTACATGTACCTGTTTTTACATTTGCAGGTGAGTTTTAAGTATTTTTAAGCAAATGCTTCAATTCACCCCAAAGCTTATATGAGCAGGGTTGGAGTCAATTACATTTTTCAGTTGCAATTACCCATATCTAATTACAATTCCATTACGATTACAGCATTTTTTCCCAATTACATTTAAATTACATTTATTTTTTATCCTCAGAAAGTCAATTACAATGATGCTGGAATGTTTGTACAGCACTTTGTGGTTTTTACTTGTGAAAAGCGCTCTATAAATACAGATTACTTACTTAATTACTAACAATTACGCTCTCAATTAATAGAGTTCAACTACAATTAATCACAATCACTAAGCCTAAAATAAATAACCTAATAAAAGTTAACCTTCCTCTTGTGTTAGCTTTCTGTTAGCATCTTTTATAATATGATAATGCTTCCTAAATCAGCTGTAAAATACACTAAAAACAAATATATATCATCTAATTTCTTTCCTATCTATTGGTTACCTTGTTAGGCTTCAATGAAAATATAGGTTTTAATATTTTAGGGGTGGGCATCTGAGCCTTTTTTGTGTCAGTATACCTCAAGATTAAAATGTTTTTTTTTAATGGTAAAATGTGGGAAGGCTTGATATTGAATATAATTTAATTATTGTTGACTACATATGTGTACAACTGTACATAGAACTGTAACATTGTTCCCCAGATTTGCATTAAATTATAATTGACAATCTCGATAGAATTTTCATGTCAATTACAATCACAAAGTCAATTATCTAAACTCAATTACAATTATATTACGATTACAACAGCAACATATTTTCAATTATATTTTTACGCAAATTACCACAACCCTGGCTATAATACTGTACTTTTTTTTTGGTGTTTGTAATTTCTAAATTGTGAATAATGTGTCTGTTAATGTTATAAAACAACCATAGAGGTGATCTAATATGCTCACGTCTATTATACACAGATTCATGATGAGACAGAACAATAAGCTCATGTGAGGAAACAAATAAATCTTCTTTCCCAGCAGCCCACTGAGACGAGTCCAAAGTGACTGTAGATTTACAGCAGAGGCTCCCACGGATCACATGTCTCTTATTCATTCAGCCTCATGTCATTCAGTTACAAAAAGAACAATGTCTTTGGTGATTTCTCATTTTTCAATAAGGGTCCAGCAAATAGAGTGTGATATATGTGCCTTACATCACCTCTGTCTGTGAGTCTGAAACATACAGAGAACAAAGACGGATCTCACACGAAATGAAACTATATTTCAGGTTAAGCAGTGCTGGATTAGTCCTCCACTGATAGAGAACCTGAGCCAGTGTTTTTCAACCTTGGGGTCACCTGAAAATAAAATGGGGTCGCCTGAAATGTCTAGTAATTGGTAAAAAAAAAAAAAAATAGAAAAAAATACTTGTACCGGATTTGAATTATATTTAAATATATATTTTTTTTAATTATCATTCTTGTATGCAAATTTCCCCAAATTATTCTACTAAAATAAATAACAATTGTTCATAATATCAAGGAAATGTAAGTGAGTTTAAGTTTAAGGTCACTTAATGCTTGGATATTGTCTGTCTCTTATATACTATATACGTAATTTATTACACATATATATATATATATATATATGTATACAGTGAGGCAAAAACTTATTTAGTCAGCCACCAATTGTGCAAGTTTTCCCACTTAAAAAGACGAGAGAGGCCTGTCATTTTCATCATAGGTAAACCTCAACTTTGAGAGACAAAATTACTAAAATCACATTGTAGGATTTTGTAATGCATTTATTTGCAAATTATGGTGGAAAATAAGTATTTGGTCAATAACAAAAGTTCATCTCAATACTTTGTAATGTACCCTTTGTTGGCAATGACAGAGGTCAAACATTTTCTGTAAGTCTTCACAAGGTTTTCACACACTGTTGCTGGTATTTTGGCCCATTCCTCCATGCAGATCTCCTCTAGAGCAGTAATGTTTTGGGGCTGTCGCTGGGCAACACGAGCTTTCAACTCCCTCCAAAGATTTTCTATGGGGTTGAGATCTGGAGACTGGCTAGGCCACTCCAGGACCTTGAAATGCTTCTTACAAAGCCACTCCTTTGTTGCCCGGGCTGTGTGTTTGGAATCATTGTCGTGCTGAAAGACCCAGCCACGTTTCATCTTCAATGCCCTTGCTGATGGAAGGAGGTTTTCACTCAAAATCTCACGATACATGGCCCCATTCATTCTTTCCTTTACACGGATCAGTCGTCCTGGTCCCTTTGCAGAGAAACAGCCCCAAAGCATGAAGTTACCACCTCCATGCTTTACAGTAGGTATGGTGCTCTTTGGATGCAACTCAGCATTCTTTCTCCTCCAAACATGACGAGTTGAGTTTTTACCAAAAAAGTTCTATTTTGGTTTCATCTGACCACATGACATTTGCCCAATCCTCTTCTGGATCATCCAAATGCTCTCTAGCAAACTTCAGACGGGCCCAGACATGTACTGGCTTAAGCAGAGGGACACGTCTGGCACTGCAGAATTTGAGTCCCTGGCGGCGTAGTGTGTTACTGATGGTAGCCTTTGTTACTTTGGTCCCAGCTCTCTGGGGCCTTCTGGTGTCCTTTGACAGCTCTTTGGTCTTGGCCATAGTGGAGTTTGGAGTGTGACCGTTTGAGGTTGTGGACTGGTGTCTTTTATACTGATAACGAGTTCAAACGGGTGCCATTAATACAGGTAACGAGTGGAGGACAGAGGAGCCTCTTAAAGAAGAAGTTACAGGTCTGTGAGAGCAGGAAATCTTGCTTGTTTGTAGGTGACCAAATACTTGTTACTTACCGAGGGATTTATCAATGAATTCATTAAAAATCCTATAATGTGATTTTCGGGATTTTTTTTCTCATTTTGTCTCTCATGGTTGAGGTATATTTATGATGAAAATTACAGGCCTCTCTCATCTTTTTAAGTGGGAGTACTTGCACAATTGGTGGCTGACTAAATAATTTTGCCCCACTATATATATATATATATATATATATATATATATATATATATATATATATATATAAAACTAAAGTTAGTTAAACAACCCTTACCCTTTGTTATTTCAGGTTTAGCAGTATTATATTTTTAAATGTTTAGAATTATTATTCTTTTTCAAATTTGCATCACACACAATAAATATCAAATAACTGTAAAATAAACTTTCTCGTTCAATTAAAATGCAGTGTAAAAATAGTCTGAGGTGGTTCCTGCACTAATCCTGGTCATACTCTGTATTTGCAACACACTTTAATAAACTGGATCAAAAACTAATTCTAGAAACATTTGTGATATCAAAATGGGGTCACGAACCGAGAAAAGCTCGAGAACGTTGGGCTCACACACTGATAGTGAAAAATCCATGGTTAATATTTAATATTATGCAGAGACAGTATTCCCATCTTTTCTCCTTATCTCTGTTCCACCTCATGATGCACACACATTTTTTCTAAGACATGATTTGGTTCAGCTGCTCTCGCTACTTAAGTGTTTTTTTCCTCAGTTCAAGTGCAGTTCAGTCCTCTGATCCCTCAGCGTTGCCTGGGGTTTGTCCAGTGAGGGACGCTTGGCATGATTAATGGCCGACCAAGATGGCTGATGGGTGAAAGAAAGAAGAAAAAAAAACATGTGGGGAATGAAAAAAAACCCTAAATAGGGAAGTAAAGTAAAGTAAAGCAGTACCAAAGCAGTCAGCGGTTACTTTATCCTGTTGGAGTATAAGCCGAGTGCCTGAGGCCACATTAGTCCATGTGAGAACACAACAGAGCTAAACAACAACTATTAATTACTCAGTGCCAAGGATGAAGGGCTTTAACTAATGAGACAATGATGAATTAAAAAGATAAAGCAAAGAAAAACAAGAGAGCGTTAACCTCCGCCAAGCACCCACTGTTAACTCTAACGCGTTGTTAGACAGACATGGGCAACTGACAGCCACGGGGGCCACATGCAGGGGTCAATTTACCATTTAAATGCACAAAATGAGTTAAAACACATACGACATTACAGAAATATACACTAGACAACATAGATACACAAAACGGTCCCAAAAACACACAACGGTTAAAAAAAACTAATATACAAAAAATTTTTCCAAAATCACAAAATGACAACAAAATTGGCTCATAACACACACAACAAAAAACAAACAAAATGAAAGGAAAATACACTAAATGACTTCAAAAACACAGTAAAAACACACAAGACAACAACAGAAAGCAAAAAAACACATGAAATGACAACGCAAATGTATTGTTCTTCTCTGTATTAATGCTCAGATTGGTCATTATTCTAAATGTTGACATGAATGTTGATAATGTGGCCCTCGGATGAGAAAGTCACTTTTTTGTGGCCCCGCTGTAAAAGTTGCACATGATGACAAATGCAAAATTATGTATTGTTTTTTGGGTTTTTTTTCAAACCGTGCAAAATAATAAAAAATAGAAAATTAAAAAAAAATGAAAAGTAAATTTTTTATTTGTGTTTTTGTTATTCTATTTATTACTAGACATGCATTTCAGACGACCCCATTTTATTTCCAGGCGACCCCACTTGGGTTCATAACCCCAAGGTTGAAAACACCTAACAAGGCAACCTATAGCTAGGAAAGAAATGAGATGATATATGTTTGTTTTTAGTGTATTTTACAGCTGATTTAGGACCAGTTATTATGCAATGCTAACAGAAAGCTAACAGTGGTAATGCTCCTTGCCTTGGTTGCCAACCGCCGTAAAACTACACAGAAGAGGAAGAAGAAGACGCCAACACAAGAGGAAGGTTAACTTTTATTTGGTTATACATTTCAGGCTCAACTGAACTTCAGTATTTATTTTATTTATTTATTTATTCAGTTCATTTCCGACATGGCTGCAATCACAGAAATTCATTTTGACATTCAGAGCAGAATCACATCATTGTTTTTTTTTTTTTGTCCTTTTGCATGCCGGAAAGGGCGACGGAAAAAAGCATTATGCTTATCCAGATCCGTCCCCTGATTTGAACACAGATAATTTTACATCAAACCTCGTTTCTTCCCTTGTCAAACATTCTCATCTTCTTCATAATTTCATCATTAACGTTTTTTTTTTTTTTTTTGTCCTTTTTTATGTGATGCGTTCTCGTCTTCAGTCATTGTTCCTGTTGTTACTCCTCCTCACTGTCCTTTTTTTCCGTATCTCCTCGAGCTTTCTTTTCCAGTCGTTGTTTACGTTCCTCCAACTCTCCAAACGAAAAGTTCTTCTTCTTTCGGAGAACCTTCATATCCTCTGAGAGTCGCCTCAGCTTACGATCCATCAGAAAGGCACATGCACATACACATACCCATGTCATTAGCAGGCCAAAGATCATGACTCCTAGCAGATAGATGTCCTCCACATCTTCCACTGTCAACTGGGCGAGACAGAGCATCTGGCTTCTCCCTCGTGCATCCATGGCATATCCACTTGGGTATGTGTCCTTTGGACACGCTGATTCGTGCTGTAACAGTTGCCTCGTCGTGAAGATTTTGTCAATGGCGCTCAATGACCAGTTGATGAGTTCCATGTCGTTGCTGTAGAGTTCGATGAAGAGTTGACTTGAGATCTGTATGTCTGTAGAAATGTCCTCCGTGTTTTCTCCTTAAATCCTTTCAGATTTACGGATGTTGTGTCTCTGCGTAAAGGCTATTCCAGAGGTTCATGGCTCTATACACAGTACTATGTTTGCCAACATTCGATTTGACCCTGTCCGGTCTGAACATATTATTATGTCTGAAGTCGTAGGAATTTTGATTGTATGTGAAACGTTTTTGTATTTAATGTGGTAGTTTTTTAGATGAAGCCCTAAATGCGTGTATTTGTGTGTTATAGTGTATTATTTCTTGCAGTTTTAGGTATTTTGCCTTCTCAAATAATTCGTTTGTGTGTGCGTTGTGTGGTGCTTTATGTAAAATTCTTATAGCTTTTTTTTGTAATTTAAATAGTGGTTCAAGATACATTTTGTAGTTATTACCCCATATTTCAGAGCAGTAATTTAAGTGCGATGCTATGAGTGAAGAATAGATTGTTTTAAGTGATTTGGTATGTAGGATTTGTTGAAGCTTCCATAGGATGTGTATTTGAAAAGGTACTGTAATTGTAATAGGAAAAAATGCTGGTCACTGTATTAATAACTGAATTGTAATTGAAAACGCAATTGTAACTGAAAAATGAAATTGACCCCAACCTTGGCTGCAGGCATCTCACTCTTTCACCTGTATTGATATATCTGCTTTCAATGGAATGTTTCTTTCAAAAATGCTCTAAAATGACAAAACCAGCTCAGACAGAAAGTAAACTGGTAAACTGGTGGAAGAGGAGTTATGGTAAATTTTAGTGAGCTTTGTTGGACATTGAAACTATGCTGGCATATTCCTGCTGCATTTGTTGTGTGTTGTACGTGTGACGCTGGTGTTTCTGTGCGTTATATGACAGAGAGAAAAGAGGCAAGGGTGAACAAAATGTTCCCCTCTAGCCTTTGTAATTATCTGCCAATTTTCTCCCCGTCAGTTGCCTTTATCATCCCATTCAGATCTCACCTCGGGGTCGGAGACTGTCACACTGTGGCACCTCCATCCCTCAGCGTGTGCAGGATGAAATGTAGAAGTCCTACCATTGACCTCTGGCTGCCAGCTCCTGCTTCCATCTCCCCTTATTTGTTTCCCTGTAACAGGAGACATTTTGGAGATAAGGATAATTATCAATCAGCCATCTCAGGAGCTATTTATGCAGCCCTGTGGACTGAAGCCAATGGCGTGGAGTGTTACTTTCTGACACAGACTCATGGTGGCATAATACACTGGTTGCCAAACAGGGGTACGTGTACCCCTAAGGGTACAGGAGCACATTGCAGGGGGCACTCGGAAAGATTTGAAAATAATCAGGAATAGTTCATAGTTCCTTTTTAGGTTATATTTTTGACAAATTCACCATTCACTAACAGTACTATTGCTTAAAAAATTACTATATTTTCTTGTAATTTATTGAAACAGGATTATTTTATGCTGTAGAGGCCATTTTATCGCACATCTGACAATAGGAGACAATAATTTGCTAGATTTTACGAAGGAGAATGTACTTACTATTGAAGCAATTACACTGAACAAAAATATAAACGCAATACTTTTGTTTTTGCTCCTATTTCTCATGAGCTGAACTCAAAGATATAAAACATTTTACATATTCACAAAAGACATTTCTCTTCAATATTGTTCACAAATCTGTCTAAATGTGTGTTAGTGAGCACAACATGATTACCCTCAGGGTGGCCACAATTAAAGGCCCCCTTGAAATGTGCAGTATCTGGTGCATTTGCCTCATGCAGTGCAACACATCTCCTTGGCATAAAGTTGATCAGACTTGTTGATTGTGGCCTGTGGAATGTTGGTCCACTCCTCTTCAATGGCTGTGTGAAGTTGTTGAATATTGGCAGGAAGTGGAACACGCTGTCATATACGCTGATCCAGAGCATTACAAACATGCTCAATGGGTGACATGTCCGGTGAGAACGCTGGCCATTCAAGAACTGGGATGTTTTCAGCTTCCAGGAATTGTGTACAGATCCTTGCAACATGGGGCCGTGCATTATCATGCTGCAACATGGGGCCGTGCATTATCATGCTGCAACATGGGGCCGTGCATTATCATGCTGCAACATGGGGGGGTGCATTATCATGCTGCAACATGGGGCCGTGCATTATCATGCTGCAACATGGGGGGGTGCATTATCATGCTGCAACATGGGGGGGTGCATTATCATGCTGCAACATGGGGGGGGGTGCATTATCATGCTGCAACATGGGGCCGTGCATTATCATGCTGCAACATGGGGCCGTGCATTATCATGCTGCAACATGGGGCCGTGCATTATCATGCTGCAACATGGGGCCGTGCATTATCATGCTGCAACATGGGGCCGTGCATTATCATGCTGCAACATGGGGCCGTGCATTATCATGCTGCAACATGAGGTGATGGTTATGGATGAATGGCACAACAATGGGCCTAAGGATCTCATTACGGTATCTCTGTGCATTCATAACATACTCCTGCCCATACCATAACCCCACCGCCACCATGGGCCACTCCATCCACAACATTGACATCAGCAAACCGCTCACCCACACAACGCCACACACGCTGTCTGCCATCTACCCTGAACAGTGAAAACCTGGATTCATACATGAAGAGAACACCTCTCCAACGTGCCAGATGCCATCAAATGTGAGCATTTGTCCACTCAAGTCGGTTACAACGACAGCGGAGACCCCGATGAGGACGACGAGCATGCAGATGAGCTTCTCTAAGACGGTTTTTGACAGTTTGTGCAGAAATTCTTTGGTTATGCAAACTGATTGTTGCAGCAGCTGTCTGGGTGGCTGGTCTCAGAAGATCATGGAGGTGAACATGCTGGATGTGGAGGCCCTGGGATGGTGTGGTTACACGTGGTCTGCGGTTGTGAGGCCGGTTGGATGTACTGCCAAATTCTCTGAAACGCCTCTGGAGATGGCTTATGGTAGAGAAATGAACATTCAATTCATGGGCAACAGCTCTGGTGGACATTCCTGCAGTCAGCATGCTAACTGCACGCTCCCTGAGAACTTGTGATATCTGTAGCATTTTTAGAGTAGCCTTTTATTGTGGCCAGCCTAAGGCGCACCTATGCAATAATCATGCTGACTAATCAGCATCTTGATATGCCACACCTGTGAGGTGGGATGGAATATCTCTGCAAAGGAGAAGTGCTCACTAACACAGATTAGACATATTTGTGAATAATATTTGTGAGAAAAAGGTCTTTTGTGTATGTAGAAAATGTTTTAGATCTTTGAGTTTAGCTCATGAAAAATGGGAGCAAAAACAAAAGTGTTTCGATAATTTTTTTTTTTGTTCAGTGAACATAATAGTTATAGTTTAACTAAATTCCACTTTGTTTTGAATTTGTAGATTAGGCCATAAAGAACTAATGTTCAAAACACATTTAGGGGTTTAAGAGAGCTCGCTGTTCCACAAATGTATTTAGAAATTATGGAGAGGGTACTTATGATATGAAAAGGGGGTACACATGATTTGACAAAAATGAAAAAGTGGTACAGGGGACAAAAATGATTAGTAACCACTAGCATAAGAAATTAGCCGTGTTTCCATGAGCCTTGGAAATGCTCAAAATCTAAATAGCGCAATAAAACCTGGTGATGGAAACACCAGGAGGAGGAATTTGAGACGTTTTGATATTGAAATGTGTTGCAAAACAGCTATGGAAACACTTTTTCAGCAAATACACGTCACAGGACGTGACACACATGGTCACATGACTTTGAGGTACCTGGTCACATGACCATTTCTCTCCAAGAAAGCATGGCGCAGTTAGAAGAAGAAGAAGAGACCGGGACATTTGTCAGCATTATACTTTAAAATGATTACTGCCACATGAGACGTGAAACAACAAAGGAATACAAAGTGTTAAAAGGAGGTTTGGAGTGTCCGTCATCCTGCAGCACAGGGGTTACGGGGCTCCTGCACACAACAACGTTCAATGCAAACAAAGCACAATTATATTTTCTCAACATTTAGAAATATCGCTTTTATTTTGCAAAAATCTGTAATGGAAACTGGGCTAGTGTCTCCATTGTTTGTCCTACTCTTCTGTCTGCTTTTAAAATATTCCCTTATTAGATTTTGACATTAGGACATAAGTGCTGAATAATAGGATTAAGCTGGAGATTGGTTTTGCATTAAAGAACAAGCTTTAGAAATTTAAGCACGGTAAGTCAGTTAAATCTTTGGCAGATGTCATTTCGTGCAGTTCCGCTGATATTTTCCAGGCAGGCCTGTAGCATAAATTGATGTCAATGGCCTCAGTGAGCGCACATGTGACGCACAGCTTTCACCTCAGCACTTTTGACAGAAAACAGTAATAATAATCCCCAGTTTTATGTGACATTTGGACAAGAAATGGAATAGGCCGTAAAATGGGGAGAAACATATTGGTGAGCCATGGACAGTTTTTCTTTCCAAGTTACGTGTGAGGAGGTAAATCCATACGTCCTAACAGTCTGGCTTCCTTCATTCTAAAATGTCACAACTTTATTGCTCACAGAACATTAGCAGCAGCCAAAGGGGATGGGGCATAATTAGAAAGTATGTCCACGCTCAAGGAAACATGATTGAGCTAAGATGCCTCTTGAGATTTTCAGCATCACTTGTTTTTAGAGAAGCAACAGAAGAGGATTGAAGGAATGTATTCCACCATTTGTAGCCTTACCTGTGCTTATTCCTTAACTGTAAGACAATTCAAAAAGAAAACAAAACATTTAATAATCCGTGCACCCTTCGCTCTTTGGTTATTGCGTTTTAAAACCAAATTAAAATCACAAATGAACAGTGTGATTATTTTGTTTCATTAACTTAAAACCAAAACAGAAATACAGAAAAATTAAAAACCAGACAAGCAACGTTTTTCTGTTTTAAAATCCAAACTTTTGTTTGTGTGATATTTGGATATTTACGGGAAAACTATAGACGAGAGCTTCATGTTTGAAGCTCACCACACAGAGTGGACCCACAGACGGGGGAGGACTTTTACTATCAGACAAAAAAGAAGAATCAGTTCATAAGTCACACAACTGATGAAATGGTGAATTGAAATGAAAAAAATGGAATTTGCATAAAACATGCACATGATAAAGGATCCAGAGGTGGTGAAATGAAACTACTGGTGCTCCTCGTTTCCTGTGATCAACTTACTAACTGCCGTTAGTGGCTAGCGTTATTATAACGTGTAAAATAAATATTTTTGGGGAACTTAAAACATGAAGCACTTTTTCTCGTAAATGTCAAAATATCACACAAACAGAAGATTTAATTTTAAGACAGAAAAACGCTGCTTATCTGGTTTTTGATTTTTCGGTTTCGGTTTTGTGTCAGTGAAACAAAATAACCACACTGTTTATTTGTTATTTTGATTTGTTTTTAAAACAAAAACACCAAAGAACAAACAGTACATAGATTTAATTAAAATGGAACAGTTTTGTTTTCTTTTTTTTTTGGTCAAACTAACTTTTCTGAGTGAGACGGAGAAGCAAGTTGTTTGCATTTTGACGATGCTAAAGGGACTTTAACCTCCTTTTTATGAGCCATAAAGTGTTTGTTTCTGTACCAAATCCCCTCCTCAGCCTTAAGAGATACTGGCAAACAAATAACGTTAATGTTCCTATTAAGTCAACTCCAATAAGAACCTATACAATCCCACTGAAAACAAAAGGATTTCAGATTATTATTCTTATTTGTAAGCACAACCAAGTGTATTATTACTAGTTAATTTCACACTATGAAAGCAATTTATTATATCACGTAAAGTTTTCATAGGGAGCAGTTGGAAAGTCGACTGGTTCAGAGTAAGTATTTTAAGTAAACTGTACTGTAAATAACATCTGATACTCTGACACCTGCCATTTATACATCAGTGTTTCTCAAATGGGGGTACGTATGGGGCAGGGGTCTGGAACCTTTACTTTCAAAGGAGCCATTTTGACTCATCTCACCTGGATTAAATTTCTTCCGGAGCCAAAAAAAAAAAACCTTCTCAATGAAGACAATACAGTGTATAAACATCCATACAGTTAAAATAATATCTAATAATTTAATGAGTTAATTGATTTGAAGGGCTAAAAAAACTGCTTAAAAAAAGCCTTAAAAATAACTTGAATTTGATAACACACAAGAGTTAGGGTTAGAATGAGGGTTTATCATAGTAGGAAAATCAAAGGTAGCAAAATATTGTAGGTATACGTGTAAATATTTACTACGCTATTAGTGTCCATGCGCCTGTAGGAGGCTTTCAAATGTAGGATTATTTTTCACTACACCGGCTAGTTTGCAATTAAATAAATCTTTCCCTACATAAATAAAGTCTCTATTTTCTTCCAGTATAGTCTTTTTTGTTACTTTAATTATCTTACCAGGGATTTAAAACTCAAGGTTAACCACAGGTGCAGGAAAGTTGATGGTCTGTAGATGTTGCAGGAGTTTAAGTAGGAATATGACAGTTATTGCACAATGTGATTTTTTTTTAGGTTAACCAATTGTTTTATCAAATTTTTATTTGAACTTAATGTAATTAATTATCAATTCCCTCTGTAAGAAAAAACAATTCATTATTTTAATATGTTTTTTTCAAACTACAGGGAGCCATTGCAAAAGAGTCAAAGAGCCACATGAGGCTCCAGAGCCGCAGGTCGCAATGGCACAACAGGGGGTACTTGAGAGAGAGAAAATGGGAAATTACCAAACATAAATGTTTTAAATATGGGATTTCTAAAGAACTAAAGCTGAACTAAAGACATATCTATTTAGGAAAGCTTTTAAGTGTGAAATCTTGTGTAGATTTTTTGTGTTTTTAAATATAACACTTTGAGATTTCTTGGAATGAAAAGTGCATTATATATGAAATCTTATATTGTTGTGTCACACTGACAGGTAGTTGGAGTTTAGTGTTAATAAAAGTTTCACTGCCTTCACTGACTCCTTTTTGACAGTTCAGATTAAAACAAGTGGGTGTAGTCTAGTCACAGAGGTATTATTGCAAAACAAGAGCTCCATCAACTTTCTACGTTCTGAGACAGGTTGACAAAACACTTGAGTCGTGACGGGAACACTCTGCATATACATGAAACACAATGAGATGCTTCACAAGTTCTCATCTGATCACTCTAAAGTTGCATTTCCATACGTACATGTTACCAAATACACAGATTCACTTGTTGACTTGTTTGAAGATCTTTGAATGAACTTTTTTTTGTGAGTTCTAGCTTTGGAGTTAATTAAATGATGTCCTAATTTTAACAATACCTCAGTTAATACTGACAATGTGGTGTGTATTTTACTGTGTATTTCATGTTTTTTTATGCTTTGTTAATTTGTGACATTTGTCATTGATTTTCTTTTTTTTTCAGTCATTGGCAGAAGTGAAAGTAACAGATTACATGTACTCACGTTGATTTAATTGAGTTGCTTTTATGCGACTAAATTCCTAAATCAGTCATTTTACTTGTACTCAAGTACAACATATATTGTGAAACTTAAAAAAATGAAATGACCAGACAAAAATCAAATGTATAATATCATAGCCGACCAATCAGATTAAACATAATGCATAGTGCCAAAACAGGTTTTTTTTCTGTATAAGAGTTCATAAATGTAGCTAACTATGGATTATTATTATTATTATTATTATTATTATTATTATTATTATTATTATTATTATTATTATTATTATTATTATTATTATTATTATTAATTTAATTCATTCACAAACCTTTTATTTTATACAGATAGTATAGTATATAGTGCATAGTGCCAAAACAGGTTTTTTTCTGTATAAGAGTTCATAAATGTAGCTAACTATGGATTATTATTATTATTATTATTATTATTATTATTATTATTATTATTATTATTATTATTATTATTATTATTGTCATTATTATTATTATTATTATTATTATTATTAACAATATCTTTTAATTTAATTAATTCACAAACCTTTTATTTTATACAGATGCCGTTGTGGAAAATAAATTAAGTTCCAATTGTGCAATATTTGATTTCTTCCTTTTATATATGAGATGTTTACTGTATGCAAGGGAACTGTGGCAAGATTTAATACCAAAGTAACTAGTAACTAGTAATTTTTAATTTGAGTACTATCTAATTGAGCTACTTTTTATCTGTATTTTAGTATTTTATGTATAACTTACTTGCATTTGTACTTGAGTACAATTTCAATCAAGAAATATAATTTTTTCTTGAGTAGGATATATCAGTATTCTTTTTGAACATTTTTAAATCAAAGTTTTTTTCTCTACTGCATATGATTGAGAGAGAGATTTTTGGTCATGTTGTTGATTTAATGTGTTTGTTGATGATTTGAATTGATTTTACTGATGATTTTCAATGTTCTTATTGATTTTAAACAATTGAATATTTTATCATGTAAAGCACATTGAGTTGCCTTGTGTATGAAATGCGCTGTACAAATAAATTTGCCTTGCCTTGCCTTGCCTACACCTCTGGTCATTGTTGGCCATTTATGTTGCTTACTGACCGACTACATTTTACTCCGGAACCAAGATTATTGACCAGAACTGTCTGCGGACCGACGGTGGAACCACGGTTGTGAATCTTTTCCCTGATGGTTGATGAGCTCCAACTCGGGGTGTAATAGTTTTTAAACAGCCCGGGGCTTTGGGGATGGTTTCACCACCTTTCTTTTATTTTTGACTTTTCCCATCACCGTGGAAACCTCTGAGCTCTCGTTCTCCTCATTCAAGTTAAAACTCATTAAAAACCACTTGTGAAGCACCGTGGGACAGGAGAGACTGAGTGGAGATGCCATAATGTTCATAGAGAATGACGGAGCAAAGAAAACGGACATACAGCGCATCGTGGATGATTTTGCGTAATTCTTGTCATGTGCTTTTTGAATAGCTGTGTAGCCCTATTACTTCATCTTGATTTTTCTTTTGTATGTGAACAAGTGGACTGCTGTGTCCATAGCAATGATACCGTAGCCTGTTGTGCTCTCATTAGATGAAACAGTTAAAGTGGGTGTCAGAATGATGTTGTCGCTGTCCGCTTTGTTGTTTTATCATTATGTTTTTATTTGTTCTCTTGGTTTATTAGACTTCATGTCCATGTGATTGACTTGAGAACGGCATAACAGTGTGTATATAAATGTAATAATGGCTGTTTGGGGCATGTGTTCGTTGTGAAGCTATGATATTGTGAGCTAAATGGGGTTTAAACGGCCCAGTCACGTGCCCCTCCCTGACATTATTTGTTCCGTTACTGGATGGAATGCAGACACAAGTAGGACACATTTATACTAACCTTGAGTCTTTATACAAGTGGTAGTGGTTCATAGTGTCGTACTCGAGACCACCAGACTTTTGGATGTCAAGACCAAGGCCGAGAATAATTCACTTTGAAATAAACAGTTAAAGAACATTCTCTCTTTAATGTTAGTTTTCTTTGAAATACATTTGACAGACAAAAAACAAACACAAGATGCAAAAATCTCAAATATTGACAAATTTGTAAATTCTTGCAAAAAGATAAAACCTTGTATGTATTCGGAAGCTGCTAATAACTCTTGAATTATTTTGGTAATCTGAAAATTAGATGTTTATTTGTCAGGAGAATGAGGCCTATAGTAAGTGTTCAGAGGTACAGTATCTCTGAAGAGAAAAAAGTCAGAAACTTTAAGCTGATATAAATATATATATATAGAGGCGTAGCTTCTGGGACTTTGGCAGAGGCAGTGGGAGGATGTGAGGCTGTTTAGGGCGGGACATTGACAATAGCAGCTTTAAGGCACTCAAAAAAATTTCCAAGGAGACAGAACAATCAATGAGTTCCAGATGCTTCTACTTTTTTTTATCATATTATTAAAGTTGAAGAATAGCAGATCAGTGCTGGTCTCGACTGATAATCCTTGTCCTGCCAGTCCTAGACTGGGATAAAACTGAGTAAAACACCAAGACCTTCAAAATGTGGTCTCGAGACTAGTGTTGTTCCGATACCCTTTTTTTGTTGTTGTCCCGATTCCGATACATATTAATGTTGCATAGCATCGGCCGATACTGATACATGCAGATACAACCTTTTTTAGACTAACATGTCACTGATGTATTCTGGACCAAACCCATTCACAGATTTATAACCAGCAGCAGAACTTTAAAGTCTATTCTGAGGCTGACTGGGAGCCAGTGTAAAGACTTTAAAACAAGGTGATGCGTTTAAAAGAGAGTTTGATGGTGTAAATGGCATCGACATGTTAATAGTTAGTACGTGTTGGTACCGATGGCAGCCTTTTAGTGCCGTATCGGGGCCCCTCCCAATACTAGTACTGGTATCGGCACAACATTACCCGAGACTGATGTTGGGTCTGAAAAGCAACAATTATGGCGTGATTATAATTGTAGTTGTAATTTTGAAAATCTGTTGCTGTCCTAATCGTAAATAAATAATATTTGAGTTTAGATAATTGACTTAGTAATTATAATTGCATACTATAAAAATACTACTATAAATACTATACTATAAAATACTATAAATACTATATACTATAAAAACTGTTATATGTACAGTTCTACACATCACAATTATTAAAACATGTTTTATATCAAGCTTTCCCACATTTTACCATATAAAATGGGTATACTGACACCAAAAAAAAAAGGCTCAGACGCCTACACCAAAAATATTAAAACCTATATTTTCATTGATAAGGAAGCAAAACAAGGTGACCAATAGATAGAAATAAATGATTGATTTTTTGTGTATTTTACAGCTGATTTAGGACCCGTTATCAAAAGAGATGCTAACAGAACAGAACAGAACTTTTATCAGGTTATTTATTTCAGGCTCAGTAATTGTGATTGGTTGTAATTGAACTTTAGTAATTGACATTCTGAGGATAAAAAATAATATGAATCTATTGAATTGTAATTAAAAACGTGATTGACCCCAACCCTGTTGGGTGCTATCACACTAGTGGCTCATTTTCATTTTTTCCAAACTAATAACGTTACAGAAAATTGCCGTCTAATCCCAAGCCAATGGGTAAAAAACATTTTTGATCTACTGTCCTAGCTGAGCTCGTGACCTGTTGTGCTTCTCCACAAAGACGAGCTCTGCCGTCTACACGTCGTTCATCACCATCTGCTTTTACATCTGGTGCTGCAGTTCCCTGCTGAAATGCTGTCCGACATTATCTTATCTATATTTAGCAAGACTAATATCAACTGTTGTTGACATTCCCTTCTCTCATTACACTGTTATCACAACCCCTCAACCTTTGAATTAATTAGCTGCAGCAAGTCAATTAGCCTCCGCAGCTAAACGCACCCAAGTTGTCAAAACAATTGTTCAAGCCGTGATGCTCCAAGAGTTCAAAATAATTACCGGGCATCGATTCGGAAGCCAAAAATGTTCTTCTGAATGGTGAACGTTGGCCCACAGAAATCACACATAAAATATTCTAAGTAGGTCAGAAAATACTGTTTTCTGATTGTATTTGCAGGTGACATCTCAGTGTGAAATGTGTTTAAGATTCCTCACCTGTATCACAATGACAACATGCCAAACAGAGCATTAGACTGAACGCTTGATTACTTACAGCATATATAAGATGCAGCCTCATAATTAGCTATTCGTACATTGGACTGTGATCTACAACACATCCAGTAGCTTCTCTCACTGTTAACTTTCACTCCAAAAACTTGTCTTTTGTCTCCTTTGGGTCTTTCTTTATATTTTAGAGAGACATAGCAATTACTTAATTCAACCTTCTCTTTGTGAGCGCTCGCTTGTTGGTTTTGTGTTTAACTCACTTTGATGTTTTCACCGTTTATTTGTTTTGACTGCAAAAAATCTTTTTCAAATCTTTTTTTTAGTGTTTCCACAGAGAGGAAACATCTTTTATAAACTGTGCCAAGGACACGGTTCCTCAGTGAACTTTAATTTTTCTTACTTTATTTCTTTCTTTTTTGCATATGTGTACAAACAGATTAAAACTTTTAGGTGCCACTTACATGTGCACCCTTTATGATTCTGACGACCTGAATGCAATTAGTGACCCTTTGAAAACCCTGAACAGCCCCAGAGATATTAAAGTAGGCAATATTAAACCGTACCAGAGAGATGAAAATCAACTATAAAGAATGCTGAGAGCAGGTGAAATTTGCCCATGCATTAAAGAGCTGCTTTGTATTACAGGTCATACATTCAGTGGATTTCTTTGGTCGTTACAGTCACTATAAGAACATGCTCCAGCTGTCAGTCAGAGGATGAGAAATGAGGCTGTTAGAACCTCAACAGCATAAAACAACTATTTATGTCCCTGATGGCTTCACGCCTGGATTTATGGTTCTTTCAACCCATCTCTCCAAAAGCCAGCGCTGTCTGAAAGTCAGACGTTAAAACACTTCTTTTTTTTACTTGGATTCCCAAGGATGATGATGGATTTCTGATTAGGTATAAATATTGCAGCATGTTTGATCAGTCGGCTTCTGTGCCGTCGCTCAAGCAGGGTTATCGCACTTTTGATTGTCAATAATTACTGTGTTAACCGAATTCCTTCAAAATGTTCCCTAACAATGTTCTTTAACATTTTTGATGGGTTTGAAATGATGATCATCTATTATACAGCCATCATAAAGAGGAATAAACATTATTTTGCCGCAGATATGCATCATCTTGGTGATGTGTGTGTACCTTAAAAACAATAATCAGTCCCTCCAGGATTTCGAGATGTTGCGATCGCAACTATTAACGCAAAATCAAGCAAACTCCGCGAAATCAGAGCGGCAATGCAATTTTTTCAAAAGCCCTCAACTTTCCCGCAACTTCGCTGAAAAAAAAATGTAATGTAATCTATGGATTATACCTACGTGAGCTGGGTTTAGGCCGTCGTGAGACAGGTTAGTTTTACCCTACTGATGATGTGTTGTTGCAATAGTAGTTTTCCAGAAATCAAAAATCGGAAAAAAAAGAAAAGACAAAGTGGATTTCTTATTTATTTGCGAGTCAAATATTATGACTGTTGGTAGTACCGAATCATTGACACATACCAATATATAAATGGGGCCCATTACTCCGTACATGTCACGGGGCGCCAGGGGGAACCCGGGGGCCCCATTTTTCTGTTAGTTCTTGTTAGATCGGAATGCAGTTTGGTATGAATACTCTATGAATGAATATGATGAGATGCTCAGAGCCCTTTTTTTTAAATGAGGCCAGGGGGGCCACCCCCCATTTCCAGAAATGTTCTAATTTATGGAAACATAGTCATGTGATATATTGTTATTGTGGCCATACCAGCCTGTCATTGTGCAATCCCCTGAGAAAGCTAAGCAGGTCTGGGCCTGGTTAGTAGTTGGATGGGAGACCACTGAGAACTCCAGATGCCACAGTGGGGGACAGTCGCTCCAGTGGTATCTGCCATTGTGTCCTTGGGCAAGGCACTTTATCCACATTCCCTAGTATGAATGTAGCATGTGAGTGAGTGTTGGTGGTGGTCGGAGGGGCCAACGGCGCACTATGGCAGCCTCGCTTCCGTCAGTCTGACCCAGGGCAGCTGTGGCTACAATCGTAGTTTACCACCACTAAGTGTGGAGTGAAAGAATAATCCCTTAATTCTGTAAAGCGACTTTGAGTGTCTATGAGAAAGCGCTATATGAAATTGATGCATTAATATTATTATTATTATTATTATTGTTTCAAAGGTAATTCAACGTAAATTATGATTATGCCTCGCACAATTCGATTAGGAACCCTTGGGCCCACCTCCAATTTTTCATCAATTTTCATTAAAGTTGTTTTCTCATTTATTTGTGGGTCAAATATTACGACGGTTGGTGATACGGAATCATTGACACAAACCATTATATGAATAGGGCTCATTACTCTGTATGTGCCTGGTGCCCCTGGGGGCGCCATTTTTTTACTCGGTTGAACCGAGTCATTTGACTGATTTCTCGGGAACGTGGTACATGCTATATTCGGCGTGGAGACGTTCTGCAGGCCCGGCCGTAGCTCATCAGAACTTGTTAATGAACATAGACATTTCTCACCCTTATTTTGAAACTGCTTGTTATATTTGGACTCACACCCCTGGATGGATGGTGTTGCTGACTTTTTGGACTCAAAACTCAGAAAACTGGATGGTAACTTGTATTTGTTTATGCAAATTATGTCATGTTAATGTTTTTTGTCAAAAATAAAAGATACAATTAAAAAAATAAAAATAGAAAAAATTTTCTTACAAGCCTTTAAAATGTGAATGATCATGTTGTCTAGAGGATATTTGGCACTTGGTGGAGATGTGTGCTCTCTGAGGGCTCTTGTTTATTTTGTATGTAACTAGTTTATTTTTCAATTTTGTAATTAAGTTTTTTTTATTTCACACCATGATTCCTAAATAACTGATCATGTGTTGTGTTTTTTTGAGTAATTAAAAATGTTAATTTAAATATCATTGTGTATATGTCTGTTGTATTTACTTCATTACTTACCTTAAATATTTTAGTTGTATTTCATGTTCATATGGATTTGTTGGGTTTTTTTTAAGAACTTTATATTTTTATAAGCACTTTGAGGTGCTGTAATTTGCCCTATATAAATAAAGTTGAATTGAACTGAATTGTATTAATACAGCCCTTTTATTTGAATTAGTATTTCAAAGATGAGCTATGGATATTTTGGCCTGGTTTTGGTCGTACGGGTTGTTTATCAAAGGAAAAGCTCTTTTTCTAAACTATTCCCGAGAGTAAAAACAGCATTAAATCTTGACGTCGTGAGAACAGAAAAGCTGGTGCCTTTGTTTAAGCTGTATAAAACGTATAACCTTTATTTTCTATAATGCAGAATTAAATCAAAATTGATTCAGTGCAAATCTTCATGCCAGGGGATTCATCAAAAAAAAAAAAGAAAAGGGACTAAAGGGAGGATGGATCTATTCGGGAATTTGAATAAATGTGCTGGAAATGGCACAGGTTAATAACAGGCATAAATCATATCTTTGTCGCAGCTTGAGGCAGCGACTTGTCGATCCTCTTGTCTTTAGTCATCTACTCTGAAACACCTGACAAAAATACAAACTCATAAATAGAGGCGACAGAAATCTCTGGCAGCCATTCTGACCTTGCTCTGCAGAGGAAAAAAAACAACAAGGGAGGAGTTGGAACTTAGATTCAAAAGCAAAGGAAAAGGCGTTCTGCGTATATATTCTTGTGCTTTTTTGTTTTCAGAGCTCGAGAACATTTCAAAACTGCAGAAAAAGTGAAAACCCAGAAAAACATCTTGCATTGTTAAATCAACACAATGGAATTTTTTTCATAATAGTCAAATACCTATTTTTCTCTGAGCCAAAGTTTAAAAAAAAGCCTTCATTTCATCCAAGCACACTGAATCAAATGAAAAGCTCTTTAATTACACTTTTTTTTTCTTATTCATTAAGCCCTGTACATGCAGTGTTTCTCAGTTTTCCCAAGTCATCTATACCGAGGTCATTACTCGACTTGCTGATTAATTTTTTATGACCAAGAACTCACAGGTAGCAGATTTCACAGCTCATCGTTTCAAAGATTGGGTTTCACACGAGAGTTCTCTGGAAACACGATAGCTTTTGGGAGAACTGATCTCCCCGGGGCAAAGTGAGGTTAATAATGATGATATGCAGTGGTTTTCTTAGGTCTCTGGGTCAGACGTGGAGTTCTGACATGGCTGTTATTCTGCTTAAAAGGCTCACATGGCTGATGACAAATGAAAAATGAATGCTGACATGATGCCAATAAGTCACTGACTAAAACAGCAATCGAAGGCTGCGATGCTTAAAGACTGTTGACAGTCATTTGACGACCGTACGTGACTTAACGGTAGTTTTCATTGCGATTCAGTTTGATCGAAGTAAGTACAATTGATTTTCCTTTTGAAAACAAGAACCAAATCCAAATAACACATAAATTATATTACACATAAAGTTATAAATGGAAATAAATCAAACACTAAAAAATTCTGATATATAAATAAAAGTAGTCCAAACAAAATGTATATATCTGCACAAAAAACAACATAAAATAAATTATTATTACAGGTACATCTTTAAAAAAAAACATACAGTATATATATATAGATATATATCATGTAAAAGTTCAATATTTTTGTTATCGATTTCAGAAAGTGAAACCAAAATGTAAAATTTGGTTACTTTTTCATAGCCATCATATTTGAAACATTTAGTTCACTTTCCTCACATTTAGCTAATTTTTCTTTCATTTGAGATAGAAATCATGTAAAACAGCATATTCTATATCATTGTTAAAATCTGTACATATGTAAAATAAATCTAAATCTAAATGTAAATGTTAAATCTAAATATAAATGTGAAACACCAATATTATATGTGAAATCTAAGTTTCAAATTTAAATCTCACATCTAAATTTCAAATTTAAATCTCAAATCTAAATCGAAATGTTCATTGTAAATCTAAATCTCCAATCGAAATTGAAATGGTCATTGTAAATCTAAATCTCAAATCGAAATCGAAATGTTAAATTTATTGTGATCGTGATTGACAGGCGCTGATCAGCCCACTCTGTATACAATTTCTCAACATTCATTTTTATATTTGGCGACTGATTTAACAATTACATTTAGAGTCAGGATTTAGATTTACATTTAACATTTAGATTTACCTTTTACATTTTGATTTAACTTTCACATTTAGATTTAACTTTTACATTTAGATACTTTTTCACGTTTACACATTTTCAACAATGATATAGAACAAGCTGTTTTACATGAATTTGTCTCAAATGAAAGAAAAATCAGCTAAATGTGAGGAAAGTGAGCTAAATGACTAAAATATGTCGGCTTTTAAACAGTGACTGAGTTTTTACATTCGGCACCCCATAGATAATATTAAAATTGTATTTCATTTCTTTCATATTTTAATGATTATGGCTTCCAGATAAAAGGCCAGTAAAAGAACCTTGACACTAAACGTGGTAAAAAAAGTTTTGCTCCAGTGTTTAGTACAACTTTGACAGAGGAGTAAAGAGTACTGATTTATCCTACTCAAGTACAAGTCAGTCATACATAAAACACTTAAGTACAAGTAAAAGATAGCTCAATCAAATAGTACTCAAAGTAAAAAAGTTACTTTCAGCCCCCACATTTATTTTTGGTAATAAATCTTGCCACGGGTCTTTTAAAAAGGAAGATATGAAATTTTGCAAAATTGGAAAATAATTAATTTTCCACATCTGTATAAAATAAAAGGTTTGTCAAAATGTACAATTCTTTTTAAATGAAATAACACCAATGAATTCAATTCAAATTTAAAAAAAAAAATACAAATTTTCAGGCTGAAATAGATAACCCCCATTTGATGCTGTTTAGACGCCGTGCATTGTCTGGTCATTTTGTTTTTTTGTAGCTTCACAATGTCCTTTGATCACATTGAAAAACAAATCATATATAATTTACTCAGTGACATTTGTGTGTAGAAATATCTTTTTCTTTTAAAACATACTAAAGAACAAGTAAAATTACTGATTTAAAAATATACTCAAAAAAGTATAAACACCGATTAAAGCAACTCAATGACGGTAACGTGAGTACTCGTAATCCATTACTTTCACCTCTGCTCACTGAGTGTGCAGTGTGTAGTACTTATACGATTTCAAACACAGTCATGGTGTCACACCCTAATCAGCTATAACTAAAAACACCTGCAGAGGTTCTTTACCGGCAATCAAAGCAACAATGGGATATATCTTAGAACCAAACGGAGTAAAAGATCACTAATATAACTTGGTAAAGCAAGTTTAGCTCTAGTGTTTAGTACAACTTTGATATATGTGTACCTAAAGAAATAAAAAAGTGATATTTCTCTTCAGAATAAACACGTTGTTTGAATCTTTAATCTTGAACCACAGATTTATGAAATAAGTAATTTACTATCCTTCACAGATGGCTATTATTATTTTCTCCTTTTCTGTCTGCATACGCTATCAAAAGTTAGCATATCGTGCAATCCAACCAATGGCTTTGTTCTAAGGCTGTGTTTAAAGTGTTGCGTTGCCTGTCCTGTCATCACTGAGAGGTGGACTGTTTATTCGTGAGGTGTGAAAAGCTGCAACAGTTTTCACTAATCATAACTATTTCCCCTCAGCACTGTATTTTCTGTTATTGCTATACTTTCTCTGAGCAGGAACAATTTTCGAAAACATTATTTTCCTTTTGTAATATGTTTACACTTTTTCAGTTTTTAAAAATGTCCTTCTTTTGACATTACACTTTGGTATATTTTGTTTAACATTTTTTTGGGGGGGGATATGAAGGATATGTACTTTAAAAACAGTATAAAACTGTGATAAAACCTCTTTTTTGTTTATTCAAACTCTAAAACTACACAAATGCCAGATGTCAACACTCTGGCTATTGTGTGGCTTTAAATTGAAAACAAACTTGAGTCAGAAAACATATTATTTTGTTCCTTACCAAGGGCATTTTAAAGTATGTATGTATCCGTGGGAGTTTGAAAAACAAAAGAATCGAACAGAATGAAGCAACTTTTAACAAGCAAGAAGTGTCAATAGTGAAGCTTCCTGTCTGATGTTTGAGACATTTGGACCTGCAAGACAAGTGTTGAGTCACATATGCTGATGTTCACTGTTTCCATAGCAACATTTTTTTTTGTAAGGTAAAGTCATTCTTTTTTTTAATAATAATAATAATTTAAAAAGACATGAAACATAAATATATAAAATGCAAAGCTTTACTTTTTGCTTGTGGAATATGAGGATGAAAATATTAGGGGGGATCAGGTAGCCTATTGATATTACTTCAACCAAACACCCATCAACATTGTAACTCCCTATTGTAGGGATGTAACGATTCACTCAACTCCCGATACGATTCGATTCACGATACTGGGTTCACGATACGATTCTCTCACGATTTTTCCATTTACAAAATGAGACTGTAGACAAATGTAGAAAATACTGTATTATTTTAATTTTATTTTTCATTGTCAAAAGAATTCCTTGATAAACTATTCAAAACAATGCAATTTAACTAAAAATAAATCTTGAATTAAATAAATAAAGGAATAATACAAATGAAAATGAAGCCTATTAATTTAAATTTTGGTTCTATAATAAACAATGCAAAACTGCATAATAGTTCTTTTTCTTTTTAAAAGTGCAACTGAAAATGTATTTTGTGCCTTAACAATTGGACTTTAAAAAAAAAAAAAAAACCGTCATTGCACTGATTTACGTCATATTTGTTTGGACCAGTAGAGGGCGCTGGTAACACAGTGGTCGGTTGGCATGCAGATATCTTGCAGTGAAGAAGAGAAGCTATGCTAGCAGACAGAGCTAATAGAAAAACGTGACTTTTACAGATATTCAAGTAATATTACAGATATTCTTTCGGTGCTAAAGGGGTAATGAATCATTTATTAACATATTTAAGAGTAGAAGGCGGCCAGAAAGAAAGTATTAGCAGAGTCCGCCCGCCGCCAACACTTCCGGATAGCGCCCTCTGCTGGTTAAAAAAAGTACTGCGATTCAATTGCCAGAAAATTGATATCAACCGTGATACCTATGAATCGATTTTTAACTGCCTTACGATTAATCGTTACATCCCTACCCTATTGTTTTTAAATTAGGGCCCAGATTTTTCATTGCTATGGAGCCTTAGACATGACATGATATAAAAGTTAAAAAAAAGTGGCTAAAAAAGCTACGTCATGCACACGAAACACTACTTCTTGGTCACGGAATACTATTTTGGGGGCCAAAAAACAATTATACCGTATGTACAAAATACCATTAGCATTAGCACTACAGTTGTTGTCAAAGACCATGGAACGGAGCTGCCCTCCTTGATACCGTGCTGCTTTTTTTAGTGTTGTATAACCGAGTGTGTGTCCCACTCAGTGTATGTGTCACATTCATAACACCAGGCTTTTTGGTGGAAATTGGACTCACTCACCATGACCTCGGCTGTTGTTTTTGCACATTGTCAACTCTGTGTTGTAATGTGAGGAAATAATAAAACAATGGACTTTCTTGATTGCAGTTGCATCATTCCAGGCTGACTTTTGACGAGATCACTCCAAGCCCTTAGAAACCAACAAAGTGAGTGTGCTTGGTGTCAGTTGTTTTAGACTGTAGGAATGATGTAGCTGTAAAGGATTCATCATGCAACGCTGTAATGGACCAAGGTTAGCACTGCTTACACCACTATGCAGATGATCTTGTAATATTCACCTGTCAGCAAGTGTCTCCTCTTACTGTGTAACAAGATTAACAATTACACTGTGTCTCATTACAGAAATAAGGAAACTTTTCAAGTTGCCAGATGCCCAGAGTGCTACGTCAATAAAAACTGTGAAAAGGCTGACGACCCCTACCAACATCAAAAAAAACTTTGAAATCGATCCAAAATCATTCAGGTAATTTGCTTGATTACAGTACCATCACTTCAGATTGACTTTTGACGAAATCACTAAGCCTTTAAAGAGTCTCTCAACCTCAAAACCACTTTTTTTCTGCTGAATACAAATGTATTTGGGTATGAAGTAGTGCTGTTGATTGATCCTGGTCTAACATTCAACATTTTATTCAAAGTATTTCAATTTGTCATATTTTACCCAGCTATTACGATTGATTTTTGCTCTTGGCTGAGAACAAGATCATGTGACGATTTGGGAACATCTTGCGTCACAAACAAACACTGTTAGCCCCGCCTCTTTTATAAAAACTAGCACCCATGGGCTCTACAATCTGTGGTGAGTAGGTTGAATTGAGAGAGGAGTGAATAGAGAGATATATTGATTAATGAGTAGCTAGTTATCATAGCATAGATTGTTCATTGGAGATTTTATAATTTAGACTGGGTGTGTCTTATCTGCTCCAGGAGCCCCGCCCATAATCAAGGCATTTTTTTGAATTTACCACCTCGTGGCAGGTCAGGTGAAAGCAGGGGTTTAGTTACTCTTTAAAAACAAAAAGACATCAAGCAGACTCACACAGTAGGGATTCTGTAACTGTAAAGGACTTTTGCATCATGTTTTCATTTGAAAAAAAACAAAAAACGTTGTGTCGTTCTTGTCGTATTCACTTGTCATTAAGTGTCTCCTCTTTCTGTGCATGCCTCTAACGTATTATGTAACAACATTAACAAGTCCAGTCACATGATCATGACAGAAGCAATAATGTGGATGTTATAAAATCCACAAAGGGATGTTTGTCTAAACAAATCCGATGTGTAAAACTGCAAACATAGCAACTGTTCTTTTTCCAGCCACTGTTTCACCTCATGAATGTTAATGATGAGGTGTTTGGAGGGTTATTTACAGCCAAAGATTGAATGCAGGGTTTATTCCCTGCCTGATAATGCCCCACTGTTTGTCTTCATGTGGAGATGGAGCGATGTTTATGCTCAGAGCTACAGAGCCTCCAACACGCCCCTACACAGACAGAGGCAGAAAAAGAAGGAAGGAGCCTTAAATAAAAGCACTAACATGGATTACTCGGGGTGTATTTGTAAGGAATGTCTGTAAGAATGGGACTCAAACACACATGCATGTTGATGCAGGACACAGTGCGTGCGTGGGCAAAGTCGCCAGCTCAGTGGACACAACACACAGCATGCAGGAGTCATCATGTGCTGCCATAGATGATCATCATAATGAATGTAAGGACCCAGACATGAGGAAGACACTACTGCAAAAAAAAAAAAAAAAAAAAAACCCCTGAGCATCTTAACAAAACTGACTGCTGTCCACATGATTATGAGCAAAAGACACGTCAGATTCTGTAAAAGACAAAAAAGCCCTGCTAAATAATTAGTTAATCCTATTGATGTGTGCATTATTTATGCTCAGCAGTCACAACTAACGATGACGGGAAAAGTTTTAGAACTCAGTTCACTTTTTCTTGGCTCTCAGAAATGATAAAAAAACTTTCTTCTTCCATACTTAGATATTACATCTGCCTTATGTCAAGCATGCCCTGCAATTGCCCTGCCAATGCTTTTCAAAGTGTGGAAAGATCTCCAGGCCTCACACGCCTTATACTTGTTGAATAATGCATGCTTAAAATTACAGTTGCAGCGATTGCCACCGCAGTTAGATCTGTGCAGCCTCTTCCTATTGATCACAGTCCCTATAATTCCCTCTGTCAAAAAGTGGGAGGGGACACAGCAAACTCTGATTGGATATTCAGCTTTGTCATCCTTGTAAACAAGGTCTGTCTGGGCAGGGTTGCACTGCGAAGACAAATTGCACATTTCTACCAATGCAGGGGCAGGACCTTTAGCTATAATGCTTTGTGAAATGCCTGAAATAACCACTCAGCAGATGTGCAAATAGTGCCTGTGGGCGGTTTCCTCTATATTTAACCACACTTTTGGACTTGTTTACAATACACAGCCGACGGCTTTCGCTGTCGGTAATTCCGTCATTACCCCCAGCAAATTGTCCACAAACAAGCCTATCATTTACCACTGAAGTAGTTACCGGGTAAAGTGACCCAGGGGGCTTAAAGCCAGCTTTATGTCTTCTGCCCATGCTTTTCTTTCTTGGGATCACATGGATCAGGAGCCTTTATTCAGGTAAAATCCATTAAAAGTGGGCAGGCTTGCAGCCAAAACTGTCCTCTGCTACACCACACCACTGTTTCACTATTTAAATTGTCCATATTCATTTTAGATAAGAAGGTAGTAAAGAAAAAAAAAAAAAAAAAAAGGACATTATAGCAGTGTTTTTCAACCTTGGGGTCATGACCCCATGTTGGGTCACCTGGAAATAAAATGGGGTCACCTGAATGTGCAGTTAAAACTTATTTCTATTCCTTGGCTTTTAACCCTGTATGAGACTCTCCCTCCCTGGTTTTAGTGTCCTAGGGTTTGTCATTATTCACTGTTGTGCTTATTAATTACATCAGTTTTTGTTCTTGTTTTACTTAGTTTATTTTACTGTTTTGCTGTTGTTTTTATCTATTTTGTATAAAACTTTGTGTCAGCAGTAGCTGCCTTAAAAGGCCATATAAATAAAGTGATTAAAAAATGATAAAAAAAAATAAATTTTTATATTTTAAATTTTGTTAAAATGGTTTTATTTATTTTTAAATTATTTTTGCACTGAACTTTTTTTTTTTAATTTTTCATTATGTGCACAAACATAACAAAACAACATCCCAGAGTTCCCTATTAAGCCCTTAAAGAATAAATAGAGTAAAAGAATAATAATATAAAATAATGAATAAAGAAAAACAATAACATACTGTACATATAATAAAATATATACAATCTATCACATAAATAGATATGAAGTGCAGGAAAGGAGCAGAAAGCTCAAAAAACCTAAATAATTTGTATTCTTCTTCAAATTAAAACATATACTATACTATATACTATATACTATATACTTTCTCAAATGTAAATCTATTTCAAATAAAAAGCAGTTTGTAAATATCTAAGCTGACACATAGTGTCACTTTTTATTTGTAACACAAATCTTTCTCTAAAACTAATTTTAGAGAAAGAAATGTATGATATAAAAATGGGGTCACACAAGAAAAAGGTTGTTTTATATTGATCAAAATCATTTAAAGAGGTGTATATTCAATAATGCTTGAAAAAAACTAGGATACTGTAGTTTAATGTAATACAATCTTTTACTCACACTTCAAAGAGGGGAAGCTATTTAGCTACATTTGTTCCTGATGTTGTATTTATGTACACCTGCTTTTCATGCTTGAGGCTGTGTGTTTGAAATCATGAGATGAAACGACAAAAAACCAGAAAAGGCTTCTCTATGTTGGAAAAATAGGTAAGCTTACGCACACCATGTTGAGAATCTACCAATTTACATTAAAAGGAACCAAACTGCTTTTTAATGGTGTATCTCATTAGTTAGCATTATATTAGATGTCACGTTGCTCCAACCCTCCTTAATCTCTGTGTGAGATCATACAATTACAAATATACTGAGAGACCACTGGGCATCATATTCAGTGTCAATGTTTAATTTGAACACTGTTGTTTTGATTTTAGCCATTTTGAGTTCATTGATAATAATAATAATAATAATAATAATAATAATAATAATAATAATAATAATAATAATAATAATAATAATAAAAATAAATTATTTTTGTACAGCACTTAAAGCTGGGGTAGTCAATTTATTTTTTTAATTAAAAAAAAAAAAAAAATCTTATTAGCATTGAAGCATTGTAAAAGTAATAATTTCTGGAAAAAAACGTACGTCTGCGTGCTGTCTGTGCCTTATATTAAGTATTTTAGTTAATAAAACCCCGGAAGACAAAGTCTTGGCGGTCACCCCTTCCCGCTCCAATCACAGGATTTAGAAAAAGGAGGGGTGAGCAAACCCCCACGAAGGAGCCTCCTCATTGGCTGCCGCGATATATAGTGAAGCGTGTGAACGGTGCAAACTTGTTTTCAGTCTTGGACTAACTTTGGACGCGCAAGTGGCTGTTTACCTTCTAGACAGGTCATCTAATGTTCCATTTCCCTTTATTTTGTGTGCATTCTTTTGCGTGGCGACACGTTTTACAGGTAGTGCACGTTCAGCTCTCGCACATGATTTTGTAGGAGGAGACTGGGAGGGATTATCAGAGTGGGGGGCGGGATTTAAATTCAGCCATGCCCCTCTGACATGCTTCAAGAATCAGGTAGTGCAGCTTTAATAACTCACTAAAACAAAAAAGAAAAAAAGAAAAAAGAAAGAGAGAAAAAGAAAAAAAAAAAAAAGAGAAAAAAATTAACTCACTAAAACTCAATGAAACAAACACAATAAAAAGTCAGTAAATGTGAAACATATCTTCTAACTAGTTTTTGAGCCATTTTAATGATGAAAGTAACAAAATATTGAGAAAATTCTGGATTTTTTTTAATTTTGAGAATGCTATGGTCCGGGATGCGGGGTGGCTACTGCTCGAGGGCGGCTATGGCATCCTGGTTGCGGGGGGGTTACCGTGGGCTGCTCCGCTGGCTCGTCTGGGCGCTTTGGCTTTTTCCCCTGGGGCTCACGTTCAACGGGGTTGTCGCTGTGTAATGGGCCAGCTTTAGTTGAAATTCATTTTATTTTGAAATATAATTTTTCTTACTTATGTAATTTTGTACCCGTTAAGATAAGATGTTGCTTTTCTTGTCACATAATGTGGAACAAGGAAAACAACCCCAAATAAACCAAACAAAAGCTGACAGAATCAGCTGTTTGTACATGTGTCTGACCACAGTCAGTTTTGATAGCAGGGGAAAGTTTTCCCTCTCTTCTGAAACAGAACAGAACATCACTGTGTTTTATGATCTGCAATTTCTTTTCTTATTATCCTCCACTGCCAGCCATGGATGTGAGCCAGAAGCTGTATATACCAGCGATCCAAGCATGGTCCTTCAATAAAGGATAATAGAAGTGACAATAAGATTTACCATCCTCATTCATCTTCTCCATTACTGTCTCCAAGAGACTGGAAACGAGCCCGTGCCCTGTCCTCAAAGACCACCTGGATATCTGCAAGATTTGGCATACATTGGAAATCCTCACATTCAATTTTAATTTAATGCAGTTGTGCTTTAGGGTTATATATATATATACACACAGTGAATATGTAATACAGTTATTACCCATTACTTGAACACTATAGACACATGCTTTAAACAAAGTAACATAACTTGAAGCTGCTGTTACTATACCCTGAACAGTGTAACCTTACCTTAATCAAAAGTGCTGCTTTGCACTTTAGTTGCATTTCTGCTACACACTTGCTCCTGCATACGACACACTATTTCATACATAAGACACTTAGTTCAAAAAGGAACTCTCAGGGTACCGTCGTGAAAACACATCTATTCTAAACACAACGCACATTGGGTAATTGAAAATACTTTGACACACAACTGAAAATACTTAGTGGCAAATATGAACACCAATCAGCAGCTGCTGTACAAAAAGCCATCAGTTTAACCATTTTGAGAACTTTGAAAGCATAGTGGCAAGGGGAGAGAGAGCGAGAGAGAGAGAGAGAGAGAGAGCGAGAGAGAGGACATGGTCGAAGAGGCCATGCAAGGACAATTATTTCAGATGATATCAGAGCGACTTTGTTGGACCATCTCATAAACCATGGTCTGACTATTAGGGAAACTGGGCACAGAGTCCACCCTAATCTAAGCCGGTTCACAGTTTCATCCATAATAATGACATTACGACTGGAAAACAGGTATGTCTTAAACTCTCTACTCTACTCAGACTGTATCTAGAGTATTTACAGTACTGTACCATATCACATTATGGTACAGTGGTACAGAACTGGTTCACCAACCATGATCCATTTGAAGTATATACTTGCCCCCGTTACTCGCCATTTCTGAATTCTGTATTGGACTTTGCTTGGAGATGGCGTATATGAAAGCCAACCACATGCCCGTATGCCTCTTCTGCAGGAAGTGGATATTTTACCAATGCTTAGCGAGAAAAGACATTGCTTGTGATGCTGATGAGATCCTGTGGCCAGACCCCAACAGACGGATGGATCCATCCACTGTGTTTACAGTATTTTTGTTTTACAGTATTTCTGCTTTAACTGAATTTACTTTACTGTGAAATACACTGTTGTAATTATTTTGAATTGAGTATTTCATTTTTTGATTGATGTGAAAACTGAATGGAACTGAATAAAAACAGTGAAAACTACAGACTGCAGTGTTTTGTATAAAGTAGACGAGTGTGTCGGGTATCATTTTCTTACCACAGTGACATTTTGAAAAAGGATTGTTAGGTTTTTATAGCAGAGTTTCAATTGGACATAAATGTGAATGCTTTATTTCTCAGTCTTGTATCTTATTTGCTTGTGTTTAGAGTTTTGACACAATGAGCCAAGTTTTAAAAACGTGTTCAAGCAATGGGTAAAAACTGTAATATAATTGAAAAAACATGGTGTATTTGGTATGAATACAGCAATGTATAGAAATGTGGTTCTATGTACACTATAGGTGAAGTCTCCACCTTTATTGGTATACGGTAGTAATTATTGTGTTTATATGTATATATCTTACGTTATGTTTTTAACTTATATATGGATAGTATATAATATTACTGTATGTACATTGCTTTTGTATATAGATGTATATAATGTATGTATATATAAGTAGATTATATCCAGAATTGGAGTGGATGAGGGTTTTCTGAAATTTCCTAAGAAACATATTATGATATATTATGTCAATCATTAACACAGGAGCGCCAAAAATGTATCTCTCTCCAACACAGCTACGTCCTCATATGCGCTCTTATTTTGAAAACAGCAATTTGACAACAATATGAAAAAAACTGGCATTTTTGTTTGTTTGTTTCTGTCTTCTAACATAAGAAATTAACAAAAAAAAAAAAAAAAAAAAAAAAACGTTTTATTTATCTCTTTTTGACCCTGATTAAAAAAAAAAAAAAAAAAAACACCTTGAATTTCAATCTTGATTTTTTTAATAACAGAAAATCCATAATCCAGGGGTTCAGACTATGGAAAAATCTAAATGATGACATCAAATTATCAAGATCATTTAATATGTTAAACAAGCTTGTGGAATGTATTACATTGAAGAAATGTAGAAGTGAGACTATATTGTGGTTTCAAATGAGTTGTGACTATGACTGTAGTTTGCCTTTATTTAATGTAATTGTTTTTTTTTATGGAGGGGGCAGATGTTTTTTTTTTATGTTTTTATGCTGCTTTTTATTCATCTTTTCTAGTTTTTTTTCTAATGTGGAGGAGAAATAAATTTGTTTTAATGTCTTTAATGAAATAAATAAACAAAAAAAAAGCTTTCTATAATATACTTTCTGTTCATATTTCTATGTACATATAGCCTCAATAATTGTACGGTTAATTTAATCTCCTTTATTATTGTGCTATTTTGTTGTCTTTTTTTCCTGCACTTTATCTGAGCTGTAATGAATGAGTAAATTTCCCCACTGTGGGATCAATAAAGCAAATAAACAAACAATGACAGAATCATATACTGCATTAGTATCTTTGTGCAAAACCCTTTAAAATCCTCTCATTTATGGCATGTTCGTACACATGTCACCTATGAGCCATTTTTATTAAAAATACAGCTACAACCAGTGAGGCTAGAAATGGACATGTAGACATAAAATTGCCATCACACTGAGCAAATACCCATGCACCTACAGTGAATGACATATGGAGAGGAGTGAATTTCACACTCCCTCTTCTGTAGAGCTGAATAAGGCTCCATCACAGCTGAATAACTATGATAGGAAAGGACAGAGAGAGGCTTTCTAGTAATTGTGCTTGTCAGGAGAGATTTCTCCCAGGCAGAAAATGCGGAGTTAAGAAGAAGAGTGAAGCGCGATAAACGGGCAAGGCAAGACTTGATGGATTCCGAAGGAGGATGACTGACCACTAATCGAGGAAGAGGCACCCCTCTTGTGTCTCTGTATGTCGCCCAGACAATGGAGGGCAAATTAGGTTTTCTTAAAGTCATACAGGAGATATAATGCCTGGTGGAGGATAAGGGACGGACATGAAATGAGGTGATATGGACTGAAAGATGCAGAGGACGCAGCTCCTTGAGGGAGTTTGCAATCAGTGAAGCGTGAAAAGAACTTAAGCATTATGAGCTGAGACAAGTCGTACTTTGTGCTCCCAACTCAACACGAACAAAATGTCAAATCTATCACTGCAGGTGGAGTTTGACACAGTGGCTACGTGGATCTCTGTTAGTGAGAGCAATGTGAATACATTTGTTTTTATCAACTTTTAAAAATGAGACTAATTTACCGTTTTAAAAACTGTATTCCTCCATCTTGAAATCACATGATTGATGACATCATACGGCCCCACTGCCTGTAAACATCCCATTGTTTTCTATTGGAGTATACATTCAGTCGGCTTTTTAGATCATTTAGCAGCTTTTTCGGTCAAAATGACAATTTGTGCTACTTTTGGTTGCTGTAAATAATATTCAAAAAGTTAAAGATGTTGATGTAAACCTCTTGGGTTTACCGAAATAGGATAAAAACAGTTGTGACCCAAAAAATAATCTATGACCGCTGGGGGCGACAGTTCCAACCCTGTGGATAGAAGTCCTGTTGGGTGGGAGTACTTCAACAGTCTGTCTCACTAACTTCAGCCACCAGAGCGTGTCAGCGCACTGAGCTAAAAAGCAGGCTGAATGCTTTACTCCAATAGAAAACAATGGGATGTTATAAGTTGATAAGAGAGAGGAATTACTGCAGTAGATTGACGTCGGATGGTCTATTTTACTGTCATGATGAGTGAATATTGTAGAATAATTCCACACTAGTAGTAATACAAGTGCAACAGCAGCTCGATGGCTATTTGCTGAGTTTAGCTTTAGCATTAGCTTGATTTCTAGCTTTAAATGCTGCATACTCAGTGGTGTGGTGGTTTTTTATGGTGAATAAGGTAGAGTTTTGTTTGCAGCGCCACCAGGACTTATTTCTGCATTATAGGAATTACAAATTGCGATCCTTTGCTCTCTTTTTTTGTGTATGACTGCCGAACTGCCGACATGCTAAGCCAACCGTGTCTCCGTGTCCGTGAGTGTTGTTCTCCTGTAGCAGAGGCATGCGCACGCAGGCACATGCTCACATGAAGTTTCAGAGCTTTCAATTGTGTCTTTCTGATCCATTTACACGTATGATTTACACCATAACTAACACCAGAGCGCTACTGTTTACCTTCATATTTAAAAGTGCAACGTCAAAAAAGGTCAGGTCTGAATCTTGGCGCAGCTTAGCGTTCTGAAAATTGTGTAATTAAATACACCGGTACGGCAGTATATTAAAAATTCACATCATAACAAAAATATATACCGGTAGTGGGTATGAACCGGTGTCATGAACTGAGTGCGCATCGTACTGAGATTGTATATGCTCATACAGTATATGCGCATGAGCGCACATGCGCACTACTGGAAAATTATTTTTTGCTAAAGAACTAATAATAATTTTTTTGTTTATTTTTGTTTTCTAAGTGATTGGACACTTGTTTTATTTATTTATTGGATTATGTTAGGGTTAGGGTTATAACCTCAGTACAGAGGTAAACTCAGACAGTGACACCGGTATACCGTCCAGCCTTAGTTTACTCTATATTTAATTATGTTACAATTTGACATTTTATGGCTTTAGCCCCACCCCTTTAACTGAAAGGCTTAGTTTGCATTAACAAGCAAGTAAACACTTGTCAGAAAAAGCAAGCTGTGAGAGTAAAAGCATTCATTTCACAATCCAATCCAGTCTGCTGGGGTTTTTTTTTTTTTTCTCCCCTGCCATGCATGTTTAGAAAACTTTGTTGAGAGCTTTTCTTCAAACTTCATTAACAACCTGTCTCTACGGCGCTCTTCTAATCATCAGGATGGAGGAAAATGCTTGCTGAAGTTTATATTTGCTTCCCTAGTTGTAACACTGAGCTGACTCCTCCGGGTGGTGAAATTAAACTGAACGCAAAAGAAAGAGGCGCTGCGAGACGACATGATTAAAACAACCACAGTCAAACTTCACATAAACAAAAAAAAAAAGATTCACATTCTCAATTAACGGAAAACAGTGAAGATGTTTCACAATGTGGGGCCACCTCTAAAGAATAGAGTCTGTGAAGCACCTTTTCCTTTTTCTCTTTGCTTCAACAATTGCATTTCTCATGATCTATTCAGTCAAATCTTACATTCACAAGAAGTACTCGTAATCCCTGTGCAGATTTCTGTCGACTTCCTCTATTTATTCCACTGTATGGGTGGCTTTCTTTGTACCACCGATCTGGCAGTAATCAGGCTGATTCAGTGTGTGCACATGAATCTCTAAGTTTAAAAAGGAAGAATAGTCACAGATGACTCGCTTTTTTTGTCTTAAATAAATACAATTTGCATTGAAACAGAATAAGAATTTTACTACATTCGTTTGATGAAAGCATTTTTGCTGATTACCATTAATTACTGTCCGTCATTTTAGCCCCCCCAAAAAGCAAAAAATTATAAAGTAAAATAGTTTTTTACCAAACTTTATTTGTACTCTTTGTTCAAATATGATGTTCCTAATTTATCCTCTGTGCTTTTGTCTCTCAGCTTTAAACCCAAAAGTCGGGTTTAACGCTGTATTTAATTTAGGATATCAAAGCAAAGGTTGTTGGTAAAATATAATACCTAAAAAGCATGAGAGATAGAGCAAGTAAGAGCTGAACCAGAGTCGTTATTAAAAACAGAAAAAGTTTAAAAGAAAGAAAAATGCATTAAAAATGTTAATATATATTTTATACACAAGGCTGTAATTATCTTAGCATTAATAAGGTGTCATGAACGCTGTCATTAAGTGTCGTTCCCTAAATTATGACACCTTTGGAGCAATGTTGGCATTTTTTAGGTTAGGTGGAGGAATTTAGTGGGGTTAGGTAGGGTTAGGGTAACCAAGGGTTAGGGCGGGGGTGTCATTTTGGTTCAGGGGCCAAATACAGTTTGATCTCAAGTGGGTCACAGATTTTAGGAGGGAAAACAAGCAATTTTAACATTTACGTCACCAACTTTGCACTTTATACGACATGTAAATGATACATAGAGTATGTAAGGTTCGACAATATCCAGGCATCAGTCCTGCAGGATTTTCTCTTTTAAATTTCATTTATTTTGTGACCAATTTTTATTTAATTTGGGGAAATTATGTGAAATAATTTCAGGAAAATGTGGTTCTTTGAACATTTTGAGATTTCAAATGACTGCAGTCATGTGATCCTCCAAATATTGTGGAGTTTCATTGAATTAGTTACATTATTACAACTGAATTATTTGGCAATTTTGACAATATCTTAATTTTTCTTTCTTTTTAACTTCATTTTTAGCCTTCCTGACACCTTCTTCATGCTAATGACAGGCGTCATGTCATAATAATGTCAACCTTTACAAAACTAAAGCGTTACCATCTTAAGCTTAACCTTCTTTTATCAGTGACATCTTCAGACGAGTGTTTAGTTGTCTGAACTGAGCCGTGTTGCTGTCGCTACCACTGAGTTGATTACAAACCATTTAGAATAAACCAGCAGCTGCAGCAGCAGAGCCAAGCCAATGGAACAGAGCAATCTGCTAAAGACACGGCTTTGTTAAAACAACAACATCCACACTTTGGTATCACAACAACCACTGTCAGTCAATGCTTTCATCAGTGTTTGAACTACTCCTTACAGGGACGCCACATCATTATGAGGGCTCATTGCTGCAGTGTAGAGCATGTGTGTGTGTGTGTTTGAGTGTGTGTGTGTGTTTGAGTGTGTGTGTGTGTGTGTGTGTGTGTGTGTGTGTGTGTGTGTGTGTGTGTGTGTGTGCGTGTGTGTGTGTGTGTGTGTTTGAGTGCTCAGCAGCCACATACAGCATGCACAAAGAATCAAATATTCTATGTTGTCGTGCTGAACAAAACCATTATAATAAAAATGAGTCTGTGTTGCTTTTCACATCAGCACTATAGCAGTATTTGTTAAGTCGATTTTGAGAGATTATGTCTGACCAACACAAACCGAGTTACTCTCATTAAAAGGAACTGAGGGAACTGGAATGGAAACATCCTTTTTTCAAAATTAAATACCCGAAAGCCATATTAAAAATAAAATACTGTTTTTCTTTGCAGCCCAGCACCAAATGTACAACAGACCAGTTTTTAAGGACCACAGCACAGTAAACTATAACCTTTTTGCCTTTACAGCTTTTATTATGAAAGGCCATGACTTAGCATTAGCATAAAGCTATGTAGCACAGTTAATACAGAACTTTAATTTGAATACATTTGTTAAAAGAAGTACTGTATTATTTGGAGGGCTGTGTGATACGGACCAAAACTCCATATTTTTTTCTCGAAATGTCAATATACGATTTGAATTTCGATATATTTTTAACTCAATAAAATCTAACCAGATAATTATGGGTTAAATTTGCTGAATTTTGCCAAATGCCACACAGACACATTTATTAACAAACAGTTGCACAATATGTGACACTTTTGGCTTTTTCTCCTATAAGGGACAGCATGTGTGAGTGAGTTCTGTAGTGTGACTTGTAACTCCTAAAACAGGTATTTTAATACAAAACAAGCTGTATCATCCAAATTGAAATCTCGATATATTGCGCAGGCCTTGTTATTTGTCCTTTTGGGAAAACTAGTGCACACCAACATAAATAGTGCTGCTTTGCATGTGTTAAATGCAAACGTAGATAGACAAGCATTGTTGTAACTTTGCCAGAAGGGGAGTCATGAGTAGAAAAGTCAACTACATTTGTGTATCATTTCCAAAATATTAATGTTGCCACCCGGCTGAGTGAGGACTTAAGCCTGAGGCACATGTTTATTTGTAACAATGTAAAACACATAACCACTTAATGCATGGAGTCTTTGCATATTCAAAGGTCTGAACTATCGAAAGGATGAACTGAGCCTGAATGACTTCAGTTCAATATTGGGGATATTTTTATGTTAGATCAGAACACACTGTTATTACTAAACTCTGAGGATGTAACGATTTATCCTTTAGAGCAATGAATTGATTTATATTCCTACGATCCAACTACATTGATCTGTGCTCGGCAAGTTGGCCTTCTGGATGACATTAATCGATCTGAAATCGTTTTAAAAAGTAATGAATTGATTGTATGGATACAAGGAAACAACACATTGGATTTAAGCACGACATATTTTATAACGATGTGCTTTAAGTGTTAGCTCGTTAGCATTAGCTTTGCAGAAGCCATGGTAAAACAAAAAGTAGCAGGTTTAACCATTACTAATTTAACAGGAACAGATCTTGATCGCACTTCATTTTTTATATTACTATTGTATTATTGTTATGTGTAAATCTAAGCAGAAAAGTCAGATAGAGGAACAGGTAAACATCATGTTGGTTGGACTTTATTCAAATAAAATGTGAATAAAATGTTGTTTACTTGTTTGTTTATGTCCATAATTAATTCATAGACGATTCAATTACAAGAAATATCAGGAATCTATGAAACCTCACCTGTACTGTATATCATTCAGGCATTTATTTCACTCACACTGGTTCAATTATTATTTTGGCTAAAAAGTTACTGAATCGATTTCAAGTCACTGAATTATTTTGGATCAAATCGCTCTAAATTAACCAATAATATTGTTCATGAATCGAATCTGCAACAACGAGTCGTGATTTGAATGGAATCATTGCTAAAATGAATCGTTACACCCTTACTAAACACCTTAATCCTGGGAGTCATTAAGAAGATAATCAGAGTAAATGTTCCACAATAATGGCAGCATTTGTTGACGGAGCAATGATGTCAATGAACCACCAGACATAGGCAATTGGCGGCCCTCAGTCTAATTTAGTGTGGCCCCCAAAGTAAATGGACAAAATGACAGAAAAATACACAAAACAAAAACAAGAATACATTAAAAATACAAAGAATTACAATATTGAGGAAAATACAGTAAAAGAACAGAAAATACTCCAAAAAACACACAAAACTACTACATGAATGAACAAAATGACAACAGCAATACACACAAATACTCCAAATAACACAAAACAACAACAAAAGTACACAAAAAACAAGAAAAATAGAAAAAAAAAATCTAACAAGCAAAACAGAAATACAGTACACAAAAATGACTCTAAAAAATACAAAATAACAACACGAATACACAATATGACTCCAAAAAATATGCAAAAGAACTACAGAAATGCACAAAATGCAATCACAACAAGCAGAATGACAGAAAAACACACAAAATTACTATAAAAACTTTTTGTTCTTTCCTGCGTTAATGCTTAGATTGCTCATTATTCAAAATGCTGATGTGAATGTTCATAATGTGGCCCTTCGATCAAACAAACACATTTTTGTGGCCCCTGCTGTGCAGAAGTTACCCATCTCTGCACTAAACCTTCCCTAAGGCAAACATATCTAGTCTGATTTGTGCGAGACACAGACTGTTATAAGATGAATGATAGCTGCCTCAGAATAAGACTAGTCAAATGTGTGTGTGTGTGTGTGTGTGTGTGTGTGTGTGTGTGTGTGTGTGTGTGTGTGTGTGTGTGTGTGTGTGTGTGTGTGTGCGTGTGTGTGTGTGTGTGTGTGTGTGTGTGTGTGTGTGTGTGTGTGTGTGTGTGTGTGTGTGTGTGTCTGTGTGTGTGTGAAACAGGTGGCAACTGATTTCCCATTTGCATTTCTCCCCCAGTCGGATCCACCAGTATTAATGAAGCTCAGCTGTAACTGGATTGTGGACACAACAGCAGCAGTTACACCTGGTTTTACGCGCAGCTCGTAGCAGTCTGTGCTCATTAGGCTGATTACAGCGAGTGGTGAGGAACAGGCGGCAAACTATTTAAAGTATGACGGATGAGCTGATGCGTCATGTGGGAATCAGGCTGAGTTCAACTGCAAACAACAGAGATGGAAATAGAAACATCATATTTGGTGTGTCACTACAAATAAATCTTGTATAGATCTGTTTGACAATCAGACGCTGGTTTAATTCAACCTAATAACTGTGATTGATCATCTCTGCAGCATCTCTAGTCAAACACACATCTTTTGTTGTACTTTATTTACTTCTTCAAGTGGGTTATCGCTCCAAAGGGGTCCTCGCTGGCCCACTTCTGTCTCAGCGTGATCATTTCTCATTTCAAGCCTCAACCTGGAAAAGGTTTGCATGAGTGTTTGGAGACATATCGATCGAAGCCCTGTGTGTCGTTGTGGTCGAGTCGGGTGATCAAAAGCCTTAATGCATCTTCTGTGGCTCATGCGTGTTATGCAAATTGTCGTGTTTTAATGAAGGCATCATGAATCATTCAGGAGTGGTACACAGAAAAACACACCGCAGGAACCAATTCCAGTATTGAAGTGTTTCTGCCTGCTGTCTTTTAGACAGAACTTAACGCTACTTGCTTATTAACTAATGTGGTTGAACTAAAATAACCTGTTTTTGCTACATGGGCGCACAAAACTTTAACTCAACCACCTAATTCAGTTTTGTTTGACCATCATGTGACAATAAGGTTACTATACAGTTTAAAATATAGGCCTACTCATATGCAGAGTTTGTGGGGGGGTGGGGGGGTATAAAAATTGTCAGGTTCTGTTTGGTTTTAGTTGATTTTAGCCCTTGTGGTCCTCTTTTTGTTTTTTTTGTGAGTCTTTTTTTATTCAGTCTAGTTTCCGTTGTAGTTTTTATTTCATGTTTTAACTCTCGTGTCTTTGTGTTCCCAGGTCTTCCTGCTCATCACTGTGGTTGGGTTGTGAGTGATTAGCTCCCTCATGTTTTCCACCCAGGTGTGTCTTGTTCCCAATCAAGCCTCCATCACTATTTAGCTGAGTGCTGGGTCACAAAACGATTGCTGGTTCATTGTCAATGTTACCTTCGTGTGTCCTGCTCCCAGTTTTCCATGTGCCTCCATGTGCCTTTTTAAGATTTGGGTTTTTTGTTAGTTGTATAAATAAATATAGGTTGTGTTTGAAATTGCAGAAACCCACCATTGTGCTACTGACAAAGCTTGAGTTTAACTTCAAAACAAGAGCCCTATTTACGAAAGAGATGCTTTTATTTTGAAAAGGGATTGTTTGACTTCTAGCTCGAAGGCGGTCCCAGGACAATTTTACATTCCGCTCGCAATGCATCATGGGGCAGTTGAGTATGACTAGTATGCCCTTCGTGCATACTTCAAAAATGTCCCATCATAGTAGACATCTGGGTATTTCTCGCATACTTGATCATACCATACTAACTAATTTGAATGCATTAAATACTTGTTTTGACGTCAGACTTAGTAGTATGAGTATGAGCACACTTTTTCTGCAGGAACGGGACGTACCTGGTCACATGACTACTTCTCTCCAGGTAAATATGACGTGCTACGTGTAGACAGAAGAGGAGACTGCTACATTTCTTAGTGGTATACTTAAAAAATTATTACTGCCACATTAGGCGTGAAAGAACAAAGGAATACAGACTCTTATAAGGAGGTTTGGAGCGTCCGTCTTCTTTCACCGAAGTCTCGCGGGATGAGATTTCAGGGGGGTTGCGAGGTTCCAGCCCAAAATAACGTTCAAAGCGCAATTATACAGTTAGAAATATCGCTATTTTTTAAAATCTGTCATGGAAACCCAGCTAGTGATAGGTTTAAGTTGACCACAAATCAGGACCATGGACAGCTCTACACCAACTGCTTTTTTATGTTGCTTTGTTATAATCCTAAAGTCAGGCCCAGGGACAGCTCAGCTCGAAGATAATGAGGTCAATAGAAAAGAGCTAGTAAACTTTGTGACCGTGTTAGCACTGATGTATGTTTAGAGCAAATTATTCTGAGGATATGGCACTTTGTAGTACAAAGACGCAGGATTAAATTTAGCCAAATGGTGGTGTCCATCAGAGGAACAAAATTATAGAATACAACTCCAGAAAACATCAAAAACTGTGGCAATTACCAAACCTTTAAAGCACTTCTCAAAAATTGGTTGAAAACAAACCACTCATACACCCATTGATAATAGTGTGCTTTTTTCTTGGGCTCTTTTGTTCCTGACTGCTTTTTTTTAAATTGTAAATAAAGGCCATTAGTGAGCTTTCCTCTAGTGGTAGTGCAGGCCCTGATGTATTGAAGTCAAAATTATTAAGATTGCATCTCATATTCTTTGCTTTCCTTTAGCTGACCTTTTTAATCTATATTTCTCTACCTGTGAAGTGCCTTCTATGTGGAAATGTGCAAAGGTTATTCCCCAACATTCATAACTATAGACCAGTTTCAGTAATTAACTGCATTGTCAAAGTTTAATCAACTTTCTGACCATTTATCCAACAATAATTTGTTATCACCACTACTGAAATTCACTTATATTTTTACTGGTGCTTTATTAATTGACTCTACCAAAGCATTTGACATGGTTGATCACTATCTCCTACTAGACAAAATTCATGTGATTGGTCATGACACATACTCTCTTCTCTGGTTCAACTCATTTAGGTAGCTAACCAGATTTCAGGGTATAGATAGCGGTGTCCGTCAGGGTTACTTTCTTGGTCCTTTTTTGTTCACAGTCTTCATCAATGATCTCTCTCTCACCTGCACAGATTGTAATATTCATTTTTATGCAGACGATATAGTAATTTACTGCTCAAAGTCTGACATCACCGATATTCAGCTATCACCTCAACATGACTTTGATACAGTGCAGCTATGGCTTCAAGATCATGAACGACTACTTAATCAAAAAAAAATCTCACTCAATATTATTTTGGTGGAATAATATTTGTACATATGCCCGTGAGGAGAGCTCACTGTTCCACAAATGAAAAATGATATGAAATTATGGAGAGGGTACTTTTGATATGAAGAGGTGGTAATTGGCAAACTTTCATTAATTATAAAGCCCCCTTTGATTGGAATGATCTTCCTACTTCTATCCGCTCTATAACCTCATTTAATATGTTTAAAAATGTTCATGTGGAACACCTTCAAAATGTATATGTCACTGTTTTTGAGACTTCTTGCTCATACCTTGTATTTGTTAGTTTATTTCTTAAATGTTGTTAAAACTTATATGACCTTTGACAGTAGAGAGCCCTGTGTGTTTGGTGTGTGTGTGTGTGTGTGAGGTATGTAACATACTGTAATGTTTGCCTCTATGTATTATTGTTTTATATTGTGTGAAATGCATGTATAGCTGCTTCTGTCTTGTTTTGAACACTACTGAGGACTCCCTTGAAAACGGGATGGTTCATCTTAAGGGGTTTATTCTATAAATGAATAAATATGTTGATTCATGTTTTCTGTCGTCAGTCAGTTTAATGTTTGTCTCATTGTGCCATGTTGCTTAACTGTATTTTAAATGTTATTCAACTGTATTATGTGTTATACCACATGTTTACCTGCCTTAGGATGAATTTAGCTATTCATACATTTCAGTAAATTACAGTAAATTTCCCCACTGCTGGATCAATAAAGCTGCTTCTTCTTCTATTGTGCTAACTCTGGCATATTTATGTTGACACATTGATTAATATGCAATGTCCTAATTCAATTCAATAAATACATGAAATGAATAATATATATATATCATTAATGCTCACAACCTCTTGTCTGTAGCTCTGGCTCTGTTTTAGTAGTGATGTTGATGTTTTTTCGTTAAAAAATTCACTTTCTGCTGAGAACTCTCTCGACACAATGCGAGCGCACATCTCATTGTCCACTTTGTCCTGTGCAGATGTTTCCAAAAATTGTCCCTTTCGGCCTGTGACACAGGCAGGCTGGCTTTGAAATGGTATTACCTCTGCATGTCTCATTAGATCGTGCTACGGCTGAGTGTCTCTGCTTCCCCTCCCTCTCATCATCCCCTCTCCCTCACACAAAAGCATGCGCTCACACACACACACACACACAAACATCCACTCAATTGCTGGCTGGCATTCGAGGGTGTCTGGGCTTGCATGTAAAGCAGTTTACTGTGGAAAGAATAGCCTTCTTAAAGGATTCTCTGTATGCAGAATCATACCGATCTATTTGACTTCGAGTGAGAAAATTCAATTTTAGCAGAAGGTGCGAGCAGCAGCGTGCTGAGATGAAGAAATAGAAACAGAAAGGGAGTGCTTAAATTAGATGGGAGTTGTTCTGGTTGTTGCTGTCTGTGCAAGAGCTTTCATTTGAGAAACGAATGCGTTTAGAGTTTCTTTTATTTAACTTTTGCCAAAAGTGGAATCAATAGAAGTTATAGGTCACAAAGTTTTATTAAGAAAATGAAGAAAAACAAATCTTCCAGATATATCTCTGACGGAAACCATTGCTTCTTAATCTACTTGGAAAATGCAGAAAAGTGAAAACTGTAAAATATAAAGCAGTGTTTCTTAAATAGGGGTACACAATGGCGCTACAGAGGGTACTTCAGAGAGAGAGAGGGAGGGAAATTAACAAATGAAAGCATTATAAACATGTTTTATAATGTTTATCTTTAGTTAAAAATTCTAATCACACTGAATAGTACCAGCAACTCACAAAACGACAACAAAACACACAATAAGAGGAAAATACTGTGTACTGAAAAATAAAAGAACAGACAAACAACAACAAAATACACAAAATGACACCAAAATGACACACACTAAAAGAGAAAAATACTTACAATTACCAGCAACACACAAAATGACAACAAAGACACACTAAATGAGAGAAAAACACACAAGTACACGACAAAATATAACAGAAAAACATCTGAAAACGACACCAAAAACTCCCACACTAAGAGAGAATAATTTAAATCATACCAACAAAACACTAAAAAACACAAAATACAAGACAAATATACTGAATAATTAATAATACACAAAATTGCACCAAAAACACACACATTAAGAGAGAAAAATACTTACAATTACCAGCAACACACAGAACGACAACAAACACACACTAAATGAGAGAAAAATTGACAAGATCACAACAAAATACACAAAAATTACATAAATATACAAAACAACACAAGAAAACAACTAAACGACACCAAAAACTCCTGAGAAAGAGTAATTTGAAAAATACCAGCAACACACAAACAATGAGAAAATACACAAAATGACACCAAAAGCACGCACACTGAAAGAAAAAAATACACAAGATCGCTACAAAATACACAAAAATAACAGAAAAGCAGAGAAAATGACAAAAACAACCAAACAACACCAAAAACTTGCAGCTTGAGAGAGAATCATTTACTAACCATACTTAAAAATAAAAAAGAACAAACGGCAACAAAATTCACAAAACGACACCAAAAACTCATGCACTGAGAGAGAATCATTTAAATAATACCAACAACAACAAAATCAAACAAAATACGAGACAAATATGCTGAATAATAAAGAGAATGGACAAACAACAATAAAATATACAAAACGACACCAAAAACACACACTGGAAAAAAAAAATACACAAGATCACAACAAAATAATAACAGAGAAACAGACAAAACAACATAAGAAACAACCAAACAACAACAAAAACTCACAACCTGAGAATAATTTAAATAATACCAACAACTCACTAAGATAACTATACTTAATAATAAAAAAACAAAAAACACAAAACAACACCAAAAACTTACGCACTGAGAGAGAAAAATTTAGATAATACCAACAACAACAAAAACATACAAAATATGAGACAAATACATGAGTCAGTATTGGTCCCACATTAGGAGGGAGATAACAGTAAATTATAAAAACGATCATTCTATTCAGGAGGCACTAAATACTGTATCATTGCAGTTAGTTACAAAATGAGATTCTTTAAAATGTGTTATTACTCATTAATTTCATTATTAGCTCACAGAATTCTGAGTAAAGTGCTGATATGAAGTGCTATCCCCAAGGTTAAAGGTCAATCTTGGCTGCTTTTTTTTTTATTGCTGGAAAGTGTTTAAGACGTGACACGTAACCTCCAGGTTTCTCACCCTCCATTACCTCCTGAGGTGAGGGGCCCCCATCAGAGAGGGAGCTGTCCCTTTAAAAGTAGAAAGGAGTGCCTACATTAAACGGCTCCTATTGATCCCTCTGCAGATGTTTTAAATGCATTCATTCAAAAGCCGCCCAGAGAGGAGTGAGTGTCTCCTTTAAGAGCATTACTAGGAACACCTGTCACGGTTCCCCCCTCTCTGAACCCAGCAGTGTTCAATATTGATGAGCACCTCACCTCTGCGTTGCACTACTTTTCCTCTTTATTGAGTAGTAGCGGCATGGCCCCGTGACCAAACTGTGAATCCTGTCCACTGGTTGAGTGTGTTTTATCCCGGATTTCAGCTTGAATTGTGTAAACATTGACACGAGAACAATCTCAAACTTAAAGCGTACCGTGCAAGAACCCAATCGATTTCCTCCCACCAGGCAATTTCCAGAGTACTCGGCCAAAATATCAGCTCCGATCAAAGTGAAAGGGAGTGATCTGCTACATGTGGGGAGTTTGTGGAGGAAGAAAATCTGATGCATTGAGCAGGGACTTATTCATGTGATGATGTAAATAAACACAACTGAAATTTAAAGAGGTCACCTGCACACAGGGGCGGACTGGGACAAGAATCCGGCCGTGGCGTTTGCTCCCATGGGAGCCTCTGTTGCAAAACTACAATGCAGGAATTCCTCATACATTAGATTCCAACCTGGTGTCCGGGACCCCCCCAGGGCGGAGCCAAGGATCCTAAGGGTGGTGCAAGGCTTTGTCTGCTCTGAGGCTACCAAAATTAGATTTGCAACTATTTACTAAAATCACGATAAAGCTGTTATTAAGTCAGTGATACTCAACATGTGACTCTATATTATTCCCTTAAAGATGAGGAACATTTTTAACCCCTTTTACCTTTTTTTGTGTCCAATTTCCTTTGTCCCATTTTTGCCCCTTTCAACATTTGTGACACTTTTTTTTTTTTTTTTTCATATTACCGCTACCTTTTCTTATTTTCACTACATTTTGCCTCTTTTTGTTTCACATTTTTGCCTTTTTCTCTGGTGTTTGCCACATTTTGCTCCTTTAGGCCACCTTTTGCTATTACATATGATTTGTTTCTTCTTTATTTGCCCTTGTTTGCCACTCATGATGATTGCTTTTTGCCCATTTTGGTAACTTTTCACTCTTTTCTTGCCACATTTTTACCACTTTTGGTGCATTTCTATTACCAACGTTATTTTTTGTCCTTTCTAAACCCATTTTTACTACTTTCTTACAATTTGTTCACCTTTTCCTCCCCATTTCACTGCTTTTAATTCATTTTGCTGCATTATGACCATTTTCACCCTTTAACTTGTTTTTTTTTTTTTTGCCACTTTAACACACTTTTCACCTCTTTCAAAGGTATTTTTTAACAGCTTGACTCTTTGGGTGAACGAGATTGAGTAACACAGTATGAAGTAGTTTCATCAAATGTTTTTACATGAGAAAAGAAAATGAAGGAATTTGCACCGCCCCATATAAGCCTTCTGATGGGTCATGTCAAAATTATCAAATTGGGCCGGACCACTTCGGGTCGACGGCCCACCGGGTTGATGCCCAGTATACCAGATGTCCAGTCCATTATTATCTGTGAGAATGACCTTTATCTTTCCATGAGCAAAGAATACGTCTCTCATCCACCATCCTCCACCGTTTGATTACGACTACAAATTGTCTATTTCTAATCACTCAGCTCAAAAAGGCGTTACAGCTGTGCATTCAAAGGTAAAGACAAGAGCCAGAGACATATATTAGAGGAGTGTTTCTCAAATGGGGGTACGTGCACCCCTAGGGCAGAGGTAGGCAACTTTTTTCACAAAAGGGCCAAAAAAAGTGATTTTCTCATCCGAGGGCCACATTATCAACATTAATGTCAGCATTTAGAATAATGAGCAATACAGTAAAGTGTTTTTGGTGTCATTTATTGTTTTGTTTTGCTTTTTGTGGTCGTTTTGTGTGATTTCTTTCTTATTTTGAGATTTCTGTTGTTGTCTTGTGTGTTTTTACTGTCATTTTATGTGTGTTTTTGAAGTCATTTAGCGTATTTTACTCTCATTTGGTCTGTATTGTGTTGTTTTGTGTGTTATGTGCCAATTTGTGTATTTTTGTTGTCATTTTGTGATTTTGGAGATATTTTTTGTGTATTTGTTTTTTGTGTTTTTGTTAAGTTTAAGTTTTGTTTAGTTAAAAAATGATTATCATAATAATGATGATGGAAATGATCTTAATTAGAACATGAACTGACAATACAAAGGTCAGACTTGGGTTCTTGAGCCAAAAAAGTTTGAGGACCTGGCGCCACTCACCAGTGAGGGATGTGAAAAAAATCATTCCACTCACTTTTCACAGAAGGATTAATTGTTCTAAACATATTGGTCCAGTTAGATTGATTGAATGGTGATCATGCCAATCACAGCTATTTGACGAAGCTGCCGTACCGAGAAGGTAAACAAAGAGTTAACAGCAATGAGTAACGCGTAGGTAAAGTGACAAGAAATGAGTTACAGGTGGCAAAAAATGGTCCAAAATGATCAGAAATGTGACAAGAAAAGACTGAAAAGTGACTAAAATGGTCCAAAATTATCCGAAATGTGGCAAGAAAATACTGAAAAGTGACTAAAATGGTCCAAAATTATCCGAAATGTGGCAAGAAAATACTGAAAAGTGACTAAAATGGGCCAAAAGCAGTCAAAAGTGGCAAAACAATTGTGAAACAGGGAAAAAATGTGGAACAAAAAGAGGCAAAATGTAGGGAAAAAAGGAAACAAGTGGTATTTATTGGGCAAAAGGTAGCTTATTTGGATGAAAAGTGGCAGAAAATGGTTAAAGAACCAACAAAAATTGTATAAAAGTGTTAAAAATAGACAAAAATTTGAAAAAAGGGATATTTATATGCAAAAAGAAGCTGAAATCCGAAAAAAAAAAAACAAAAAGGGTTAATGTTTTGGAAAAAGGGCAAAAAATGGCCAAAGAAAAAGGTAAAAAGGGGTTAAAAAGTTTCCCCTTTTAAGGTTTTCTGGGGGAATAATAATTTAAATTGAGTCATAAAGAGCCATATGGTGGGTATCGCAGACCTAATAACAGCTTTATCATGTTTTTTGTAATAAATGTAATAAACTAAACTGGGAGTTGACGGTTGCTCTACCCTTAGAACACTCTTACTTTTAAAACAGCTGCTCCCCCCTGTTGAGAATCATTGTATTACAGGGTTGTAAGAAGCCAAATATCAAGAATTAAGGAAGAATAAAAACTTCAGAAATGATGAATCTACAATAGATCGACTTGTGACTTAATTAAGCCTTATATCGTGACTGCCTGTAATCATGAGTTATTAGCATGTGAATAAGTTAGATATTAGTTTTGCTTTAAAAGAATTCATATCTTCTTTGGAGGAATCAAAAAAGTTAGCGCGACACAGAAGGTTGGTTAGACTTTTGAAGGAAAACGTAAAAGGTTTCCAACAAATGATGGATGACTCCATCACTCCCTGTCTTAGTTGGAATTTCAGCATCATCAAAGGTGACACATTTTTCCCCCCAGAGCTGAAAAACGAGAGCGAGTGCAGCTTTGGTTTGGATAATTGGGGCTTCGGGATTTAGTGGCGTAATGGGAGCACATTGACTGCAGAGATAACTCTTTTTTTTATCTCCTGACTTTCCAGCAGATGACCACCTCTGTTATTTTCTTCATTTTGTTTTATAGAGACAATAATAATCATAATAATAATGCATCATGCAGTTTGGTTGTAAAACATGTATCGTTTTATACGAAATAGGTTTTAAAACACGCTTGGATACATTTTTATGAACTTTTTTGTATAGTCTTGATTATACACTAGATTCATCTAATTATGAAAATAAAAGTAATACATGATTATGTGCTTAACTCATTTCTAAATGCTCCAAAACTGTATTCTAAATGCTCAATATACAGTGTATGTGTGTGTATAAAATATAGATATTCGACTGTTTTCACTGGCAATAAAACATTCATTTACGTCTATAAAAAGTTTTTTTTAGCTTTCGAAGTAAGAGAGCTATCAAAAATGTAAGAGGATTCCCAGGAATTTCACATTGTATGTACAGTATATACTGTATTTTAATGTCATGGTACTTGCACAGTTGCCCATTGGTAATACAGAATGCCAGGTCAGGTGGTTTTCTGACTTGTATAATTGATTTAATATTTTCAAACCATGCAATATGCATGCATTACAGTGATACATTAGGGAAGTCTTTCAGTGGAGTTAAAAAAATATAAAATTGTGTTCAGGTTTTCTGAATATCTGTGTAAAACCTTTCCTAAAGAGTGGAAAAGTAAACCATGAATGGGATACCAGTTCATTATGGGTCTTACTCACAGAGACAACTACTAAAATATATACCATTCCTCACCCCTTCTATTGTTCTACCCCGACTCCCCCTCCCTTGTTCCCTTCCCCTTTAACAAGGTGTAACACTACCCGCTTTTTTATATTCTCCTTTTAATAAAGTTGTTTTTACTGTTCCTTAGGGAGGGCTGGTGATGGTCACAATTATGCAATAAAATGGATTTACCTCTGAAAATGCAAAAAATAAAATCAAAATCAAAAAAGGAAATATATATATCCTCTGTTATGGATGATTTGGAAGCTACAAGAATGAAAACTTGTGTACTATGGAAGAAAAAATGTAAATAAATCACTTACATCCTTAAGCATAAAACAATAGGTTATATAACGATAACAATTCCTCCAGCATCTCCATATTTAAAGTTCTTGAGTTAGCATATATTTTACAAAGTGTCTAAACTTCCGGATCCGAATCTCAGACATATCTGACATCCTGTGAGCAGGCGCAGCTACGTCACTGCCGGACATTTTCTACATAAGCGTAATGTACATGTGTTAACACTGTTACAATAGCCGAGTGGTCTAAGGTGTGAGACTTATAGATGTTCCTTTCCGCTGACATGGGTTTGAATTTCACTTCTGACATATTTATTTATTTTTCTTCATTTTAACATATTTAGCACAGTAAATTTCACTTTTAAAAATACATATATGAAAAAAAGAAACATTTAGGGTATGTCCTGGCTTAGGGATAGAGTTAGGGTTAAGGCTAAAATGAAACTGACGAAACTATAGCTAGAAGGACACGGGTCCTGCAGTGACGCGCTACTACCAGCATTGGGCTTACTGCGGATCTATAGTCAGGATTGTCTGAGGTCCGGGTCTGGACCAATAGCAACAGCCTATATTTTATTTAAAAACTTTAATGTCATTTCTGTGACTATTAATGAGGAATTACAGGCCTGTATAATAAAATACAGTTATAGCACCCAATTTTTGATGGAAAATGATTGCAATCACAAAAAAATGTTCAAGCTCTTTCATATGTTGGAGATAATCATTGAATTTGTAGGAATTCAAATGTCATTTTCACTGATCTGGACTTGGCCATTGAGTTTGAAACACCTACCCTAGAGTTCTCTCAAACTCTTATCTTTCACTTTAAAGACAGACTGTAGATCTATTTCTGTCTTTTTACACCAACCACTTTGCTGATTAACATCCATATCCCAAATTGCTTCTTAAAAGTGCTTCCAAAGTAACTTACCTGACTTTTTTTCCAGTTTTTCTCCTGCTTTTCAAGTTTTTCCTTTAGTTTTGAGCTGTGTGAAGTTAACCTTTCGTAAAAGCCCCGCCCCCCTTATTTACTTTTGGGATGTACGTCATGGTGTGCTTTTTGGAGCAATACCTGCACAATATCCTCCAGATCCAGGCAAAAGGGGTTAAAATATGCTGTGGAGGGATATATTCAACATATTTCAATAAACAACAAACGGGACGTTACAACTATGGAAGCAAAAACATGCCGGACCAGTAATTTTCCTGCACTACTGGGTACATTTTATTATATTATAGTGTTCATATCCTCTTTAAGCTATTAGAGCATTACCGCAGCTAATGGGGATCTTATTAAAACAAACTGTTACATTAGCTCGCTAGCTGAACCTACTGGTGACCCAAGGCTAATAAGATAGCAGCTATTAACACTGCTAAGTGGTAACAAAGCCTGTTAATGTAGATGAATAGAGATTGGGAGACTTGTATACTTCAGGAGGATGTTGACTATTGATAGTGTTATAGTAATATAATAGTTGCTAACAACTGTATACTCCGACAAGATGAATTAACGTTAAAAACATGCACATCTCCCATACTACACATACACGCATACCAGAGACGTGCTGTGATTACTAGGGTTGGGTAGGCAGGGCGTTGCAAATCGAGACCACCAATGTCAACACCAATGACAATTTCATATGTTTCTGCTGGCAAGTGTTAATCTAACAAAATCAACATTGTAAAACACCATTAGAGAAACAATTACTCAATATAGCCTGCACTCCCAACAAGATATATCTCATGACACGGCAGCGCATCCGTTGTTTGTGTTGAAAACACAGAAACACTCAGAACAGCCAATCCTTCCTTTTGTACGGTGGCTGGGAAGTGTCAGGTGAATGCATTTACAGAAACGAACACAAATGCAAAAAGGTCACAACACGGATGCAAAATGGCCACAATGGAAGCGTTTCCGATGGACCGGTATTACAGACGGACACGTTTCTGGCGGATGTTTTTAACCCACCAGAACAGAGAAGAACAAGAAGAAGACATCTAAACACGTATGAAAGTAAGTGAAAGTTGATTAGGATACTCTAATATTTTTCATATCAGGCTATCATTTCCTAATACTGGTCCGTCAGAAACACTTCCGTTGCGGAAACACTTTCGTTGTGGCCGGTTTGCATTTGTGTTGTGACCTTTTTGCATTTGTGTTCGTTTCTGTAAATGCATTCACCTGACACTTCCCAGCCCCCGTACATTTGTATCGTTCCCTGTGGAAAATACCAACAATGTTCTGACCTTACCTTTGCTGAAAGTCTGGTAGCTCAGGTGTTGGTCTCCCATCTTCTAAAAGCTGTCGTTTTTCCTCAAAAGAAAGTTTATTTATCGTCTCTAGCGCTGTCATCCTTCCTGTAGTGTTATCTCGCCCACTAGCTAGAGAACATAGCAGCAGTCACGCTGGATCAATTCACTAATGCACTGTGAACTTACGTATAGCATTTAGCATAACACGGATACGTCCAAAGGCAGCGTACAGAGCTGCCTTTTTACGTAAATGGTTTTCATCTTGGGGAACTGACTGCGCATGCGCAAACACATAAAAACACGCAATGGGAACAGAGGCAGAGCAGCAATGTGCTTTTGGGAGAGGGCGTGACCTCCTCCTCCGTACAGCAGAGTGAGACAGCTGTGCAGTGTCTCTGGCGTACCAGGAAATAGCGCTGTTTAGTCATTTGGGCTAGGAAAAGCACAAATTGCTGACACTTTAAGACTTATAGGTATTGTAGGCTATCAGAAATTGAAAAATAAATGATTTATAACTATATTATAATTAAAACAAATAATCAAAATATCAATTCACCCTTGAGTAGGCACTGCCGACCTTGCCTACCCTGACTGCACGTCACTGACGCATACTGACAAACAGAGACGTTTTTATAGTTTTATTGTCCATTGTAGACATTGCTGCAGTTGAGTTTTCGGCTTTGGAAATGAACAGAACATGACTCCCCCAGCTAAACTCTTGGGGTACCTGGTCTGACCTGCACAAGCCATAAGCACACCGCTTTACCATTGTGCCTAATGTGAGCATGTCGGACCTTGCTTACATAGTAACGGTTACTCGGATGTATGATTGGACAATGACTGTGTTTGTGGGCGGGGTTTTGCCTAAGGTCAGTTGAACCAGGCCCTTAACCATTGATCCTAGTCTGTACCGCTTAAAACCACAACCGTCCTGCTGCAAGGTTGTAAACCTTGCCAATAAATACAAAACTCTACCAAAAATATGTATTAAACATGTACATTTGGGAGTAATCACTATGCAGACGTGGGTGCACTTTACATCACAGAAAGAAGGCAGCAAATAAAAAGTAATACATCAAACTGCGTTGAGGAAAAATGTACTGGAATGTAATTCTACTTAACAAAAAGCTCTGTTTCGCTGTAATTCTAAAATAAAACCACCAAAACTCATCCAGTAATAGCCAACAGTAAGAAGATGCATGATTTACAAGCACTAAAGCTTGTAAATACTATGACAAATTGCTGCACTTTGAAATCCTTCCCATCACTAACGCAGAGGCCTGAAGATGAAGGCTTTATTCACAAATTAAGCGCTTAACAAACTCGCTAAATGAAGGAACGTCTGCGCTACTTAATCCTTCCTAATCTATTTTATTTGTTTCCATCACCAACCCAAACTACCAAGAAAAGGCACAATGGCTTCATAAGAAGAGATATTTATATTGTCTGATTTGTATAGTACAAAATGCAATAAGAGGTTTAAAAAAACAAAGGATTCATGTATCAATATAAAACATATCAGTGCCTTACAAATAATCAATAGTGACACATTTGCATATAAAAAGAGTCACAGAGATAGGAAAGAATTAGCTCCGGAATATTGGTCATCATGAGGTTGACACTGTCCTCAATAAATAGGATTTCCTGCAAGCATGGTGTCAATGCTTGCAGGTACAGTGTTATCATTTACAGTGTACAAAAAATGACATGTCTTTACTATGTATTGGTTTGTGTTACAGTATAAAAACCATGTACATTTCTGAGGATTTTGGCTGAAAAGGTAGAAAAACACTCTATTTTCATGATAAATCCACACACTCTATCAAACTTCAATCATTCTTTTTACAGTATGTACAAAGACTGGGCGGTGTGGTCTTTTGTTTTCACGTAAGACTTCTGCAAAAAAACTTTCCTCAGTGTTTGAGTCACTTTTATTCCAAAGGCTTTGGCCATTGGAGCAGTATTGAACAGCAGTACAGCCGACTTTGAAATGTATCTCCAAAGGATTTGAAGTCGAGCGTTTCAATTGGAGCCAGGCTTTATGCAGTGACACGGCTGAGTCCACTGGGCTCGCTTACAGAGTCTCTGTGCTTGAATCCAGAATATTCTCCGATAAATGAGCCGTCCTCGCTGAATTCTCCCCCGCAGTCTGTGTAGTCGACCAGACTATCTCTGCTGAAGCTGTCCCCGACCACGTCGTTTCCGTTCAGGGAGCACAGGCTACTGCTTCTCAGCGGTTTTTCATCGCTGTCACTGCCGTCAAGAACAGAGGACAGGCGAGTTCAGTGTTGCGGTGCATAAACAAGTCAATTTGTACAGCGCAGAGATGACATTTTCAATGCAACACACATGACACTGAATGTTTGTCTTTGATAAACACATACAGGCAGGGATGGACTGGGACCAAAATTCATCCCTGGCATTTCCTGTCCAAACTAGCCCACTATACATTATCAGCAGACACCTCAACAAGTGGCACATTATGTCTTCATTTTAATTATTATTCCTCCAGAAAACCTTAAAATGGGAAAAACTTTAACCCCTTTTTACCAATTATTTTTGGCCATTTTGCAACTTCAATTGTCCCATTTTTGTCCCTTTTCAAAAAGTTCTGACACTTTTTTCAGATTGTGTCAATTTTTGCAAGGTTTTTTTTTTACACTTTTATCCATTTTTTGTCCTTTCTTTAATTTTTTGGCCACTTTTTATCCCAAAAAGATACCTTTTGCCCAATAAATACCACTTGTTTCCTTTTACCCTACATTTTGCCTATTTTTGTTCCGCATTTTTGCCCTGTTTCACTTCGTTTGCCACATTTTGCCCATCTGAGTCACCTTCCTCTTTATTTGCCCATTTTTTTGCTACTCTTGACTGGTTTTTGGCCCATTTTCCTATTTCTTGTCCATTTTTGCAAGTTTGTTTTGACACTTTTATCCAATTTTTGCCACTTTTCACTTTCCAATAAGCTACCTTTTGCTCAATAAATACCTCTTGTTTCATTTTTCCCTACATTTTGCCTCTTTGTTCCACATTTTTGCGCTGTTTTACTATTGTTTGCTACATTTTGCCCATTTCAGCTACCCTTTGCCATTACATACCACCTGGTTCCTCCTAATTTGCCCATTTTTTTGGCCACTCTTGACTGCTTTTGGCCAGTTTGAATCACTTTTTACTCTTTTCTTGCCACATTTTTGCCACTTTTGGACCATTTTTCCCCACCCGTTACCATGGCTGCCTCCACTCGCTCATAAAACAACAAAACATGTAGCGGACCGGACCGGTCCACCAGGACGATGACCAGTATGCCAGATGGCCAGTCCACCCCTGCATACATGACTATGTATTCCACAAACACGAAGAAGCTACACAAACAAACAAGAACCACTCATAATGTTGAGCTACATAAATAAACCAAATGGCTCCTATACTATAAGCTGGGTTTTAAGGTTTTTAATGCATCACTACAGACAGCAGGCATTGGTGGATGCAGCAGTTACACAGCAGGAAAAGGGAGCACGAGGGAGGTAGAGAGGGCTTGCAACAATCACTTCACTAATTGCTAATTGCCAAGGCTTCAGGACCAAAGGCAATTTCAAATCTCTTTAGAGCCAACGATGGAAATTGCAAGAGTGCAGAAAGAAAGAAAAAAAGGAAGAAAGAAGAGAAGAGGGAGGTGTGTGTGTGTGTGTGTGTGTATGTGTGTGTGTGTGTGTGTGTGTATATTGGGGGAGGTGAGGCTGAGATTGAGAGGAGGAGGAGGAAGCGAAGGGGCATATGCAATCCCAGACAAACAGCCTGTCATTCCCAGTTTTCCCAGGGGCGCCCACACGCGGCTGAGAAGATTAGATGCCAATTTAGTGCCGGGCAAATGGCTAACTCGCAGGTGTCCTACACGAGACGCATGGTCACCTAAAAGCAGGACAGAAATGTCCTTTATCTTTTCCCTTATCCCCTAATGGAGCAGTATTTGCTCAGCCTCTGCTTACTGTATTACTTTTGTATTCATAACACTAAGCGTCTGCGTTCAAAAACACTCAGGTGGCTCATATATGAAAGTGCTATTTGAGACGTATAATAGTTGACACTTGTGTGCAGAATACAAGCTCGTATCTTTGAGGGAAATTTCCGTGCAGACGTGGTTCGAGCAAAGATTATAAATTGAGTCTCGTTCATGGGAATTTTTAATAAGTAATCTTATCTGTTCTATTTCATGGAACCATTTATGATGCAAACTGCAGGTCCACATTTCAGTCCTTATCAAACCCTCTTTCTCTGACGACTGTTGAGCTCGTGAAGATAAGTGGCTGTTATCTAAAAGCAGAGTAAATGCCACAGCCGCAGCAACCCGCCCACCCTGACTTTGACTACACTGATAAAATGGAGGCTTGAATGCTTTTTGAGCCCCGGCTCACTTGAGACTCCGGTCAGAATCAGCTCAGTCTCAACTGTTCCAGTGAAGAGTCTTTCCATCAGGCTCACAAACAGATTAGAGATAGAAGCACATCACTGAGCAGAAAGCAATTAAATTAGTGGTGCCATTGACCCATGCTGACTTGGTTTGAGGGCAGCCCGCAAGACCTCACGCAAAAGTTGTATTTCGATTCCTGGCTTTGTACCTGAGGTAGTGTTTCTTCAACTTTAATGGCTTGAGGAAGAAAACTTGCCAACTCCTGCTAACTCTTCCAAAAAAAAAAAAAAGTATGAGAAGATGGGAGCAAGGGTGTAGAAACCAGGGGTGAATGGGAAACAACCAAGTTGGCTGTGTAAAATATTGCCTCATACTTTGGGCTTATCAGGCTAAGACACCTGCTGTTCTATCCATGGACAGGGGCAAAGCAGTGGAGGCCTGTCTCTAAAGAGGAATCGTCTCAAGCATAATTACTACTTGTCATCTCCCTCTAGACCTGGAGCAGAGCAGTGGGTGGTATGCTGCCATCAGAGATTTAAAGGGCAAAAGAGAACTCAGATATCAACTCTAAAACGAGGAAACGGGTGACACAGACTTGATAAATGTACTGGTACTCTTGAGATAGGGGGGACTGATACTCTGAACAGCCTCATGAAATCAACCATGAGAAGCATTCCAAGCTGAAAACAGCAGGAGAACATCTGCACTGGCGAATAAACTAACGTCAAGTCTTTCCACACCTGCTGTCTCAGAAGAAAGTTGATTGGCATTAGTCTGGTGGCCGTAAGTGTGACGACTACGTTGTTTGTTCCCACACTTTTTTCCACAACAATTTTTCAAAACCTTTCCAAAGAATTTTACCAAATATCCATGACTTAATTCTGAACCGCTAAAATCTATTTAAGACCATTAGAGTACAAACATGAGTCTACTAGTGTAGACTAGTGTAGGTAACTAACTTACCTGGAGAGTGAATTTGCGTGAATTTGTGAGATCTCGTGATTATGGGTCAATAATGCTGCCGATTTGCAGCTCTTTCACTTTGTAACGCTTTACATCTTTGGGAGTTCATATATTTCAAACATTAAAATAAAATAGGCAATATTTCCAAAACTTTACATTATTCCATGACTTTTCAAGACTGGAAAATCTTTTTTTTTTTTTCAAATTTCATAACTTTTCCAGAAATGTCATGACCTTGAGCACCCTGTCTTTAGCAAGAACTTGCTTGCAGTTTTCAGCAGGTGCCAAAATCTACACCAGGGGTCACCAACCTTTCTGAAACTACGAACTACTTCAAAACTAGTGAATAATCCGAAGAGCTGCCGGTTTGATCTACATTTTGTAAATACAATGTTTTTCCTTGTTTCACTTTCATTATTGAGTGCAAAAAAATGAAACTGAGCAATAACTTTAAAAAGGTAGGAAATGTTTCAACATGCAACGCTTTCTTTTCTTAATTCAAGCAATTGTTTAAATTTTAATCTAAGTAATCATAGAAGATTTAACATTTGTAGAATTGAACAATTTTTGTCACAAATCTACTTTTCCACACATTACAATCTGCAGCTTCTTTAAAAAAATCCTATTTGTGACACTGTCAATGAAAATACATGTTTAAAGTTTAAAGTTAAAGCACTTTTCAAGTGCAGCAGTATGTAACTCTACTAAGGCTCTGACTACAACTGTTAACCAGGGCCGGCCTTCCCGACAGGCAACACAGGCGGCCGCCTAGGGTTCCCTCGAGACATTTGCATTATACCTGTAGGTGTTGTATTGTATTATAGTGTATTACACAACATTTTAAAATAGGTTTCATTTTTTTCAATAGTCAGTTGTGTCAAAGAATTGCATTGTTTTTTTCATGATATTTAAAATAAATAATGTGTACACTGTGTATAGACTTGGAAAAAAAATTAAAAAATTTCATTAAGTAATAATGCCTAACTATGCCTCGAGGCTACGGTCGGCCCTGTTGTCACCTGTATATTTATCTTTGTGAGTTTGAAGCCTGGTGAGTAAATCAGATTTTGGACAAAGCTCATTGGTTACCAGTGCTGCTGTTAGAACAGGCCTGAGGGACCATGTTGGTGACCCCTGATCTACTCAGACAAGTTAAAACGTTGACAAGATGACATAAAATGCTTACCCACTGCACAGAAATGCCTCCATCACATGTCCAGGTAGGGCTTTAAAAACATACAACAATTTAGCAAAACAAACTCGGTGAAAAACTGTGGAATTAAGTGATGGGAAGGACATGAGAGAAAAGGTAAGAGTCGACCGAAAAGCCAAAGGTTGCTTGATGTTCACTGAGAAGAATATTTGACTGTTTCTGAGCTTCAATCTGCTTTTTTCACACGTCATGACTTTCTTGTTTTTTTTGTTTGATTGCCAAAACAAACTGGGATTTTTGATAAATTCTTTCACTGAGACCAATTCATCACTCACTCTGACTTTTTTGGTAAAATACTGAAATTACACTCAAAGCATGAAATCTAACTAACTGTTCTTTGCAAACGCAGGGAGAACATGCAAGATACAGCCTTAAACTTCTGATGTACTAAAGGCATTGATGCTCACCATTACACGACCGAAAAGCCACAGGCTGCTTGAGAAATATTTCCAGGGAAGCAAGAATATTTGACTGTTTCTGAGCTTCAATCTACTTTTTTCAGGTGTCAACATGACCCCTTCTGTCCTTTTTTACCAAAACAAATTTGTTTTTTGATCAACCCGTCACTCACTCGGACGTTTTTGGTAATACACTGTAATTACAGTCAAAGCAATGGACGGAAAACAATTGTTCCGAGTTGTTGTAAACGAAACCTTTCCTTCCACTTAAGATGAAACTTATTAAAAACAAAAAGAGTCACGAATATTAGAAGCAAAGCATTCACTCAATGTTTGACAAAATTATAGCTTAAAAGAAAACACAAACACAAATGGCAGCAGCCGCGCGATTTGTGAAAAATGATGTCGGGAATAAATACAATGACGAGCAGAATCAAAGCAGACAGAAGAGGCTATTTTAGGTGATTTCAGCACAAACAAAAACACACCATTGTCACAGAGTTGCGGCAAAGCTGTCAACCAAAAAAGGATTCAGTCTATTTCCCTAAACCATCAGTTTGCAGCTCAACAATGCAAACAATGGTAAATTCTACAGCTATTCTGAAATACAACAGCAGTCTGCTTCAGACTCAAAGGAGCAGCTTTTCCTCCCATTTGTATAAATGCTCGTTCCACACCCACTTCATTGGATGAAGGAGAATATTCTCCATCAGCATTTATAACAATTTAGATCAGGATCTGAAACTGTGAGCTACTTCATAGGTACTGTATAGTTTGAAGGGCTACCGGTTAGAAAAGCTAAATACTACATTTTCAGGGTTTCACTTTAATTAGAGGGTAAGATAAGAAAGAAGGCTAACAGTGATATAACCCTCCTATTTTCCTTGGAGTCAGTTTGACCCCATTCAAAAAATAATATTTTTTTTGGTTCATATTTCATGACTTTTCCTAATTTGATGGGTACAATTGATTAAGCATAAAGAATACACATATTGCAAGCATAGGTGTTCCTCTGGGGTTTATTTGACCCCAAGCTGTTTTAGCTGTGTTTCATTATCAAGCTGTTATTCATGTAATCAACAAATAAACAAAGTGCCTGACACACACACAAAAAAAAAAAAACTTGGTCAACAATTATCTGAAAATCATTTTTTGGAGGCAAATAACCCTGGGGTCAGATTGACCCCAAGTGTAAAAAGTGTTCGTAATATTTGAGGATAATAGGAGGGTTCAAAAGGTAGGATAGATTAAGGTTCAACATGAAACTCTTATTTCTCCCAATTCCTGCATTTGTTTAATTTACGACGAAAAGAACCGGGGGTGGTGAACCCACATGTCCAAGCGGGACGTTTGCGGCTGGATACGCACTTGAAGTGCGTGGAAGACGTGGAGGACATCAACATAATTGGAATAATGATAGTAGGCATGCTGCTGATTGGAGCTGGTGGTTTCCTTATCTATCGAAAAGTCCGTACTACGCTGGTGACTGTTTTGGAAAAGCTGCCAGTGATTTCTGAAGGATGGAGCAGGGCTCTGAACACTCAGACTCATGTGTTGATTGATATCAAAAGCAAGCTGCTTTTGGATCGTCTACGCGTTATGGATAACAATTGGGAGAAGTTGGAGGCCCGGCTTGGAAGTGGAAGTTAGGCCATTCATTGAATTACAGCAGAGAGACCGAGGACAGAAGGCTATTGAAAATTGACATAGCCTGTATCAAATCACATTGCTTATCTCCCTTTCGGCTCCCCAGCCAGCCAAGGCTACAGCCAAGGTTGTCTCATCTCTTATCACCAGGAAGTTTCTGCAGACGGCGGCTCTTACCACCACTCCCCCCCCTGCTCCTTCCCTACATTCCCAACTGCTGATGCTGAACTTTGCCACACTTCATCTGGCTGTTGTCAGTAGCGCAGCTACAGGTCTTCAACTTCAAACATCTCCCCCCCCAGCCCCCAACCCCTCCCATCCGCAGCTGCATGGAGGCGTGGTAGCAGAGCCCATTGGCAGCCCGAGTGCGACTGGACGGCAGCGCGTCAACGAAACAAGGAGGAAACATCCGCCGTAACATCAGCGGCAGCGGCCGCACCACACACATGCGATGAAAGAACACGGAGCGAGATAAAAATGAAGATGATGAACTTCCAGAAACCTAACAACGAGCTAACGCTCGCGCCAAGCTAACGTCACAAAATGCATTTTACTACAGTCTTTTCGGAGATAAAAACGGCAAAATGAAATGACTAATGAAAACTTTAGACTTAAATTAAATCACGTAGGCCATATCATCAAGGATCTAAAACGAGCACACAGCGCTAACATATGAAGACGGTGCAACTGCTAATGCTAACAAAACAATGAGAGGGACGTCTTATCATCACACTTTTTAGCGTTATTTACAGCTTACCGAAGTGCTCTGTTCGTCGTCTCCAAAGATAGAAGGAATTGAACCCTCAATCAGACAAAGTCTTTTGGCAAATCCTTCTTTATACTGGTGGAGGTTGATGAAGCAGTCATCCTTGAAGTGCTTTGCGCACACAAAAATGACCTTACCCACAGATCTGGGTATATTTCCGTGAAAAATAAAACTCAACCAGGCACTTCAAAAAGGTTCTGATGCTGGGAGACGGTGTAATGAAGCGTGTGGGTTACTACATCCAACAACTGACTTATCCTCTCGTAACTTGGACTACAAAATAAAAGCGAGAAATAAAAATGGCGGATTGCTTGAAGTGTTGGGCTTGGAGTCGATGTCCTAATTTGGCAGTTCCGCTGCAAATACTGTGACGTCATTGTTCAAAAAATGTAATAGAGAATAGAAAAATCCAAACAGATTGAAAAATATGTCCAAAACAGAATATAAAGATATCTACGGAGCACCTGAAGAGACTAATTTGAACTTTTCTGTACTTCTAAACACTCTAAATATACAACAAAATGCATTTAAGGGCTAAAAAAGTGGATTTAGCATGATATGTCCCCTTTAAGGTAAAGGGAAAGTTTATTTTAATGCTATTTCTGACTCTGAACGCTTTTTATTGTACTTTTCTATTCTTATTTGAACTTTATTTGGGAATTTTGAGTTGAAGAGCAACAAACATACATTGCAATATTAAGGAATTCATAATTTTTTTTCATTTTAGATATGTAAATCAACATGTATAAATTACTTTTAGTCAATTAATGGGGAGATAATCGATAATTGAATCGAATCGCATCGAATCGAACTGGAAAAAATGAATCGTTAGATTAATCCATGCATCGACAAAATAATTGCTTGATTAATTGTTTAAAAAATAATCTTTTATCCCAGCCCTAATATCATATTATATATAACATATCACTGACCATACACCAGATCTACAATACTTCAAAACATTTGTCACAATGTTTAAGTGAAATTAAACATTTTGAGATGGTTCATTTAAATCTGAATCTTTATCAGCACTAAGTAATAACTACTGTATATCTCTCATATGCATTTATCTTGGGTTACTGTGGCGGGAGCTTGTTTCAATTGTAAAAATGTAGCCTGAGCTCCATCTACAATCACAGATGATAATGAACAACCAAAGGTTCATCTGCATTCATTTTACCCCGGGTAGTAGAAAAGAAGGAAACACGGCTTTACATTAGGTGAAAGTCTGAGGCCAGGAAAATGTCCAGCTCCTTGAATAATAACTATTGAGCTAATAATCGGATAAAGTTAGCCGAAAAACGAGTGGCTCCCTCCGTGGTGTTGTTTTTATTGCATACTTATTTCATTCAAGACGTGAGCTTGCATTGCAGGAGCTAATTATTGAGCATGCATTGAAATACAATGAAAACAAAAAGAGGCATTTGGGAGAGTGAAGTAAAAAGTTTACTGCCTCCAACTTTATAAATGGAGTAAGATTATCTATTCTCTATTAGAAAACACTTACATAACAGTGTAATTAAATTAAAGGGATCAAATGGAGGATTTCTGTAAGTTACTGATTAGAGTTCTACTGAGCTGTAATGCAGCTGTAATAAAAAAAAAATAATAATAATTGATCCTATTCAATCAATCAAACTGAGTTAAAATGATTCTTTTACCCAATGCATGTTCTCTTGCTGTCATTGGGGCCCCAATGATACAGAAAACCGTTAAAAAATGAATAAAATGCACCAACATATGCACTCTCAACTCGACTCTTCCCCACCCCTTCCATTGTCCTCCCCTGACTCCCTCTTCCATGTTCCCTTCCCCCTCACTAAGGTGTAACATTCCCCTTTCTTTTTATATTCTCCTTTTTAATAAAGTTTTTTTTTTTTTCGCCATTCCTTAGGGAGGGCTGGTGATGGTCACAATTATGCTATAAAATAAATGTATTTATTTAATTGCAATAATAAAACATGCATAGCTGTCGCAAAAAGATTGCTCTTCATATAGTGTTGACCTTTGACAGCATGTGCAGACAAGGTGAAAAAAAAATCTTAGAGTATTATGACTTTAATCTCATGAAATTACGATGTTATTCAGATACATTTTTATTTTTATCTCAAAATATTACAACTCCATTATCGAAATGTTCATCACATTGCACTCTCAACTTAACATATTTGACTCTTCACCACCCCTTTCATTGTCCTACCCACACTCCCTCTTCCCTGTTCCCTTCCCCCTCATTAAGGTGTAAGGCAAGGCAAGGCAAGGCAAATTTATTTGTATAGCGCATTTCATACTCAAGGCAACATAATGTGCTTTACATGATAAAACATTCAATTGTTTAAAATCAATAACATTTAAAATCATCAGTAAAATCAATTAAAATCATCAGTAAAATCAATTAAAATCATCAGTAAAATCATCATGACATCAACAACATGACTAAAAATCTCTCTCTCAATCATATGCAGTAGAGAAAAAAAGTGCCTTTAACTTTAATTTAAAAATGTTCACATTGGATGCTGACTTCAGCTCTGGCAGTTTGTTCCACTTCTTTGCAGCATAACAACTAAAAGCAGCATCACCATGTTTACTGTGAGCTCTGGGCTCCACTATCTGACCTGTGTCCATAGATCTGAGAGACCTGACATTCATTCATTCTTTTTATATTCTCCCTTTAATAAAGATTGCACTGCATATCGTGTTGAACTTTATCAACATGTGCAGAAAAGGTAAAAAAAAAATGAATATTACGACTCTAATTTTGAAATCATATGACTTTAATCTCATGTGCCCAATATGCACAACTGTAACATCACATTGCACTCTCAATTAAAAATAGGTGACCCATCCCTACCTCTTCTATTGTCCTACCCTGACTCCCTCTCCCCTGTTCCTTCCCCCTCACCTAGGTGTAACACTGCCCTCTCTTTTTATATTCTCCCTTTAATAAAGTTGTTTTTACTCTTCCTTAGGGAGGGCTGGTGATGGTCACAATTATGCAATAAAATAAATACATTAATTTAATTGCAAAAAAAAACCAAACATGCATCGCAATGCATAAAATAAATGTATTTATTTGGTTGCAATAATTGCATTGCTGTCACGAAAAGATTGCATGCACTACATATAGTGTTGACCTTCGACGGCACGTGCAGACAAAATTTAAATAAATAAATAAATGAAATGAAATGAATAAATAAATAAATACAATGCACCAAAACGATGAAGAAACTAGCTTTCAAATACACAAACATTCTCAATGTAGCACAAGGACAAACTGGTTAATGCACACAACCACAGCCTACAAACTACATGAAAGCATAGGATTAGGGGAACCTGCTATACTCTTAACTACAGTGATTACCTGGACCATTATATGTCGAGAACATTGGCCTCTAGGATGATCCTGGTTAAGCTCATGAGAGCGTGGATTGCTTTCAGGGAAGAACCAAAGTCGTTATTGTGAATCAAATCAGTTTCTAACACAGAGAATGTTCCACTTATACAGTCACTGGAAGGAAATTCTTTTTAAGGGAGATGGAATGTAATGTTCTTATCACACCCTGACAGCACAGCTGCCCTGGTGTAGGCAGAAAGCTCACCTGTATTCATTGAAGGTGTCATCATTCATTTCTTGTGACTCCAGGTCAGAACGGAGATCCTCGTTTTCTTTCACTGCACAGTGGGCAGAAAAAGCAGTGATATTAACACATGGATATACTATAATAAGCTCCATATATATACTGTATATATATATATATATATATACATCTTCAATTATCCTTGTTCAATTACAACTCAATTATGATTAAGTTGACCACCATTTTTTTCCAATTACAATTGAAATTAATTATTATTTTTCACCTGAAAGTCATTAATACCAATAAATCAGCCTAAAATAAATAGGCCCATAAAACGTAACCTTCCTTTTGTGTTAGCTTTCTGTTAGCATCTCTTATGATAACAGGTCAGTTTTGACCCACATCTTAAATCAGCTGTAAAATAGACAAAAAAATATTATCTATCATCTAATTTGTATTTCCTCTCTTGGTTGCCTTGTTAGGCTTCCTAATCCATGAACATATTAATATTAGTATGTTTGGTGTGGGTGTCTGACCCTTTTTTCTGTCAGAATACCCCTAGATTTTTATTTATTTAGTGAACGAACAGGTAAACTTGATATGAAACACATTTGAAGAATTGTTAATGTGTAAGCCATAGAACTGTAACAAGGTTCTCCAGTTTTGCGTTTAATTGCATCTTAAATGACAGTTTTTATAGAGTTTCCATGCCAATAAGTATTTTCACACTCTAGGAAATCTTGCTCTCGTTCAGTTCTCATGCATGAGGTCAAAGGTCAAGAGGGATAAACTCGCCATGTCGGACGGTGTCTGATGGAGATTTAGATTATTTATCCTGTTAAAGTTTTGATTTCTTGAAAGATTTTTTGCGGAAATGTAGTATTGGTCTCCAGCGAGTTAGCTGCTAAAGCTAATGCTGCACACAAGCTGAAAATTCTGGTTAATTCTGGCTCGGATATGTGCATCATTCCCGGGTAGAGTCCGTATTCTGCCTGCTGGAGACCCAGGTAGTCGGTGTTTTCGTCCACCAGGGGTCACCTGTGTGGAAGCGAGGGGACTGCCCTCGCTTCTTTCCTGCTGCCCTCATCGGTTTTTAAAAGTGCTCCAATCGGCCGAAAGTGGCATCAGCGGAAGCCCTGGTCTCCCCCTCGAGTCAGAATATGTGTAATATGAATAATATAAACACTATTAAACTCTTTATATATATATATATATATGTGTGTGTGTGTGTTTGACCAGCTTGTGTTTTTATCAATATAATCTAAAAAGAAAGTACTAACTTTCTGCATTTATTGGTTGTTCTAGGCATATACCTCAGTTAAGTTGCACTAAAGCCATGTTACACTACAGTCAAAGTTGGTTTTAAAGCCACATTAATATTATATTATTTTTTTTATTTTAAGTTGTTGGCACATGGCATGTTAAAGCCAATGTTTTGAGTATAAAATATGCCAATAAAATATATTTCATACATAATGTTCTCAAGAAGGTGTACACATTTACAGATTAGTTATTTTTTAAGTCATATAAAAAAAAAAATCCCGATAGTTGCCTTATACTTTGTTATCGGGATATATCGTATCGTATCGTGACCTATGTATCGGGATACAAATTGTATCGCCAGATGCCAGACAATACACAACCCTATTAAACACTGCAGATCTCGAGACTAAAATTACTAACGTTGTTAGGTTGGAAATATCTACATCGCGAACAAGCTTGTTGACGTTTATATCCCTCTTGACCTATGACCCCCACAGGGGTGAACTCGGTCACAATTCAATTACGATTACAACAGCAGCAAATTTTTCCAATTACAATTAGTTATAATTACGTCATAACTGGAATTAATTATCGATTACACAATTACAAATATAATTGATGCCAACCCTGACATATACACACTATGTTTAAAAATCAACTAAACAATAAAACACTCAAACACCTATACAATATGTCTTTATTATTTTAAACAATCGTAGTCTCTTACAAAGCCCTTACATACAGAAATACCAGTTGATTTTGAGGGAGACAAAGGAGGTTTTTTTTTTATATAAGAAGAGCTGAATGGGCAAAGGGTGGTATCCAACTGTGCTGATAAAATATTCAGCACTTCACGTCAAAAGTTACTGCAGGCAAGGAAGTAGAGTGTGGTGCAGAACCAGAAAAGGAAAAAAAAAGTGTGAAAAAAGCTCAATGCAGGTACAAATGGTTGCGAGACTGAAATTGGCTTCGATACAGGACCAGTGTGGAGGAGGAAAATCAAGAAAGGTCTGTGTGAGTAAGCTAGTGAGCTCAGAGGAACAAAGCCAGGTGATTCCCACTCATCTCACTTCACCACATAGATAATCACAGGCCCCCATATGGACCTCCTTGATATGCATAGACGACACATACAAAAGATGCTGCACGCGTCCCATGATGGATCATCAGTAGCTTTGGAGGGTTGGCATACAGAGGTGTCGTGTCACATGCAAGCAGAACATGCTCACAAACAGCTTTTTGTATAAAGGAGTTGAATAAAATAAGAGTGGCTGTGTTTGAAGAAGCATACTACATGCTAAGGAATAACATAACACGGCTGCTGAACAAACAGTATTTATGTTGTAATTAGTCAAATTAAATAGCTATCTGTTTAATTCAATTACATTCAAGATCATACAGTATGACAATTATTTACCACACTCTAGAACAGAGGTATGCAACTGTTTTCACAGCGAGGCCACAAAAAAGTGATTTTCTGATCTGAGAGCCACAATATCAACATTCATATCAGTATTCAGAAAAATCTGAGCATTAATGCAGGGAAGAATAAAAAGTTTTTATCATTATTTTGTGTGTTTTTCTCTCATTCTGTGTATGTTTGTTGTTGACTTACTCATTATGAGGCATTTTGTGCATTTATGTTGTCCTTTTGTGTATTTTTGGTGTCATTTTGCATTTTTTGGAGTATTTTTTTGTGTATTTCTGTTGTTGTTTTGCTTGTTTGTTAGTACTATGGGTTTGTGGAGTTGTTTTTTGGGGGGTTTTATTGTCTTTTGGTGCACTTTTGTTGTAACTTTCTGTAATTTTGTATATTATTCTGAGCAATTTTGAGTATTACTGTTGTCGTTTTTTTAATTTTTGTCATAGTTTTGTGTGTTTTTGGAGTGTTTTTTTTTGTCTTTTACTGTATTTTCCTGCAATGTTGTATTTTTTTGTGTATGTGTTTTTGCTCTTGTTTTGTGTATTTTTCTGTACATTTTGAACATTTACTTTGGAGGCCAAATGTGGCCCCTGCGCCACAGTTGCCTATGTCTGCCATAACCCCTAACCGTACCAAACCCCACTAGATCCCTCCACCTAACCCAAAAAGGTGTCGGAATTTAGCAAAAGGTGTGTGAAAATGGCAGAGCTTGTAGAATGTGATGTGAGCTTGTTTATAAAAAAATCCACACATTAAATGAATTTCCTGAAAAATGTGAACCAGTAGAGTTAAATATTAAATGGGGTTTATGTATAAAACTTCAAGTAAAGTGTTACCGAACTTTTTTAATAGAAATGTTTTTTTCAAATTTATATACAATCGTATCAATTGTTGGCGATAATGCAAGAATTAATCTCAAAACAGAATAACAGAAAAATGGTCATTAAAGGATTTGACTTTTGAGCAATATTAAAGATTTGTCAAAATTCAGTCTAGAGTATGGTGATTACTTAAGAATAGAATAATTTTTGGTATTGCAACTGTGTAGAAAAATACATTTTTGACCAACATTTTGACCAATATTTACTGCTAGTGTAGTATGCAATTTCAAACACATCAAACCACATGTAAAATGACAAACGACCAAACCCTGGTCAAAGATAAACTGACCTTTTTCCATGGAGAACAAGTCTTGTCGCTGGGGCGGAGGCGTACCTGCATACTTGCCGGCTTTGTTTTTTCGCAAAAAGCAGGCGACGAGCGCGATCAGGGTGAGTAGTGCTACAACGCACATGGTCCCGATGAGCCAGCCCTTCGTGGGGACACTGTTGCTCTGACTCGCCACACCTGAGAACAGAACCAAGCAAGATCAAAACCTTTAATACAAGATTTTAATACAACGAGACCAGCAAAGTCTTTGATGAGAGAGCGCAAACCTGCCAAATATCTTCTTTGCCAGATATTGGCAGTTATTTGGATCAGTGATCCTGATCACCCATTAATGCTGCGTTCACACCAAACGCGGCACAAAATGTTTTCTCGGCCAGATTACACACAAAGTCAATGGGAAGACGCGGTACGAGGCGAATTCTTCTCCTGTTGGGCGGTGCGGTTTGATCCACGCGGCAAGAGTGTTGGCCGCGACATACGCTTTGGCTGCGCTTTGGCTGCAACATGCGCAGCCATTTTTTTCGTGACATTCGTCATTCACTTGAGTTGAAAATATTGAAATATGACGTCAGACCATCAACGCAGACATCAAATTTTAGCGTGGAGGAGAAAATAATCATGGCGTGTGACCTGGAGCTCTACAACACGGCAAGTTTTTTTTTACTGGGACCGGACCAGGAAAGATTTGGTATGGAGGACAAAAGGAGAGTTGGATGCGTCGCTGGTTAACCTGCTGAATCGAGGAACGCCGGCGTCGACCGTTTTGGCGACTCTTCATCTTCCACAGAAGGTAAAGAGCAGCGATTTTCCCGGGGTAATTCATAGTTGATGGTGAAAAGAAACCAGAAAAGAGTCCGGTTGGCGCCTTCTTTTATTTTCACTTCAGACGCACGTATGAAGCGAATCTGGGGCTAATCCCACCATGGTGCTCCAGTACAGAATGCCACAGGAAATCATTCCTGCCTTTGGCAAACAGCTTTGATCGTTGTATATATCTGTATTAGATTTGTATATTTATATTATTATTATTTTATTATATATTATTTTTCACTACTGCAATATGTGCATTTGTATTTAATCCTTATTTAATTGTCAGTCTTTTACTTAATAATGGACTTTTTTCTTTCTCTTTCTTTCTTACTTTGTTTAGTGTTTATTTCTTTAGTTTGTAATATTTTTCTGAGCGACTGTAACAAGAGTAATTTCGCACTATGCCCGCGTCACAAAAATGTGCGCGGAGTGCTTTGTGAACGCAGCATAACAACAATAGTCCAAATTTTTGGGTAACCCGATATTTTCAAAGATTTGTGATGAGATGCGCAATCCGGATCTGATCTGGATGAAACTCAGTGAGTCAAAACTGATAAGAGTTATTGAATTTTTGACAATGATGAGATGAGGGATTTTTTAAATTTATTTTTTAACTAATCCACAATCAGTATATATTCATCGAAATCCCCTCCAAAATGAAATGTCCATGGCCCAATGTCTATGTTTGGTCAAAATCGATTAAATACGTTTGACTTAATCTGCTATCAGTCTTACAAACAAAAAAATAAACGGGTGATATTTACCCCCACAAAGGAGGTAAATATCACCAGTTCAACTTACAATCACGTACTTTCACACCCAGCCTTAAATCTTTTCATACACATGGTCTGTCAGTGAGTTGAGACCTCAAATGAGTCACGGGAAGTTTAGAATGTGACCATTCAGAACCCAAACCACAAACCTTTCGTCGTGGGCCAATAATGAAATGAATGAAAGTGTATCTACACTATGCAGTGATGCACAATGCTCTCACCTTGGGATCTCGTCTGGATAATGTCTTCAAAAATGCTAGCGTTATCACTCGGCCTCTTGACCATGAGGCGTACAGTGTAGGAGGTCCCGGGGTCAAGCCCATCAATGATGTAGAAACTTTGAGGAGCGTTTAGAGGCTCAGAAACCCACCAGTTACCTTCACCTATGCAGCCAAGCAAAAGAAGGGTCATCCGGCAATGCGCATTAGCATTCATGCTAGGAGGAGGAGGAAAAAGGCGAAAGGCAAAAAGCTTTTCTAGTAGACCTATCACATTCATTGATATAAAGAAAAAATCCCAAATATATCGTTATTTGACATTTCTTAGAATTTTTAACAGTAAAGGGGCAGGAAAAGTAGCTTACGGTTATTCCTATACGACACATAGAGTTGAAAGTCCTGTTGATCATTCCTGGCAGTCCAGGAAATTTTGGCAAAGGTGTCACTCACAGAGCAGCTTATGTTCAACAGGGCTGGAGAGGATGAAGAGAAAAGAGAAAAAAAAATAGAAGGGAGGTGAAGAAGAAGAAGAGGAAAGAAAAAACACATACAGGCGCAGAGAAAAGCAGAAAGGAGATAGGTAAAGAGGATTAGCAGAAGCAAAGAAGATCCCTCACTGCTCGAAAACACTGCATCAAGCAGAAACCCTTCAACACGACAGTTTAAAAGGTAATATTGGGCCCAAGACTAAATAGAGAAGAGCAGGATTTTGACTCATAAAGGCTAGATATAGAGATCGTGGGCGGGAGTGACATATAGTCTTTACTTTTTGTAAAGAAGAGCTGGAATTTTCTTGAAACCGCCCACATTGAGCGAATGTCAAAATAGATTGAAATGGCTTCATGCCTTGAATCCCATTGTCAGTTATGGGAGGAGATCACAGATGTGTGTGTGTGTGTGTGTGTGTGTGTGTGTGTGTGTGTGTGTGTGTGTGTGTGTGTGTGTGTGTGTGTGTGTGTGTGTGTGTGTGTGTGTGTGTGTGTGTGTGTGTGTGTGTGTGTGTGTGCGTGCGTGTGCGTGTGTGTGATATTTATTTCGGGGTGAGCTGAATTGACTGGAGAAAGGGAAGAAAGGAAGCAGTTGTGGTGTGACATGATAGAGAAGCCTCAGATGTTAGATTCTCTTCACAGTGGTGTCAGGTCTATTACGCTAAAGCGTGCAACAAGGCAGCGCAACAGAATGGATTGTTAGAGCGAGAGGGTAAAACTGCATCAATAGAAGTGGCTGTAGAAGTACAGTAGATACAGTGTCGCTACCTGTAGCAGGAATAGGACTAAATGCACTGAAGTGTAACTTTAAGTTGTCGTTTTGCTATGGATCGTTTTCACCAGGGGTGGACTGGGACAAAAATTCCGCCCTGGAATTTTCTATCCAGACCAGCCCACTGTACATTATCAGCTACACCATGTAGAAGCTGTTATTGTCTTTCCGCCAAACGCTGTTTGTCTGAGAGCAAGATAACTTGAAAGGTTATCAACGGATTTGGATTACATTTTCAAGAATTTTTGATAATGGGACAAGGAACAAACAGGTGATTACATTTTGGTGATGTTCTGGATTACCAAAAATTAGAAAATACCTCTCATGGATATCACAATATGGGTGGATGTGAGCTGTGACGTAACCAGCTAATCCGGATTCAGATTTAGATGTGTTACTTTATGATGTCATATTGTGCTTTTTTTATGTGAATTTGTCATTTTATAGGTCCTTCAGTGTTTTTTTTTTTTTTTTTTTTTCGTGCTTTTGTATATTTTGTTGTTCTTTGTGTATTTTTCTATCGTTGTATTCGGTTGTATTTTTTTCATATTTTTCTGTAATTTGTGTGTATTTTTCTCAGATTATGATGATTAAACACTCGTTCATGTGATGAAAGGAAGACGGACAGACCTTCGTGTGTCATTATAAATACGACCTAAACTACAGCCTCAGATTTTCCCAAATTTGTTTTTTTAACGAATAATCAGAACAGGCCCAAAAAACTTCCTGAAATCATCATTGGCTTCATTGTCAGGTTCCAGTTTCTTAAAGCTTTCCTTTTTAAACCGACGGAAAATACAGAGTGAACATCCTGAAATGGAAATGACAACGTTCTTATTATTTCTAAAGTTTTTTTTATTTTTTTTTATTGTTTTTTAAGCTAAATTAAGCAGAAACTGCACGGGCGGAAATGAGCTACTTGGCGAAGGTCTGCGCTCTCAGAGTGCTTTTCTAGTTAAGTCAGTAATGCTCATCATGTGGCTCTTTATGTATAAATTTCAATTATTATTGCCCCAGAAAACCTTAAAAGTTGGAAACTTTTTAACCCTTTTTTTTACCTCTTTCTTTTGGCAATTTTGCAACTTCCTTTGTCCACTTTTTGCTTCTTTTCAAAAAGTTCCTACACTTTTTTCAGACTTTAGCTACCTATTGCCAATAAACATCCCTTTTTTCCTATTTTTTGTCCATTTTTGTAAGTTCTTTTTGACACATTGATCGAACTGTTGTTTTACGTTTAATTTTTTTGGCCACTTTTCATCCAAAAAAGCGACCTTTTGCCCACAATAAATACCACGTGTGTCCTTTTTCCTTACATTTTGTCTCTTTTTGTTTGACATTTAGCCCGTTTTTCACTATTTGTCCCTTTGTCCCATTTTTGCCCTCAGCTACGTTTTGCCAATTTTTAAAATCCCTTTATTGCTATTTTTGGACTATTTTTGCAAGTTCTTTTTGACATTATTAAATGTTTGTCCTTTCTTTATTATTATTTTTGGGCACTTCTCATTTATTATCCCCTTGATTTGATGTGGACATCACAATTACAATAGCAACCCAGATGTATTGTTTTGAGCGTTAGCACATGTGCTAATTTACAACACCTGTCTACGGAAGGCTTTTAAAAAGGTTAAAGTAACATAAATAATAAGAAAGTTAGGAGGGAATATGCACTGCACAAAACATTACACACAAAATAAAATCAAAATCAAAGTTAAATAGAGTCATTAGTAATAGAGCAGAGGCAAGATGGGCAAACGAGAAACCAGGTAAAACTATTAATGTGAACATTGGTTTTGGTTTTAGCCATTTTTTTAGTACATTGTTGTAAGTATTGTCACTAGTCATCCAAATAATCTACCTATTGCCCAATAAATGCCACTTATTTCCTTTTTTCCCTACATTTTGCCACTTTTTGTTTCAAATTTTTGCCCTATTTCACAATTGTTTGCCACATTTTGCTTATTTAAGCTCCCTTTTGCCATTACTACCTGGTTCCTCTTTATTTGCAAATTTCATGGCCACTTTTGACTGCTTTTGGCCATTTTTAGTCACTTTACACTATTTTCTACTATTTTCACAGTCACATTTACCAATCCACTAAAGACAAACTCTTTACTGAGCCTATGGCAAGCTTTTAGCAACACCAACGACATGCACATGTACAGCCTTGTCTATCTCTACCAGCACGCCACTATTCTATGTTGGCTAGCAACTGAGGCTGCAGGCTATGACACATACTGTTCAGTTCAGGGGCCGCAGCTGACGACAGGGACGAATCTTCAGAGGAATGAAAAGAAAATGTAATACAGAACGTTACAAATATATGGAAAACACACTTCAAGGTCTATGCGCTGGGCACACAAACACACACACACACACACGCAGTCGTTTGCTGGTGTTGGGATGGATGGTGCAGGATGAGCAAAGCAATCTCACAAGGCACGAGCAATCTGTTTGTTACCTCCAGCCAAAGAGCTTTTGTTTTCAATTCAGTTTGTTTGTTTGTTTGGCAGCAAGATTACGAAAAAGTACCTGCTGAATGTTGGTAAAACTTAATGGAAGGGATTCCATAAAACAAATACACAGAAAAACATTGTACCCATGTGCCTTTAGATGATGTGTCAAACTCAAGGCCTGGGGGCCAAATCAGGCCCTATAACGCATCCAAATTGGCCCGCAGGGAAAAGTGAAAATGTGTGAGAAAACATGAATACTTGGGTAAATTACCAAATAAATTAGTTGTGGATATCCGAATAGGGTTGCAAAGGGGGGTGAAATATCTGGCAAATTTCCATGGGAATTTTGGCAATATTAAAAAAATAAAACGTTTTCATCCAAATTATTTGTTGAAATTAAGCAGAAATACAGTTATTTTTTGAATCACTGTGTCATATCCAAACATAAATATTGGCATCCATGCAAAAACAATACACTTTTTAAAAAAACTACAAGGATGCATCAGTGTTGAAGCATTGAGCCTTTTTTCCTGAGCTTAAAGAGAATTTGGACGCTCTTTATCATTCTTCATCATCATTTATCATATCATATCCAACCCTAACCCACCACTTAAACAGTGGATAGGAAAGGAGGAACAGTGGATAGGAAAGGAGATAGGAGGGACTATTCGGTGTGTTTGGGTGAGTGATTAGCTGCCTCATGTTTTGCACTCAGGTGTAGCTCGTTCCCAATCAAGCCTCCCTCTCTATTTAGCCGAGTGTCCGGACGCTGAATGATTCCTGAATCATTGTCAATGTGATCCTTTTCCCTTTTATCCTCGTGATTCCTTGTGTCATTTTGTCTTTTGTAAGTTGTCTCATTAAACATGGACTCATATTTTGAACATTGAATTGTCCTGAAACGTCACACAGGGCTCACAGTTTTACATGCCTATATCACATGACTGCAGTCAATTTTAATCTTTCTGTGTTGAAAAAAAAACCTCTAAATTCTTCCAAAATTCTACACTTTCCTACAAATAATCCCACAAGATTCCCCTAAATATTATACAAAAACTGATCAAAAAAATTGAGAAATTTACACTAATAAAGATTCTGCAGGGACTGATATCTGTAATGTAATGCTTGGATAATGTATAAGTAGATACAGACAGGAAGTGCAAACTAGGAAACAATAATGGTGAACTTCATTTCCTGATTTCCTGCGATCCACGTGAGCTCAAACTGGTCGTATTTAGTTCCTGAATTAAGGTCAGTTTGATACATGTAGTATACTGTATCAGGCACTACTTTAGTTTGTCGATTACCGTCTTATTTTTGATGTAAAGTACTTTTTATTTTGTATATTATATCAGGTCAAAATAACCTGGTGTTAGTAATGGTGTTACAAATTTCAGTAATAGTGTTAAAGGAAGCTTTCATTTCTACTGTTTGTCATCTATACATTCAAACCACAGAAATCTAATAAACCAAGATTGAGAAAATGGGCATTTTAGTTAATGTAATTATTCTGTTATACCGTATTTTTCGGACTATAAGGCGCACCGGATTATAAGGTGCACTATCAATGAATGGGACTGACTGGATCTATTTTCATACATAAGGCACACCGGACTATAAGGCGCACCGGTTTGTTGTTATTATTATTATTATTATTATTATTATTATTATTATTATTATTATTAAGCAAAAACAAAATAGTCAGATAAGTCAAACTTTATTCAACTCATTAACAATAACTCTCAACATTGTTCAAGTTTAACACATAAAGTACAGAACAATACACTCACTTTTTCAGTTCAGTATGTTGAAGCACAGTACAGGTACATATCACTCCACGAGGCGCCTGACTACGGTAGCCCTGAAGCACCAAATATCCATCAAGAGGTGCAGCTTCATAGTTTACCAAAGTTTTACTAAAACATTTCGACATATTATTTTCATACATAAGGTGCACCTGATTATAAGGCGCATTGTTGATTTTTTAAAAAAATTAAAGGATTTTAAGTGCGCCTTATTGCCTGAAAAATACGGTACTTTATAACTAATATGTCATTTCAACAAAGTGCAAAAGACTAATGAAGTGTTAATGTGAATATGTATAATTATTGAGTGGATTTAATACTAACTCTCTCCTATGTGTACCATAATTGAATAAAATGTCACCAGTGGAAAAAAGGAAATCTTATTTAATTGCCTGTATTGTTCCTCACATTGTTTACTGTGAATACTGTGTGGCCTTATTTGAGCCTCTGCTAACAGAATATAATGCTTTTGTTCACAAAACCCCTGTTTTCTCTTTATAACTGATTGGTATCCTATTTACAGTGTATATATATATATATATATATATATATTTATTTATTTATTTTTTTTATTATTTTTTTTTTTTTTTTCAATTTTGAGTCTTAATTATTATGTTTTTACTTAACTTTGAATATTGTTTTGACAGTGACTGTAGACCAGTAGGGAACTTGTTTTTAATAGAAACTAAGTTGTTTAAAAAATGTGCTAAAGAGCTAATAATTGGTTCGATTTTGTAAGAAGGGGTTTTAAGTGGTTTTGGATGCTATTCTGTTTCCATCCTGCGCTGCTTTGTAGTATATAATTGGTGCTTTTCTCCCCTCTCTCTGCTGTGATGGTTAGCTGCTCTTTGTTTTACCCATTAGCATTTCTCATAACTCTGCCAACGTTTTCCTGTTTTAACTAAGTGCGGCTTCAGCTCATCTCTCCCCAGGAACACATTTCCAAACTGATTCATGTTTTGTCCTGAAATCTGTGTGATTGTTTGCTGTGCATGTCACGCTGCCCTTTATTCAAAGTGAGCACACAACACTTCATTGTATTAAAATGGCGGTGACATTATAGGCTCTTCCATTTACAAAGGTGAAATGTCGCCTTCCTTTCCCGTGTCACTCAGCCACGCCATGTTCTGATTCACTATCAGTGGAACTATTTACTCCTGTACAATGTGACTAACAAGCCCTCAGGACAACTACATGAAACAACTACTTTATCTGTCCATCGAGCCTTTAACCCAACTATATTTACACACAATGCCTCTAATGGCTCTCTGGCAAGATCCAGAGCCTCTGAAAAGAAGTACTAAAGCAGAGTGCTGTCCGGTTTTAAAGTATTTATTATTAAAGACAACAAAAATTGTATGTAAAAAAAAAAAAGAAAAGAAAAGAAGAAAATAGTTTTTTGATATTCTAAATGTTTTTAAAAAATGTGTTATGTTTTGTTTATCTATTTATCAATAAATTTGACTAAATGTTCTACACCCTGTTCATTAGTCCTGCTATGTAAATATTTTTACGGCAAACATATCAATCACCAGGGTTGGGGTTAATTATATTTTTCAACTACAATTATGTCTTCAATTACTCATGTTCAATTAAAACTCAACTCGGATTACAGTTCAAATTTCAAAGTCAATTACAATTATATTCTCAATTACTAAAGTTCAAATTCAATTAATCACAATTACAGAGCATTAAATAAATAAGATCATAAAACTTAACCTTCCTCTTGTGTTAGCTTTCTGTTAGCATCTCAAATGATAACGGGTCAGTTTTGATCCACGTCTTAAATCAGCTGTAAAATACACTTAAAAATATTATCTATCATGTAATTTGTTTCTCGTCTCTTGATTACCTTGTTATGTAATGGTTTAAGTCCTACTTGGAGGAGCAAAGTTATTTTGTAAGCATTGGAAACTTTGAATCTGACAAATATCCTGTGGGGTTCCTCAGGGCTCTGTTCTTGGACCCCTTCTTTTTAGCCTTTAAATGCTTCCTTTTGGACAAATTCTACAGAACTGTAAGGTTGATTATCAGAGCTACGCAGATGACACACAACAATATCTATTGCTGAACCCAGATGACTATGGTCATAGAGATGTTGTGTGACTGCTTAGAAAAGGTAAACTGCTGGATGAGTGAAAACTTCCTTCAACTATACCATGACAAGATGGAGGTGATTGTCTTTGGTAACAGTGAAAAAAGGACTGCTATCTTTAGTCTTGATCTTTAAAAGCTAAAGACCAAGTCAGAAACCTTGGTGTTCCGATAGACTCAGATCTGACATTTAGCAGTCAGATTAAATAAATTCAGGTCAGACAGTGGAGCCCAGAGTTCACAGCAAACATGGTGACGCTGCTTTTAGTTGTTATGCTGCAAAGAAGTGGAACAAACTGCAGCAGAGCTGAAGTCAGCACATGAGAACATTATTAAATCCAAGTTAAAGGCACTTTTTTTCTCTACTGCATGTGACTGAAAGGGAGATTTTTGATCAAATTATTGTTGATTTAAAGATTTTACTGCTGTTTTTAAATGATTTACTGCTGATTTTAATGTTCTTATCTTGTGTATGAAATGCGCTAAACAAATACATTTTCCTTGCCTTGCCTTTCTGATATCTGAATTATGTATGTATTAATATACAAATTTGAAAATGTATTTTATTTATTGATTTTAAAGTTTCTGTACCCTGGTCATTAGGACTGGCCTCTCATTTTAAGAGAGTCCTGCTATACACACATGTAAATAGTTTCAGGCAAACATTTTAATCATCACTGACTTAAATGACTTTCAATTTAATGCTAAATAATCACTCAGAATATGTCAAGAATGTTGAAGTGAAGCAAAATACTGATTTGTTCTTTATTCTAACATCCATTTACTCATTTACATGTAACTGGTTGCAAATGTTTCGGCAGTAATTTTTAAAAACAAAACATGAGCAAAGCTCCTCCTGCTGTACTTCAATAATAAACATTACAGTAGCTACTTCCTTTATATTTATCATCATTATTATTATTGTTGCTGGGTTGTTTCTTTGTTTTTTGTTTTTCTTTGTTTTTTTTTTTGTTTCGTGCACCGACTACCAAGTCAAATTCCTTGTACTGTCCTAAAAACTGTACTTGGCCATTAAAACATTTCTGATTCTGAATGAAAACTTGTTTTCACCTTTACATGTTGTTAGTGACCCCGCTTAATGTTTTCTCTTGCGGCAGTTTTCTCTTAAGATGTTTTACCTTCCACATCTTCGTCCAAAATGAACTCCAACTGAGTCAAATTCTTGTCGTTTACGTAATTAGAGCCTTGACACTCACCCTCAATTTTTGCCAATTCCTTGAAGGTGGTTATGAGTTCAGGAAGATTTTGATCAAATGTTTCTAACCTTCTTTCTTCTTTGCATGCAATGGAATTAAATGTATTTTCCATTCACCATTTTACACCCTGCATGTTCTTAAAAACACCACAGCACAATAAGCCTCTCGGTGGTATTCACACTGCATTTTCTTTAGTATGTTTTTAATGTTTGATTATGCAAATGTGTGGCTTACACACCAGTAGCCCTCCTAATAACACCGTTTTTAATTTTTAAACATCAGCTCTTGAGGCTTGGTTCTTCATATTTTCACAAACACTGTGCAGCTAACTGCAAGGTAAGAATAAAGGCAGAACATATTTCTTTAAGCAAGCAATGACGGGTAAGGGTGTGATGTATGTGATCTCAGCTTCTAAGCTTCATTACTTGTAACAACGGCAAAGTTTCCTTTTTTTAATGCACTTCAAAAGAATGGGTCTATATTTGTCTGTGAGCAAAAGTTGGCACAGCTTTGAAGTGAAGGCATAAACTTCACCCCCCACGATGCAGGTTAACTTTCTGCCTTGGGATATGACAGTATCCTATCATAAGGTGAATGATGTTTTAAGTATTTGTGAGAAATACTCCAAGCAATACCAATGTTTTCAAAATCCAAAAGAACGTGTGTAAAGAAAAGAAAATGTAACGAAAGATCCATTACTGTGTGAAATCAATATAAATTCCAGAATATATTTACATACTTTTCATGTTTCCAGCTATGAACACATGGTCACAGTGCTGGTCCCCTCCCGGTCAGCCTCAGAATAGACTTTAAAGTTCTGCTGTTGGTGAATGGGTTTGGGTCCAGAATACATCAGTAGCTGGGTTTCCATTATCGATTTTCGCAAATCAAAAGCGATATTTCTAAATGTCAGCAAAGAATAATTGCGCTATGAACATGTTTCCATTGAAGGTTGTTTTTGGGCAAGAGCTTCTCTGCAGGAAGACGTACACCAAAACCTCCTTAAAACACTCTGTATTCCTTTGTTGTTTAATATGGAAGTAATAATTTTTAAGTATAATGCAAAGAAATGTCCTGGTCTCCTCTTCTGTCCACACGTACCACGCCATGTTTTTTCGAAAAAAGAAGTGGTCATGTGACCAGGTTCTGTGACGTGTGTTTGCGGAAAGTGTTTAAATAGCGCTTTTGCGGCACATTTCAAAACGTCTGAAATTCCTCCTCATCAAAGTATAAAAACATTTTCGTGATATTTGAGTGTTCTTTTTTTCAGAAGTAAGTTGTTTCCATTACCAGTTTTTATTGCGCTATTTCAATTTTGCGCATTTCCATTTCCAAGGGTAATGGAAACGTAGCTTGTGAGATATTAGTCAGGTATGAACCCAGCAGGTCTCTCAGATCTATGGACACAGGTCAGATAGTGGAGCTCAGAGTTCACAGCAAACATGGTGACGCTGCTTTCAGTTGTTATGCTGCAAGTAATTGGAACAAACTGCCAGCAGAGCTGAACTCAGCATCACATGAGAACATTTTTAAATTAAAATTAAAGGCACTCTTTTTCTCTACTGTGTATGAATGAGAGGGAAATATTTTCTGTTGCACTTTTTGATTATGTAAAGCACATTGAATTGCCTTGTGTATGAAATGTACTATACAAATAAATTACCCATGCCTCGCTTCTTTCGGTCAGAATGACCATAAAGCCTATGCCAGCTCCAGTAGGTGCAGTACACATGTTGTGGTTGCTGTTATCAGCAACTTTACACTCTTTAATCTGTGAGAGAAACCAGGAGTCTGGCAAGTTCAAAATGAAACCCTGTTTACATCTGGTGAAGCTACAGAGCTCCAGGCCTGTTTGTCTGTTTCTGCCTCTGATACTTAGACAATAAACCCAGTGACTCCTCATCTCTGGCTCTGGGTTTGTCTCCACAAGGATCTAAAAACATCAAATAATAAGCTAAGTGAACAAGCACAGGGGGAGTTATTATTTAACATCTTTAGGACTGGGTCCAATGATTGTGAAATAGCTGAAACAGGAGCCATCTCAGTTGAACTGAGTCTCAGATGAAGTCGGGGGTACTGCAAAGTGTTTTTGTTACTGTGACGGGAGGGTTTCACCTTTCTGATTGACTGAAACGTTTCTCCTATATTAGCTGGATATACTACAACATTACATAAGTCTTATCTGAGCTGTTGTTATCTTTCGTGACTTTTTATTATTATTTGTTATCGTATTTTAAAGAAGCAAATTGGCTAAAGAGAATCATGAGAAAAACAAAAGAATAAGAACAAATCAGGAACAATGTTGTATTATTAACATTTAAAAGTATATTATTATATTTAATAAGTATTAACATTCCTGTTAGCTGTTCTAATAGCGCTGACTTTGAAGTGCCTTCAGACAGCCAGTGTCTGTATGCGTAAATCGTATGTATAAAGACATTTGATACGAATGAAATTTACCTTCTGCCACAGATTATGTTGAAGGTCAGGCAGAAGTGAGACACATTACACTACTTCACACACATTATGCTCTAAGCTGTTGGAAAAGATTGACAATTATAAAAGAAAACAAATGGTGGAGACTTTCTCTCTCTCTCTCCACAGCCCTGCTCTGATGCCTGAGAGACCTCCACCTAACCGAACCCAGAAACACCTACAGACTGTTCTGTGTTCTGTGTGGTTATCTGAAAGAACACCTTCACTGGACGTGAACTGAGCCCAGTTTTGTCAGCCTGAGGACAGCATTGGTCAGAGTCCAGCCTGGATTTGTGAGCCTCGTGAGTGGGAGTAATGGGAGAAAGACAAACTGAGCCATCCTCTCCAGGTGGTGTGCTGCTCTGCAGACTTCCTTAGGTCCAAGGTTCCCAAAGTTGGGTAAAACACTGTGGCAACGTTAGAAACTAGAATATAAAAGGCAGTGACTATCCGTACGGTTGCCGTATCAATATATAGACATTCTATCCGTACGCAGCATCCCTATTTGGCCAGTTTAGGTCACGTGATAGGTCATTCATTGGGCAGTTTAAGTCGCGTGACTAAGACTAAACCTTACCCTAAACTTAACCCTAAACCTAAAAATTGTTGCGATATTGGGTTATAACCTAACCCTAAACCAATGCCTAAACCTAACCCTAAGACGCTACGTACTTGTAGTTCGGTAACCGTACCAATAGCACCGGGGGTTGTCCGTACGGCAACCGTACAAATAGACACTTTGAATGTAAATGGACCAGCAGTCAGGAGCCTCCATGCATTGCCACAAATTACTGATGCAGAGCCCCCTCATACAGCCTCAGACAGAGAAACAAACTCATCAAAAATGCACAAATATAAAATTCAGCCAAAGATTGCAGAGTTATGTGCATTCTAACAACCTCACCCTTCTCATTAAAGAAGTGAATTGTATTTCACAGTTATTGATACATTAGTTAATTCTACATTTGTTTTGGTAGATTCATTTTGACAAAAAAAGACATTGGTTTATCACTGAAAACGCCAGTAAGCGACTTATTTAAATAAAGCAAACAAGTGATAATTCTAAGATGTTTTATTGTGTGCTTTCAGATTGGTTTTTTTATTATTCCTCAACAGGATAGGTAAAATTCTGAGACACATTTTACTGTAAGGCTACGTTGTATTTGGCGTTATATTATTATGTTTTTTAAGTGTGCAGGAGTAGGGGGTACAAATGTGTGAAGGGGTACCAGACTGTGAAAAGTTTGGGAACCACTGGTCTAGGTCCTAGGTTCCCAAAGTGAGGTATGGGTACCCCCAGGGGTATGCAAATTATCATAGGGGGTGCGTGAATGAAAATTAAAAACAATGACAACTTTGGAAACTAGAATATAAATAGAGCGGTTAATGTTAATGCTAGGCTAATGCTAGGCTAATGCTATTACTAGAATAATGCCAATGCTTGGTTAATATTAATGCTAGGCTAATCCTAATGCTAGGTTATTGGTATTGCTAGGCTAATGCGAGGTTAAAGCTAATACTAGATCAATATTAATGCTAGGCTGATGCTAATGCTAGGCTAATTCTATTGTTATGTTAATGCTAGGTTAATGTTATTGCTATTGCTAGGTTAATGTTATTGCTATTGCTAGGTTAATGCTATTGCTAGGCTAATGCTATGCTAATGTTAATGTTGATGCTCGATAATGCTAATGCAAATGATAAGCTAATGAAGTGCGATGCGGGCCAGCACCTGCATCCTCACTTGCATTTTCTTCAGGAAATGCAAATATTCTAGTTATTATTATATATTATTCCTCAACAGGATAGGTCAAATTTACTTTAGGACTACATTGTATATGGCATTACATTATTGAGTTATTTAAGTGTGCAGGAGTAGGGGGAACATGGCTTCAGGTTAAATGTCTGAAGGGGTACCGGACTGTGAAAAGTTTGGGAACCATTGGTCTAGGCTATACCTGGTTTAAAAATAAGAATCCTAATGGGTTATAAGTAGTATTAAAGTATTAAACTGGCCATGGCTGTTTAGCACCTGTGCCAAAACTGCTTTACAGAACATAAATAAATTACATAAACACTTCATCAAAGGTCTGAATTGGTGATTTTTCACTTTCTACATGTGTTAGTCAGAAGAATAGTGCAGGTTATATCTGTGGTAATGCTCACAACTAATTCAAGTTATGTCATTTTATAGTTAAGGGTGTCTTTAAACATAAACAACATTCCTGTAAATGATATTAAATAAACTCAGACCAAACTTATGATTTTGAATAAGAGAAAATGGGAATCTAAAACTTAATTCATTATCAGCAGTGTGAGATGCAGAGCTGCAGACTGAGCCAAGGTCAGTTACCAAGTCTAACAAGATAACGCTAAGTTTGTCTTGAAATGATAGTAATTCAATTTGAATAAAGAGTTCATGTTGAAGTTGGAATCTCGAGATTGTGTAATTTAGTACTTTGAAGAAAGTAACAACCAGGCATGTGACGGCATCTGTGAGGCTCACGAGGTCCTCTGTGAATATGAAAGTAAACCTCCAACTACATTGAGGGATGTGAGCCTTTATATTAACAATAAATATGCATACGTATTTCTCACCCTGTTTGAGAGCCTCCTTTTTTAAAATATCATATTTGCAGGTTATACATGACGTCCATCAGGGTTGGGGTCAATTATAGTTGTAATCGTGTTACTGATAATTCATTGTAACTGTAATCGTAATTGGAAAAATATACTGCTTTTGTAATGGTAATTGAATTCAAACAATTGACTTGCCATGGAAATTATATAAAAAAAGTGTCAATTACAATTTAATTAAAGACAATACTGAGGAACCATGTTACAGTTCTTTGGCTTGCACATATTTATCAACAATTATTACATTATGTTTCATATCTATTATTATAGATATAACTATTCCCACTACCTGTTACTTCTCTTGAGGATATTTTTACCATTTAAAAAAAAAGATTGAAAGCGAGTCATAAAACTGACATAAAAAGGACTCAGACGCCCACACAAAAATATTTTATTACCAATATTTTTATGGATAATGAAGCCTAACAAGGTAACCAAGAGATGAAAAATAGATGATAGATAATATTGTTTGTGTGTATTTTACAGCTTATTTAAGAGGGAAGGTTACATTACAGGGTTATTTACTTCAGGCTCAGTAAATGTGAGTGAACTTTAGTATTTGAGAACGTAATTGTAATTGATTATCAGGGGAAGAACAGGATTGTAATTTGTAATTTGAGTGTAATTCTTCAATTAAGTCAGTTGCGATTGCAATGACTAGCATTCTTTCCAATTACACTTACATTACAATTAATTTTTATCCTCTGAAAGTCAATTAAAATTATGTTCTCAATTACTAAAATTCAATTACAATTAATTACAACTACTGAGCGTGAAATAAAAAACCTCAGTTAATCTTACTATTTTGTTCGCTGCCTTATGATGATTCAGCTGTAAAATACACTAAAAACAAATATCTATTGGTTACCTTGTTAGGCTTCCTAATTAATGAAAATATAGGTTTTAAAATGTTTTGTGAGGGCGTCTGAGCGTCTGAGTCAGTATACCATTGATACCTTGATTTCTTTTTTTTTATGGTAAAATGTAAAAAAGCGTGATATGAAACATATTTTAATAATTGTTAGCTAAATATGTGTAGAACTATAACTGTAACATGGTTTACCAGTTTTGCGTTAAAATATACAATAGTTCCGGACCCGGACCTCAGAGAAATCTGACTATAGTTCCGAGCGTAATGTGCCTGTGTTACCACCGTGTTAGGATGGCTGAGTGGTCTACGGTGCTAGACTCAATGATTTTTCCTTCCGCTGATGTGGGTTCGAATTCCACTTCTGACGTTTTATTTTTTTTTTTCATTTTAACATATTTAACACGGAAAATTCCACCTTTAAACATACATATACAAAAAAAAAATACTTTAGGGTATCTCCTGGATTAGGGTTAGGGTTAAGGATAGGGTTAGGGCTAAAATAAAACTGACAGAACTATAGCTGGAAGGACGCATGCGCACAGGAAGTGCCGTAACTAGTCAGGTTTGTCTAAGGTCTGGGTCCACTGACAACAGCCTAAATTATAATTGACAATTTGTATAAAATTTTCATGGCAATTACAATGACAAAGTCAATTACAATTTAATTACAATTGGAAAGTACAATTTCATGCATACGCGGTCCCCAGGCCCCGCAGGCTTGGTCCCCTAGTTACACCATAATTGTAATTAATGATCAATTACGGGATTACAATTATAATTGACCTCAACCCTGACGTCCACACTGTTGACGTGTCCTTATACGCACCTGATACAGCTAAAGTCCTGCTCTCCTCCATTAATGACGGTCCACAACCGGCCCTAGTGCAGGCGCTGAGGTGAAATCTGTAACCACTGTCTCTCTCTAACCCCCGCAGGTGCAGTTGGGTGGTGTCAGCATCACTGATGTTCACCTCTTGGGTTTCAAGCACTGCCAGTGAAGTGTCATTAACTGCAAAATAAAAAAAAAAGAGATGTCATCAATGCATGTGTCACAAGGGGGTCTATTAGGATCAACATTTTTGAAAAGTCCTTTAGATGGATCATCCCCTGGGTTAATGGAAGGGGAACGTTAATGAGAGCTGACGCAATGGGAGATAAGATAAAGAGACGTATATACAGTATTTATAATAGAGTGAGCTGAAGTAGAATATGTTACATAGAAGCGTGAGGAAAGATGAAAGGAGAGGTATATAAAAATTCAATATTTTTCATTTATGTAGCATCAATTACAACAATAAGCTGTCTCACAGCGCTAGCTAACGTAAAACATCAGGAAGTAAATTAAAGAAAACTTTCAAGAGTGGTTCAAGCAGTGTTTTTCAATCTCGGGGTCGGGACCCCATGTGGGGTAGCCTGGAATTCAAATGGGGTCGCCTGAAATGTCTAGTAATTGACTAAAAAAATAAATAAATACTGGAAGAAATACTGATTAGAAATAGATTTAGATTTTTTTTCAAATTATCATTCTTTTTCAAATTAAAACAGCATGCAGTCTTCAACAACTGTGTTCTATAATTTTAATTTGTAAAAAACAAATCTAGTTATTAATAATAATAATAATAATAATAATAATAATAATAATAATAATATCTAAGGTGGCACAACTTCTCACTAATCCTGGCTACTCTGTATTTGTAATACAGTCTAACAAACGAATCAAAAAGTAATTCTTAATAAAAAAAATGTCTTATATTGTCACCAGGAAGTTATTGATATCAAAACGGGGTCACGATCTAAAAAAAGGTTGGGAACCACTGGGTTAAAGGAAGGACAGACATGGGTAAAAAGGAAAATAAAGCAATAGATGTAAATTAAAAGAGCAGCGTCGTACATGTGTCGTATTACACATTGGTAGGAATCCAATGTTAGGTATTTATTTTCCATGGGACTTCATTTGATTCTGTGTGTGGAAATATTTCTTTTTCATATTTATATTTCATTCACAAAGATGACACAGCTTTGAACCCAATAGTAAAGCTCTATAAAATCCAGGGATATAGAATAAGACATGCTTGCCTTCAAAGGGTTGTTTGGACATCACTTGAGTTATAAAGCTAAAAGCAACACAACAAAAAAGTGCAACACTGACAGATTGCACAGTGTGTGAATGACTGTGTTCAAAATAAAAAATCTAAGATCTGATATGGGAAGAAAAGCAGTGGGGGGGACAGAGGGGGCAGTGAAGCACTGGCCAGACTCGGTAGGTGAGCATGGAGGCGGCACAGCACACACAGTGCTGCTTCTGCCCTCACATTTTACACAAAAGACTTTAGAAATGTCAGCCAACACGAGCGTAGGCATCAAAACACAGAGGGTGTAATAATGAAAGCCCCTCTGACTTGTTCACACAAACTCTGCTCAGGTAGATAGAAGATTGAATTTTTAGTGGCTGAAAAACCTCTGGTTGGATAAATGCTAAACCACAACAACGGACATGACTTTAATGAACTTAAGGTATAAAAACAGTTATTGCGTTGCTGTCTTAAAAAGATTGCACTTCTTGTAGTGTTGACCTTTGACAGCATGTGCAGACAAACAAAAAAATGTATAAAAACAGTCCAAAGAGAATATAAAAAACCCCAAAGGTGAAAGTAATGGATTACAAGTACTCACATTTCTGTAAATGAATTGCTTTTATGGGTACTTGTACTTTTTTCAGTATTATTTTTCTAAATCAGAAATTTTGCTTGTACTTACAGTAAGTATGTTTTAAAAGAAGCAAAGTAATTCATTACATTTCAACTGTTACTGGGTAAATTATTAATTCTTATTTTAAAATGATCAACAAACATTGTGAAACTAAAAAAAATAAATGACCAGACAACAATCAAACGCATCACATCATAGCCAACCAATCAGATGACACGAAATACACATAATTTTATTAATTGGTGTTATTTATTTATTTAATTTAAATTGTACATTTTGACAAACCTTTTATTTTATACAGATGCCTTTATGTAAAATAAATTAAGTTCCAATTGTGCAAGATTTAATCTCGTCTTTTTGAACTTTGTACATGAGATGTTTACTGTATGCAAGGGAACCATGGCAACATTTATTACCAAAAAATAAAGGAGTACTTTGTGTACTATTTAGTTGAGATACATTTGACTTGTACTTGAGTCTTTTGTGTATAAGTACAATTTCAATCAAGTAACAGTACTTCTACTCGAGTCGGATACATCAGTACACCTCTGAGAGACTCACAATGTTTATTAAAATGTGAGCGTCAGTTCTTCTATGATCACTATCCCAGTGAACAGTGCCACCTAATGTCTGATGTGACAGCAACAAAAGCCCCCCAAAAAAAAAAAAAAGAATGGAGCTGGGAACATGTTTTCATGTTTATTCAGGAGGAATCAAACCTCCTAAAAGTGTAAACGTAAACTGTCATATCACACATCCACACATCAGGCCTGCTCTTCTCTTCCCACACCTCTCCAAACCCAACAGCTTCTCTGCTGTTTGCACGTCGCCCACAACACCTCACACCACACACACACACACACACACACACAACTGAGACACACCTAAAGGAAATCTATAAAAGAAAAAAAAGATCTGCATAGGATCACAGTGTGCAGCTTGGATTTTGTGTGTGTGTGTTTGTGTGTGTGTGTACGTACGGAGGTGATACTGCAGGTAATAACCACTGAGGAAACCATTGGACTTCAGTGGCGGTCCCCAGACCAGTAGTATGGAGTCTTTCTGGGGGTTAGAGGCTGTCAGGATGGGCACCTGCTGTGGAACTGAGTGTCAGACAATAACTTTAATGCACAACACAAGCAGAAAAGACACACAGTAAATACCAGAGAAGGGGTCAATTACATTTTTCTTCCTCCTGTGTTAGCTTTCTGTTAGCATCTCTCATGATAATGGGTCAGTTTTGACCCATGTCTTAAACCAGCCTTAAAATACACTAAAGAATTATGACATATGATCTCATTTGTTTTTCTTCTCTTGGTTACTTTCTTAGGCTTCCTAATCAATGAAAATATAGGTTTCTATATTTTTGGTGTGGTAATTATACCCCTCGATTTCAAATGTTTTTTCTTTTTTTAATGTTAAAATTATTAACAGGTAGTGGGAAAAAACGATATGAAACATATTTTAATAATTGTTAACAATGTATGTGTAAGCCATAGAACTGTAACATGGTTCCCCAATTCTGCATGATTGATTAAATTATAAATTACTTTTTTTTAATCATATTTTGATGCCAATTACAATTACAAAATCAATTATCTGTACAATTAAAATATGATTACAACTGTAAGAGGTGTTTTAATTACAATGATGATGTAATTATCAATTACGCAATTACATATACAGTATAATTGATCCCAACCCTGGTAAGTACATACTCTACAACCTGAGAATTAAAAATATGATACATTTTAAGCATGTTTACATTAAATGAAGTAAAAACAAAAAAAAAAAAAAAAAGTAGGTAATGTCTTTATCCAATGAATTATTCTGCCTTGTTTTCTTACATGATATTATCGTGTGAATCATTTTCTAACACTGTTCATATCTTTGTGTCTCCTCACCTCCTTCTGGAGTGTTAAAAATGACTGGATCACTCTTTGGTCCATTGCCTTTCTTGTTGAAAACGTTGACAGTGAGTTTATATTCAGAGAAAGGTTCCAGGCCTGGAACGATAACGTGGCTCTTTTTTCCAGGAAAAGTCAAAGAATGGTGTTCATCTAAAGTTTTGTTTGGGTTCTGCAGGCCTCTTCTTCTCACCCAGTGGACCTGGGGCACCAAAGTGGAATAAAGAAGAACTGATTTATGGCTTTGTGTTTGTCTTTACATCATTTTATACAGTGTTACCTGAAAGATTTTGAACACAGATGGACATATGCAGTATACATTTTCTCTAAAAACAAAAACAAAAACATCAGTAAAAACTCATTTAAGTGTCTTTGGAATAATAATGTTATTTACTTTGACAATTTTTTTTTAGATTTGTGATGCCTCTATGAGACATGTGCACACTGAAGGAGTTGAAGCAACAACAAAAATAAATAAATAATAATAAAATCAGATTTGAAAAACATTGATTCATCCCACGTGTCTTCAGACATTTCAGTCTGACTATTCAAAAGGTGAAGTGTCATCAGCATCAATGAATAAGCGTATACTAAAGCTGAGAAAGCCATAGAAAAAGAAAATATAGACCAATCCGTTAAAGGTATAAGACCTTAAAGTTGTAACTACAGCTGAAATGGCAGTGACAGGAACTTAAACTCAAGATCTATAACAAAAAGTTAGGCTTCCGGTCAGGGTCCTCCTTTTAAATATCCAATACTTGTTTTATTTATTTATTTGTTTTGATTGGGACAGTGCATGTTAATGAACAAACATGGAATGCATGCATGTAAACACGCCGGATTGTAGTTAAAAGCTCATTTCTGTCCGTAGTCCCACGGGTTAGGGTCACGCAGGGGTCACAAAACATTGCAGAATAAAATTTACAAAAGTACATCATTATCAATAAATTATCAAAAGCCCTAAACACAATAATCAAATTATACTTACAAATTAATTCAGCTTCACAACCAGTCCTTCAGTGGTGGAGGAGCAAGGGGAGTGTAGAACCTTGTATTATTTTGAAAATCCAATAGTTAATGTTTTTTAGAACATGACGGTAGTGGTAGGATAGCGTTTTTATTGCCTTTTTATAGAGACTTTCTATGGTTTTAAGTGCTGTGGGGAAAGCAAGTGACCAGGTAGTCAAGCAATAGTTAAAATGAGAAATAATCATTGAATAAAAGTATGTTTTCGCAGCATCCATGGTTAAATTATTTCAAATAAGCCAGAAATTTTGAAGATTAAATTTAACAACCAGTGCCACTTTTTTTGACATTATGAATTGTGAAGCAAAGTGTTGGATCAAGGACGACCCCTAGGTATTTAAATTCTGAAACCAGGTCAAGTTCCACTCCATTCAGAAAAACATTTGATCTGGTTACTTCAACATGGCATTTTGAGAAGTACATGCACACAGTTTTTCTGGTGTTCAACATGAGGCATGAATCCGTGAGGATAGAGCAGCTGTGAGATCAGTAGCTGCTTGTTGGATGGTTTTTGATTCAGTGTAAAATACTGCATCATCCGTGTACATCAGCGAGAGGACGTTTGGATATGAATTTTTTAGGTTATTGATAAAAAGAGAGAATAAAACCGGCCCAAGGATAGACCCCTGTGGGACATCAACTCCAGAATCTAGACAGGGAGATTTGACAGTATCTACTACTATGTACTGTTTCCTGTGGGACAGATGAGATTTAAACCACAAAAGTGCTTGATCCAAAATGTTAAATTGAGTCAACCTGGATATTAAAATCTGATGGTTTACAGAGTCAAAGGCTGTCTTCAAGTCTAAGAAGACAGCCCCGACAAAAGGACTGTTGTCATTTATTTCAACTTTGGAATCATTGAACACGGGATGTAATATTAAACTGTCCTTTGTGCCAAAAAATGGTAGTCACATGAGGTTTACTATTTGAGAGTGGCGTGAGAGATGTCTGATATGGAAAGGATGTAAAATTGGGACGAATCATCAGTAGTGTTCCTTTGAATCAGGGGGTGTTTTGGCCTTTCAAACACTAGACACCCCCATCAAAGGTGGCCAGCTACAGGGTGATCAAGCCTGAGCTTGCATCCCATAACTGTTTCCCCACTCCCTCCTATCTGGAGCTTTCGGCCACCTCACACCCGGTCCATGCAATGTGTTCTTATTAACTAAATGTTTTACGTTATTTAGTTTACTCATTTCCACATTTAGCTAAAATGTTGCTGCAATTAGCAACTAATCAATAATCCACAATTAAATAATGTATTGTACCTAAACTCCAGTAAACAAAAACCACTAAATCACACAAAGTTAATTTACAGTAATGTAAGATCAGGTCAGCAAGTAAGTCTTACATCATAGCCTCCCAGATGTCCGCGCACTGTAGCGTTGGGCACTGGAGTCCAGCTAACCCTCAGAACGGTGGTGTTGATCACTTCCACTGCTATGTCCTGTGGGGCTGCCGTGGGAACTAAAAACAGAAAAGAAAAATTCAGAAATATTATCATACCAGTCACAAATTCAACCGTTTGTAAACAGTAAAATAACATAATTCCTTTTTAAAGCTGCAGTAATTTTTTTAGCTTCATTTGGTCAGAAATCCATAATAATCTTTGCGCATATTGTATTTCAAAGTGTTTTGAGTGGATACTGAACTTTTACACATTCTCTTGTCTCTGTAATAAAGCTTTAGAAATCCAGGAGCGTGATGTGACTTTTCAGCCAATCAGAGATCTTTTTACAAACCAAGTGCTCCATGAGCTGTTTTGGGGTGTTGCTATTGGCTGCCTGACTAAAATCAATGCGTGTTCACGTCCTCTGTAGTAAAAGTGAAATAATAGACATTCCAGTAGGAGAAGTCTCCATCGCGGCGTTAAACACAACGGTTAAACAGCAAAGCAAGCAGGAAAAAGGAAGACTAATGTCGAGAATAAGCAACAGTCCAAAGAACGTGTGAAACTCAAGGCCGGGGGGGCAAAATTCGGCCCTATAGACCATCAAATTTGGCCCACAGGAGAAAGTTAAAAAGACAGAAAAAACCAAATAATTCAGTTGTAGATAAATAATCGCCGGACATTTGTGATATCAAAAGGTTGGGAACCTCTGGTCTAAAACATCAGAAAACTCTCCAATAACAAGATAAAATCCCTACATTTGTCACTAGTCGCTAAGCGCTCCAGAGGTGTGCACCTTCACGAGGACAATAGGTTTCAAAACAGGGAGGGGACGGGGAGAGCATGATTGTTTCTATGCAAGTCTCACGATTCTACATACTGCAGCTTTAAGAGTTAGGAATGTTCTATGGTTTGATGCTTTGTAAACATCAGAAAGAAAGTTAGACAACAAGTTATTTACATACATTAGTGTATCTGTCACAAACTTTGACACATTTGTTCTGCATATGACCTTATCTAAGCATGGAAAACTTGCCAAACTACACACCAAAGGAAACACATGAGCTAATTAAAGTATAGGAAAGTACAACAACCTGCATGGACAGAAAATGCTGGGAATTTGCTCATTTCTTCGTGTCACTGTAACGACTAAAAAGGAGGGAAACTGGAGGAAAGGATTTGCACTTCAGGGGGCCAATTGTTATCAGCCAAATTACTCTTAACATGTCTATAATGTTTATTTTCCACCTGCTGGGTTAGATCTACTAATTTACTACGTAGCTTTTGCTAAGGGTGAAAACTTTCGGGAAAGGGTGTATGAAACGGAAACAAACTTAACCTGAAACATTTTCCCGCAGACAGTGGCGAAGAACCACTGAGGGCGTGAAGAGAAAATAGTTGAGAGTGAGTCAGATGTTGCGATAAAACCGTGCAACTGAGAAAAATAACACATAATTGTAATACATTAAAGCAAACTATTCCACACAACTCACCATCTTCTCCTGAGTAACCTGTGACGACCTTTGGTTCTGGTCCCCAGCCGTGACTGTTCCTGCTCTGAATTTTGATCTCGTAGGGAATAAAAGTGGTTGTGTTCCTCACAACAAAGGAGTGCCTCTTCACCAGATGCTCCTGCCACACATCCTCCACCCCCAGTTTACGGAAGCTCACCTTGTACTCAAGGCCTGGCCCGTTGTGTTCGATCGGCAGCAGAGGCTACAATAACACATTGCAATTAGGATTCGAAAGGTTTTTTTTTTTATTTTTATTTTTTTTTTAAATGCTGCATCGCAGTGACTTTTTCCACATAAATCTTTTTCATCTGTTACCTCCCAGCTAATGTCCATTTGATGAGGAAGATGACCATGGATTTTGATGTTCTCTGGGTTTCTGTCAGGAGCTTTGGCGAAAAAAAAAAAAAAAAAGCTTTACAACCATAAAACTATGGGGCGCCAATTGTAAAGTTGCACATGTTAAAATAAACAGCAACTTTTTGCAACGTTTTGGAACAAACTACGTTTAAAAAATGTTTGAGGAATTTTTTACGTTACTTTTGACCAGATTTACAGCAATATGTGTGATACTTACTTTTCTCGTAAGAAAAAATAAATATAAATGGTAGATATAAATATAAATGTTGAATCTAAATGCTAAATAGTACATCTACATTTTAAATATTACAGTTTAACAAATTAAATCAAATATTAAATGTTAAATCTAAATGCTAAATAGTAAATCTAAATGTTAAATATGAAATCTAAGTCTAAATGTTAACTCTAAATGCTAAATAGTAAAGCTAAATGTTAAATATCAAATCTAAATATTAAATGTTAAATCTAAATGTTAAATCTAAATCTAAATGTTAGATATAAATCTATATGTTAAACATTACATTTAAATCTTACATTTAAACACAAATGTTAAATATATATCTAAATGCTAAATGGTAAATCTAAATGTTAAATCTAAATCTAAATGTTAAATATTAAATCAAAATCTTACATTTAAATATAAATGTTAAATATAAATATAAATGTTAGATATAAATCTAAATGTTAAATATTACATTTAAATATTACATTTAAATACAAATGTTAAATCTATATCCTAAATATAAATATAAATAGTAAATCTAAATCTAAATGTTAAATATTAAATTATATCTAAATTTAAATGCTAAATAATAAATCTAAATTTTAATCATTCAATCTAAATATTACATTTAAATATAAATGTTAAATCTAAATCCAAATATTAAATTTTAAATCTACATATTAAATGTTAAATCTAAATGTAAAATTTAAATGTGAAATTATTTAACATCGACATTATATTTTTACAAGAAAAACATATTTCACAAATATTGCTATAAATCTGTTCAAAAGAAAAATAAATTAACTTCAAATTAACAACTTTACAATCGGCGCTCCTTAAACAAACTCTGTTATCTTTTTTGCTAGCAGCACACATTTTCATATTCCGAGTGCAACGAATGAAGTTAAAATGTGACACAATACAGGCTGATGTTGAAAATCTCAAATGTTCCCAAGAATCCCAAAAAGTACCTTTAATCCCTCCAGTGCCTAAGCCTGACTTTTTCCTACAGTGCTGCTTTGTAAAATCCCACATTCTTCAACAAAGAAAAAATGCAAATAAAAATCAGTGATCCTCACGAGCTGGGGGTGTTTCGTGCCTCCTGGTGGGCTCACTGGGGGGTCCTGGTCCGACCTCGTTCACGGCGTACACTCTGAACTGGTAGTTGAGATGCCCATGGAGTGTCAGCTCTGCTGTTGCCTGGTTACCGATGACTTTCTGTAGCTCCCTCCACTTCCCAGGCTCCCATTTACTCTCCTCGTACTCCACTACAAACTCTGCATATGGAGGAGGGATACATCATACATGCACAATGATAAAGATAAAGGACAAAGGTTTGGCCAATAAATTAAAAATAACTGTGGTTTTTAACACAATTTTTTTTTCTTCTGTAAATCTTTTCAACAAAATCACCCTCAATTACATTTTTTTTTTTAAGAAACATTATTAATACACAAAATTGTAGGTCCATATAGTCACCCATTAAGTTATACAGAATAAATTTACCAGGTCCTTATGTTATATATTCTAATGGATCATATGTTTAAAATCATAATTGCCAAGTTGCTTTGTTGAACATTGGCAGCATTTTATTATAATCAATTATTTTTCATGATTATATTGTATACCTATCCATATTTGATAACTATAGGATTGTATACTGCAGCATCAAATGAAGGATGGCATGATTATCATCAGTCTAAATAAATGTTTTTTTATTCCCCTCCATTCACATATTTTTAATAAAAACAGAATAGAATAGAATATACTTTTATTGATCCCCAAAGGGGAAATTCAAGTTTTGCAGCAACATGATGAAAAAATAGCAGACAGGAATACAAATAAATAATAGCATAGATAATAGTGCAAAACTGAATCAAATTATCAAAATCCAAAGCAAAAAAACAAAAAATTTAAAAACGACAAGTGATGGATTTAAAGGAATTGGTTGTTTTTTCTTCCTCAGATACAAAAACTGTTCTTATCATGTGTAATATTATTTTACATGTCGTTCAAAACCTCCACTTATATACAGTATATTAACTTATACTGTTCTTCACACCTCATTGTTATTATGTGCAATAGTATTTATTCATTTTTTTCCTGTTAAATATTACTTGAAGTTGAACTGTTAAAATCCTCCAGTACCTTTTTTGTGTGCAAATACCTGCTGCTGTAAACAGTTTTGCTTTTACATGATTTATTATCCACCACACTTATTTACATGAATCTCATATTCATAGTTTCTATTTTTTTAACTAGCTAAAAGGTTTTGTGTATTTCTTTCTGCGTAGATTTAAATTGTGTATTTCCTTATTTGTTTGTTATTATCTCTTCACTGCTGTAACAGGGGAATGTCCTTGTTGTAGGGTTAATAAAATCTAATCGAATCTAATCTAATATAAATTGACTCATACCTGTTATTGCGCTGTTGTGATCACTCCCTGGTAACCACGACAACCGGACTCTTCTCAGCTCGAGTTCTGATATTTCCAAGTTTGTGGGAGCATCAGGAATATCTGTTCCAAAATACAAAATAAAATTATTAACATGCACAACCAAAGAATAATACCCTCCTTCTACAATAAACTATAGTTTAACTGTATGGAATATGAAAATGCAAAGTGGTTTTATCTATTATACGTTTGAACAACAACCCTTTATTCTACATTAATACAAAACATACAATATGACTGTCAGCACCAACATTTCCCCAGGTTTTGTCATATGTTTTGTGTTTAGTGTGTATTATCTATAGTGTTAACTTTTTTTTAACCTAATATCTCTGTTATTGTGCTGGGGTATTGTTGATGGCATCCAAAATAAGCTTTTACACACACATCTGTTGTGGACTTTGGCAAAAGCCCTATCTGCACGGGATTAGTTTTACCTAAGGACCACATGCAATTTCTAATAATTGCAGAGAATATCTGTGACGTTTAACTTGTGCAAATCGGCCACGTCAGTAATTTGTAAAGTTCAAAATTCCCTCGCAAATTACCTACTATATTTTGCTAAACTCCGAGGTCCTGTGATAATACTAATCCAATGCAAATAGGCATCGCTGTGATTTGGACAGAAATGGGCGGGATCTGATGCGTGATTACGTGTTGTTTTGTTTCCGATGTCACGGTCTGAGTTTACCTCGTACTGAGATCGATTATGAGCATATATGCACATGCGCACGCTTGCAATCCTAACCCTAACCTTAACCCTAACCCTAACCTAATCCAATAAACTAATAAAACACGTGTTTGTTCACTTTGAAAACAAAAATAAACAAAACTGAATTATTATTTGTTGGGTAAAAAATCATTTTCCTGTAGTGCACATACGCATGTATGCTCATAATCATTCTCAGTACGAGGCAAACACAGACCGTGACACCGGGACGCATGTTTATTTATTTTTGGCGAAGAATGGAGGCTGCATTGGAGTGTTTAGAAAACCTTTTGGGTCCCGGGCCAGCAAAACCTTATCAGCCCGTAACGTACTGCAACAAAAAGAGAAGGCTGAAAGGAAAGAGCGATATCAGAAGCAAATGGTGGATCACGTCTTGCTTTGCACTGTGCGGTAAGAATCTTTTTTTTTTTTTTTTTGTAGCCTTTTATTTAATACAGCTGGCTAGCACTAGCAGTAACACAGCACCAAGCTGTGGTCAAAAGCCTGCAAAGTTGTTTAACATCAACTCACACACGTTGATGTCCGTAAATTTCCGTAAAATCTCAGGCTTAGGATATCCCGTGCAAATGCGCCAGATAAAAAGCAGATGTTGGGGGGGGGTCATTTTTTTAATTACATGTGGTCCCTAGGTAAAACTAATTCAGTGCGAATAGGGCTTTGGAATAACTTAGATTTGTTTGCTTCTAACAAACAGCTCTGTCACACTTGTTGGCACATACTCACTCCCTCTCTTCACTCTTATCTTCATAGTGTCTGAGCAAGTTTATCCTCAATCAGCTGATCGCTGATTGAGTATAAACTTATCTAATCCTACCCCTTTTCTAGATTTCCCAACTTAAACATTAACAAAGTCTGAATTTACTAACAATTTGAAAACTATCATGTGAATAAATCATCAATGCTATATAATACTCACACAGAAACAATGCAATAATTGTTTTTGACATTAACCATACCTTTTTTTGTCAAATAATGTACCGTATCCTTCAACTTTTTTACTCTAAATAACAGACGAGCATCTCGTGTTAATTATCTATCATAAACATACTTCTGAACAATCATTTCTTCATGATTCTTCTAAAACATAATTATGCTGAGAATTATGTGAAATTCATTACTTAGTGTGATCCACAGTTTAACAGATGGTAATACAGAAGCTTTTCGTTGTTGTACAAACTCTGCAAACCTTTCTATTTTCATTCCCTCTTAAGTTCTAACCTCCCTCTCTTCAATGAAACGTTTCCTGAATATTGTTTGGTAACAGAAAATGTGTTGCTTTATTTGACACTTGAGTTGTTTTATGCTGCACCAAGTCAAAAAAATTCAGAATTTTGGATTTTAAAAACAAGCCATTTGTGAGAACCCCAAAATCAACATCGTGAACAATTCTGATTGCTCTTTTCTGCAGAACTTGTATTTCCTCCCATACTCAGGTGTAACCCCGCCCTCATTTTTAAATATTTCTCCCAAACCTATCCTTTCTTAGGCAGGGCTGATGACGGTCACAGTTATGCAAAATATGAAAAGCTAAAAATCTGTTATTCTTCTGTGAAAAGAACACAAGTATTTATGATGTGACCTTACCCATTACTGTGAGCAGTGCAGTGGCATTGACTTGATCAAGGCTTGTTCTGGCAATACATGTATACAATCCTTGATCACTACTGTTCACATTCATAATCTGCAGCATGTCATCGTCCACTAAGTACCTGAAAGTGAAAGCACAGAACGTTCATCATTTACTATTCTCCACAAAAGACAATACAGAAAATCTAATAAAAAACTTTAAAAGTTTTGATTATGATGAAACCTTGTATGAGCATTTTGAGGCTTTTATAAAGCTGCAGTATTTGAAAGAAAAATCAATTAGCCTTGAGCCAAAAAACTGTGGATAATAAACTAAAGCTTGTGGGGTTTTTTTTTTTGGTTTTTTTAATCTCTTCCAATAACAAAGTTTGTTTCAAGAAGATTAAACCATCAGTATTTCTAAAACCTAACAGAAATCATATGAAATCATAACATGGTTACTTGGAATTTTCTTCAAAGAAAAGTGGGATTTCCTCTCCATCTTTCATCCACACCATTTCAAAGGTGCCGCGCAGACTTTTATCGTAATCTGCTTGACACGTCAGTTGTGCGGCCGTTCCACTGATGATCTGAATGTCCTGAGGAGGGTCCAGGATTCTTGTAGGATCTACACACACACACACACACACACAAAATGTGATTGAAGACACAACTGTAAATGAATATGTCAAGTCATCATCAAGCTTTTTCTGAATGTTGCATGATGAAACATGAATCAGATTCAGGAGCGTAGGGCTCTCCAGGACAGGGGTTGATCTGTAACTTCATCTGTCAAACATCTGTATAGGATCCAGCTATCTGCGACCATCAATGGACACATTTAGAATAAAATAGAAAATAAAACTCCTTTATTGATCCCCAGAGGGGAAATTCACTTTTGCAGCAACAAGAGCAGACAGTAGAAGCAAAAAAAAATATTTACTGTACATAGATAATAGAGCAAAAATGTAGAACTGTAGGTCAGACATAAATGAAGTATGTATTTTCTACAGCAGGGGTGCCCAATCCTGGTCCTCAAGGGCCCCTATCCAGCATGTCTTAGATGTTTCCCTCTTCCAACACAACTGATTCAAATGATTAACTCACCATCAAGCTCTGCAGAAGCCTGATAACTATCCTGGTCATTTTAATGGATAGTGAATCGGGGACCCCTGTTCTACAGTCTATGTATGTAGCGGCGAACACCCCGCCCCCACGCTCTGTCTTGTGTTTATAAAGCAGCATGAGCTCGGCTACAAAATGGGTGGGAGGAGGGCGGGCCGTCCTCTGGCCCTACGTCACTGTGTGGGGAGGAGGAAGTCAGTGTCCCGTCTATAGACACACCCATTCATGAATATGCATTAGTAGGCCACAAATCAGCCTGTTTGTGTAGAGTTGCTCAGAAAGTGCCTTTTCAAAGGCTAATACTCTGGAAAACAGGGGAGTTTGGGAAAATAAACCCCAAATACCATGTTTTTGGGGTTCTTAGAACAAATGAAGATGGGTGAAAAATAGCATGACATGGGACCCTTAATGACTTCATGATACCTTATTCATGCAAATGACAGGTTTCATCATGTCATAATAATGACACCGTAATGTCAGTCTCTATGTATTAAACTTCAAGTGAAGTGTCACCGAAAAAACAACAAAAAACAAATAAATAAATAAAAAGGATGTATGGATGCATGTAACCCATCTCTTTGTTTAAAAATGTAAAAATGTTTCCCTATGGGAATTCTACAACAGCCTTCATTATAGTGAAACAGCACAGGTGTGCAGCAGCTGTGCATGATAGTGAAAAGCTAAAACACCACACTAATGAATTTTCAGGGATACCTTTTACATCGAGCACAGCGGTGACAGATGACATGTCCTCTGTATTAATGGCACTGCACACATATTTCCCACTGTCAGCTTTTTCACTTTGGATAATTTTCAGAGATTGTCCGTTTTCAGCAGCAATGAATCGTTCCCCCTCAACGGTGGAATCACCTCTGGACCTGCAGAGTGACACAAAGTACACCTCTGTTATAAAGTGCACAACACCATGAATACCAGGGTTGGGGACAATTACATTTTTCAATACAATTACTGTACGTCTATATTATCCATGTTCCATTACAACTAAATTACAATTACGGTGACTGGCATTTTTTTCCAATTACAATCAAATTACAATTACTTTCTATCCTCAAAAAGTTACAATTAAGTTCTCAATTAATAAAGTTCAATTACTCTCAAGTTAGAATCTCTTAAGATAACGCATCCAAAATAAGCTGTAAAATACACTACAAAATATTATCAATCATCTAATTATTTTTTAATCTCTTGGTTTCCTTGTTAGAATTATAAAAAAAATTAAAAAAAATATAGGTTTAAATATTTTTGGTGTGAGTTTTTGTGTCACTATACACCTCATTTAATTGTTTTTTATGGTAAAATGTGGGAATGCTTGGTATGAAACATATTTTAATAATTAACTACATATATGAAGAAGTGCACATAGAACTGTAACATGGTTCCCCAGTTTTGCGTTAAACTATAATTGACCATTTCTATAGAACTTTCATGGCAATTACAATTACAAAGTCACTTATCTGAATTCAATTACAATTATGAGAGCAATACATTTTTAAAATAACAATTATGCCATAATTGTAATTATTTATCAATTACGCAATTACAATAATTATTGACTCCAACCCTGATAAATACAAAAAGGAAAAATTCAACATGCTCCCTCCCTACTCATATGCTACATATATATTATGTGAGCTGTCATTTCCATTTTTCTACTGTATATTTTTTCAGCTCTTCATCTATTTTCTCCAATTCAGCTTTTAAGTATAGAGGCAGAAATGTTAGAAGGAAACAGAAATCAAAGCAAAACAAGGTTTCAACTTTTGATTAAATTTAGGTGAGCCATCAGCGAACATAGATTCTCAACGGAGGGGGAGGGTCTCTCCTTTAGTGCAATCGATCAAAGTCAGTTCCACACCTGCAACCCAGTTAGCAGATATTTCCTTTATGGGAAAAAGTGCCACAACATTGGACAATCACTGACTTTTAGAGCTACTTTAATGTTAAGTGGTTTTGTAAGTGTTGCTGAATTGTTTTTAATGATCCGTTTCTTATTGTGTGTCTCCTTCATCCAGCTTTAGCTGATAAAATGGCCTTGATTCAAGCAAATTAAAAAGATTATCTCATTATACTGACAGACAGTCAGTGCTGATACCGGTAGTAAGTGGCAGTCCTTTATGAGTCAGTGCTCTCGCCCCTTTGTGTGTCCTGGCTCATGCACTTGCAGCAATAACACATACGTAAGTAATAAAACACAATATTGTATTTAGTAAATTACATGAATATGAAATCATACAGCATCAATACTTGGAGAAATGACATTGAAGATACTCACCATGAGATTTGGGAAGGTGGAGAACTGAAAACACTGCAGTTCATGACGATATCTGCTCCTAATACTACAGCGTACTCTTGGTAGTCCCTCGTCAGGATGAGAGGAGCCATATCTAAAAGTAGGGAGAGAGGCAAGACAAGTAGATGATAAAAATTTGAAATTTGGCAAGAAGAGCAAGAAATAAAAGGACAGAGACACATTTAGAACTCATAATCACGGAAGAGGATTAGGTACAATTCTGATGGAGAAAATCATTTTGTGCAAATGTCGAGATTAAAGAAGCAGTCTGCATCTCTTTTAAAAGTTACTTTTTTTCATATTGTTCATGAGCGCGCAACAGCCTCCGTGTGGCTGTTGTAAGTGACACTGTGTTGTTGCTGCTGCTGCTGAGGTGTGTGCACATTGAGAGAGAGAGAAGCGCTGCAGTAATATGCTTTAAACAGAGCATGTTATAGTACTGTGATGTTGCTGTCCGGCTAACATTAGCTTGTTAGCTTCACTGAGGGAGGGACTTTGGAAAGTTTAGAGGCAGGGCAAGAGAGCAGTGAGGAGGGAGGGGGAGAGAGGGATCTGACAGTTGCGAATTGCACTTTTAAAGTCAAGTTGTTGAGATTAAAGTCTAAATTTTAAAAATAAACTCAAAATACAATATTGTGATGAAGGTCGAAAGGTTTGCCAATGAAGCTGACGAGGGATAATTCACCATATACAACAACGGTCTCCATCCAAACTGGCCCTAATCTGTTTCTGTACTGTTCCTTTATAGCCACAAAAGGGACTGAATGCTCCATCTCCTCCAAACTTGACTGTTTTTTTCTTCTGAACAGAATTAAGCATCACGTTAGTTCAGGCAGGCACGGAACTCAAGCTAGTCCAGCCCCTTCATCTGTCAGTAGCTGTTAACAACTGACAGCATTCATCCCCTAATTCAGTTATTCATTCAGCTGATCATGTTCCACCCAACCACTGCAACAAGCTTACTTCCGCACGCTTTGTCCGCAAACGCCTCACAACCAACCCCCACCCCAGTCCCTCCTCTTTTGTTTAATTAAACAGTGTCTTCTGTTGGCATCTAATTTCCAGGGGGTCCTGCTGACCGCTCTCTCTGCTTATGCCTCTCCATGTAGCTATTGTTGTTAAGCCCAACTTTGAAGTGTAGTTTAACGCATTCATGGATACAAAGCGTTTCATAGACAGCCACATCTGCTGTTTATTGTCATATGGTCAATTGGCCCTCGTCAGCTTCCGTTGACTTCATTAGCTATTTTGAGTTCATTTTCAAAATTTAGACTTTAATCTTGTCTTTTCGACTTTAATCTCAACATTATATTTCAACTTTATTCTTGAAATTTCAAATTGAATCTCAACATTTCAACTTCAATCTCAACATCTCAAATTTATTCTCGACATTTCGATTTTATTCTCGACATTTCGATTTTATTCTCGACATTTCGACTTTGTTATTGATTTACCCAAAAACATTATCTCCATCAAAATTGGCCATAATCCTCTTCCGTATATTATAGATTCACTAATAGAGATTATGAATGAAAACTGTTGTATATAAATGTGCTGCTGCACTACAAACCCACTAAAGGCTCTGAGTTGTAGATGCGATATTAGAAAGATGTTTAACTAAAGGGAGAATAAATCAGTCCGTTTAGCTGTAATATGTGCATACAGCAGCTGACAAGAGGGATGAATTAAAGTCGTGCATTGCTTGGAAAAAAGGCAGAATATAGGCATTACACGCTGCGGTTACATGAAATAAAGTCTTTGATGACTGATGATGGGAGTGTTTCAAGTCAGCGATGCATTTGAAATGTTTAAAGTAGCCGTGGATACAATAAAAATGAGCTCTTAATGGAGGAGGAAGAGGACAATGATTACTGACACAAACCCTCTGAATTATTCTCTCAGAGATAGTAATGTATGGAAAAACAATCTGCATTTTTTGGTCCTCATTTTAACTTTTTGTTAATGCAAACAATGCCACAAATGTATTAAGCCAATGGACTGTGCAGTTTTTATTTGTTTATTTGTTCATTGGATCCCCATTAGCTTCCACCGTGGTGGTTACTAATCTTCCTGGGGTCCATAAAAAAATCAAGATTCTAGTGTAGAGTATGTAAGAACAGAAAAAAATGAAAGACAATTAAAAATATATAGAAACATTACATAAAAAGCTACATCAAGACACATTTTCATTACAATATCAAATAAATAAAAAAAATGCATGATATATACATTAAGTTTAAAATCAAGTTCTTCCTAACTAAGTCATCAAACCATCATGCTTTAGATGGAGACCCCTGACTCTTTAATTGTAAATCTCCATTTTTTAGATCTTCTAATAAGTGCATTATGAATAAGATTTTAGGTCAAACTTATAAAAACAGTGGGCGCATCCCTTAAAAAAGGATTATTGATACAAAAAAAAAATTCTAAGAATTGTGAATTTTTCAAATAGATTGTCCTCATCTGCTCCTCTTTTCAGGAAATACAATGTTTTGACCATATTTAATGTTAATATCTATTGCATTTGTCTCCACGTATAAATTTGTGCAAATGTCCAATGTTATGTCCAGAGCTTGGAGCAATTTTCTTAATATAGACTTCAGATGTTCACGCCTACTCCACCAGCCATTGCAGAGATTTGCATCTGCCCTTCTGTAGAACTTCGGCCAGACAAAATCCACTCAAATATAGAGGGCCTTCCCTCTGGAATCATTTATCTCTTTCTCTAAAGACTATATCCACTTTTGACTCTTTTAAAAGACAGCTAAAAAGAATGTTAATACACAAGTAATCTTTAAATATGTGTATGTATGTGTATATATATTTAAAACATTGACCTTCTCACTCTCTTGCACAATTATGTTCTTTTAATCACTGTGCAAATAAAATCAAATCACCAAAATACTATATATATAAATACAGCAATGACATTTTTTCCATGATTTCACATATGTGGCCTAGAATCTTCTTTAAAATAATAATTCAAGACCCCACTGGTTGCAAATCAAAACAATCTGCAATTAACTTTTGTATAATTTGAGAACCATTAGAAGATAAAACTTAAAGAATAACAGATAAATATTCATATTTATCATAGAGATTAAAATACATGTAAAAAAAAATTTAAAAAAAAAATCAGGCCATAAGGGGAGTTCTCATGAAAATCTAATTAGAAGATTAGTACAAAATAACAGATTATTCACCCAACAAAAAGAGGAAAAAACTTGTTCCTATTTTGATAGGATGTCCCAAAAGCTGCATTGGTTATCTCAAAATAGGAATGTTATAATCACCAAAAAGTCGATATTGAAAAAAATTAAATGAACAAATAGTGTGATCTAGATATAAAAAGCAAGTTTTCTTTTAAAAAGAAAAAGCTAAATATATTAGGGTAAACATATTCGAAGTACTCATATTGTTACAGATTTGAACATTTATTCCAAAAGGAAGGGTGGTGGTGTGTGTTTCTGTGTATTAATGACAGTTGTAGCTGGTTATTATAGGGTCACGTGTTCCTGATGATACTCACTCATCACCACGAGGTTAACATTGGCCAGGATGCTGCCATGACTGTTGGAGGCTTCACACTGGTAGACTGCACTGTCCACTGGCTGTAAATTATCGAACACCAAAGTGTCTTCAAGCACACGCACGTTAGATGTGTCGTCTGGTCATGAGAAAAAAAACAACACCAGAATCATAACATAATCCTCAGAGGACAACATGAGATGAAAACCAGTTAATCTATAATAGTTTAGTATTAAATATATGTTTTTGTCTGGTTCTGTTTGGTTTTAGTTCATTATAGCCCTTGTGGTCCTCTGTTTGTTGTTCTGTGAGACTTTGTTTATTCTGTTTAGTTTCCATTTTAGTTCTTGTTTGGAATTGGGACGAGATTAGGCAGTTAGTGTCCAAATAGTCCCTCTTATCTCCTTTCCTATCCACTTTTCCTTAACCCCGTGGATGATGTCACAAGGTTAAGAAAAGGTGTTAGGAGACTTCCTAAAAAAGTTAGGGAAAGGCGATCACGTTGTTTTTGACAAGCAGATGCACTTCCACTAGGTGGCGTAATAATTCGACGGCGGTGAAGGTTAGTGACATCTGCCGTGGTGAAAAAACTACACATTTCCAAAAATGGACTACTAAAAGCATTTATAACACTTTAATAAAATTTCAAATATCACAAGGTTTGAATTAAAATCAAAGGAAAAGATGCTAATACGGCAACAAGGAACAAAAATGAAAGTAAAAGAACGTCACATTGAGAATGGTTGCTCACACTCACCTTCAACTCATAAATCAACATTAATCCAAAATAAGTATGACTTTATGAAATTGTTGCATTTATACAAGATATAGGCCTACATGACTTTGTAGGCAAACAAATGTACAACAGTACAAAACATTCCTAGGTGAATGAAATATGTTGAATAAAACATAATGTGTTTTTGATCCATTTTTCTTGAACGACAGAGTGCTCTGTTTTCAGTCATCATGAGTTTCCGTGAACAATCTGATGAGCGGGTCCCTTTAAATGTTGTCGCCACAAGGCATTGTGGGGCAGCATTACATGGTCTCCTTTGGTAAAGGATGTATCAGTGTTTCCTAAGCAAAAGAAGGTTATAAAGGAAGCACTGAGCCTCTTTTCCTAAGCTTTTAGAGAATTAGAATGCTCCTTATCAAGTGGATAGGAGAGGAGATAGGAGACTATTGCAGACAGTGTATTTGGGTTTCTTCTTCTTCTTCTTCTTTTGTGTTTTATGGCAGTTTTCTACCTATTCCAAGGATCATTTTTAGTGCCCAATCCTTTTGCGGGTCTTTACGACAGAGCTCCTGGGACGTGATTTTTAAATGTGAACCGACAATATGACGTTTGTTATTTATTTCAATATTACATATGTAAATATGTGACTGTTTTGTGGTTTTTTTAATTGTTAATTTTAAAAAAAAGGGTGAAAAAAATAGATAAAAACACAATACACAACATTGACAATCAAAAACCAAACAGAAAATCAAATAAAAAACAAAATAAAGTAAAATAAAAATTTTTTTTTTTTTTTTAAAGCAGGGTTTCAACCTTCCCCGCGACCCTGAAAAACAGGAACACGTGGGTCTGAAAATGGATGAATGGATGGTTTCAACCTTTTAAATAATACACAAACTGCCGTAAAATAGGCCGACAGGACGTAGACACATTTCACGCATGCGTTGAAAGGATCCGAAATGATCAGGCCAGCGAAAGGATTGGGCACCAACAAACCTTACCGCCAAATACTGTGCTGGAATTGGGACGAGACTAGGCTAGTTACAGTCTAAAATCTATCCTAAATTCTTCCGATTCATTTTGTTTTCTGCAAAAACCCTAAATAAAATCCTCACTATCTCCTTATCTTCTGCTCTAAGTATATTTATTACATTAAAGACACCCCTTGTTCTGTCTGCTGGACTGACTCAAATATCACACACTGTTGTTCACGTGATGTTTGGGTTGTGGGTGATTAGCTGCCTTATGTTTTCCACCCAGGTGTGGCTCATTCCCAATCAGAACTCCCTCACTATTTAACTGAGTGCTGGGACACAATGACTGCAGGTTTATTGTAAATGTTTGTCCCCTGCTCCTGGTTTTCCTCTTGCTTCCTTGTGCCTCTTTTGGTTTTTGATCATTAAACATAAGCTATTAGTATAAACGTCATACACTTGGGTCCTCCACTTACATATCTTCAAGTTCTGTATTTGTGAATAGTAAGCTATAAACATAACTAAAACAAAATAAATACAATTTTAAGATTTACCGAGAGTAGAATAAGCCTGATCTTAAATGTCTGTGGAAAAAAAGGTGAACTAAATTACCAATGATATTAACATTTCATCACATCTTTAAACACAAACCTTTGGGAGTTTGTGTTAAAAATAAGTAAACAGGTACTTTTGTCTCTGCTGACCTGCTGCTGAAATGACGTGTTGCTCTATTAATAGTCACTTTATCAGGCGTGGACTGGGACAAAAATCCACCCTGGCATTTTGTGTCCACGTGCATTGTTTCAAAAACCAAGCTTTTAACTTGGCCATTTATTAACCAATTTTCACCATTCAAATGTTGAAATGTGTCAAAAATTCAGATCTTCATCATCATCCATATTCTTCATCACAAATTCACCTTCAGTGTGGAGTTTGCAGGTTCTCCTTTCCAACTTAAGACTTAAATTGTTAATAACTTGGCCATTTATTAACCAATTTTTACCATTCAAATGTTGAAATGTGTCAAAAATTCAGATCTTCATCATCACTCATCCTCTTCATCATCAATTTTACTTTAGTGTGGAGTTTGCAGGTTCTCCTTTCTCAATTAAAACTTAAATTGTTAATAACTTGGGCATTTATTAACCAATTTTCACCATTCAAATGTTGAAATGTGTCAAAAATTCAGATCTTCATCATCACTCATCCTCTTCATCATCAATTTTACTTTAGTGTGGAGTTTGCAGGTTCTCCTTTCACAATTAAAACTTAAATTGTTAATAACTTGGGCATTTATTAACCAATTTTCACCATTCAAATGTTGAAATGTGTCAAAAATTCAGATCTTCATCATCACCCATCATCTTCATCACCAATTTTCCTTTAGTGTGGAGTTTGCAGGTTCTCCTTTCACCATTAAAACTTAAATTGTTAATAACTTGGCCATTTATTAACCAATTTCCACCATTTAAACTTTGAAATGTGTCATAAATTCAGCTCTTCATCATCATCCATCCTCTTCATCACAAATTCACCTTCAGTGTGGAGTTTGCAGGTTCTCATTTCTCACCTACAACTTTAAACTTTAACTGTTTGGCCATTTATTAACCAATTTTCACCATTCAAACTTTGAATTGTGTCAAAAATACACCTCTTCATCATCACTCATCCTCTTCATCATCAATTTTCCTTTAGTGTGGAGTTTGCAGGTTCTCATTCAGACTCAGAACTTAGTTCTTTCACAGCTCAGCCATTTTCCAACGGATTTCCACCATTCAAACTTTGACATGTTCAGCTGTTTGTTCACTTTCAGGTCATACTGGGATTTTTAAACACACTACTGTGTGAACTGGACTTCTCACTGGTTTCACTGGTTTTCCCCTTCAAACTGGGATTTTGACACATACTGCTGTTTAAACTGAACTTCTAACTGGTTACACTGCTTTTTCCCTTCATACTGGGGTTTGTACACATACTACTGTATAAACTGGACTTATAACTGGTGATACTGGTTATACTGGGTTTAATGGTTTTACTGTTTACTGGGCTAATGTTAATGGTAGTGTAATGCTAATGCTAGGGTAATGGTAATACAAGGCTTTTGCTAATGCTAGGTTATTGCTAATACTAGGTTAATGTTAATGCTAGGTTAATGCTAATGCTAGGTTAATGCTAATGTTAGGACAATGCTAAAGCTAGCACAATACTAATGCTAGCGCAATGCTAATGCCAGCACAGTGCTAATGCTAGTGCAATGCTAATGCTAGCACAATGCCAGCGCAATGCTAATGCTAGCGCAATGCTAATGCTAGCGCAATATCAGCGCAATGCTAATGCTAGCGCAATGCTAATGCTATCACAATGCTAACGTAATGCTAATGCTAGCGCAATGCTAATGCTAGCGCAATGCTAATGCTAGCGCAATGCTAACACTAGCGCAATGCTAATGCTAGCGCAATACTAATGCTAGCACAATGCTAACGCTAATGCAATGCTAATGCTAGCCCAATGCTAATGCTAGCCCAATGCTAATGCTAGCACAATGCTAATGTTAGCGCAATGCTAATGTGAACGTAATGCTAGCGCAATGCTAATGCTAGCGCAATGCTAATGCTAGCACAATGCTAACGTTAGCGCAATGCTAACGTTAGCGCAATGCTAACGTTAGCGCAATGCTAATGTTAACATAATGCTAGCGCAATGCTAATGCTAGCGCAATGCTAATGCTAGCGCAATGCTAATGCTAGCACAATGCTAACGTTAGCGCAATGCTAACGTTAGCGCAATGCTAATGTTAACACAATGCTAGCGCAATGCTAATGCTAGCGCAATGCTAATGCTAGCATAATGCTAATGCTAGCGCAATGCTAATGCTAGTGCAATGCTAACGCTAGCACAATGCTAACACTTGCGCAATGCTAATGCTAGTGCAATGCTAATGCTAGCGCAATGCTAATGCTAGCGCAATGCTAACGTAATGCAAATACTAGCGCAATGCTAATGCTAGCGTAATGCTAATGCTAGCGCAATGCTAATGTTAGCGCAATGCTAACGTAATGCAAATACTAGCGCAATGCTAATGCTAGCGTAATGCTAATGCTAGCGCAATGCTAATGCTAGCACAATGTCAATGTTAGCGCAATGCTAATGCTAGCGCAATACTAACGCTAGCGCAATGCTAATGCTAGCGCAGTGCTAATGCTAATGCTAGCACAATGCTAATGCTAGCGCAATGCTAATGCTAGCACAATGCTAATGCTAGCGCAATGCTAATGCTAGCAAAATGCTAATGCTAGCGCAATGCTAACATTAGCGCAATGCTAATGCTAGCGCAATGCTAACGTTAGCGCAATGCTAATGCTAGCGCAATGCTAACGTTAGCGCAATGCTAATGCTAACGTTAGCGCAATGCTAATGCTAGCGTAATGCTAACGTTAGCGCAATGCTAACATTAGCGCAATGCTAATGCTAGCGCAATGCTAATGTTAGCGCAATGCTAATGCTAGCATAATGCTAATGCTAGCACAATGCTAATGCTAAGGCAATGCTAAACACCTAAAACTTAAAACTATAACTGTTTGGCCATTTTTGAATGAATTTCCACCTTTCGAACCGGCAACCGCCCACGAGCCCCTCCCACGATTTCCGCGGAAATTGTCTAGTTTTATGTTGTTGAACCTTTTTTATTCTGAACTGTGTATTTGGTGCACTTTTTGATTTTAATCAGTATTGTGACTTTTTTGTCTGTGAAAGGTGCTATACAAATAAATGTTACTTACCACACTAGCCCACTATACATTAGCGGACACCACATAGAAGCTGTGATGCTCAACATGTAGCTCTTTATGTCCTAATTTTAATTATTATTCCTTCAGAAAATCTAGAACGGGGGGAAACTCTGTAACCCCTTTTTACCTATTTCCTTTGGCCATTTTGCAAATTCATTTGTCCCATTTTTGCCCCTTTTTCCTATATTTTGTCAAATTTAGCAAGCTCTTTTTGACACAAATCAAATTTTTTGGCCACTTTTCATCCAGATAAGCTATCTTATGCCTAATAGATATCACTTGTTTCCTTTTCGTCCTACATTTGACCTCTTCTTGTTTCACATTTTTGCCCTTTTTCACTATTGTTTGCCACATTTTGCTCATTAAAGCCACCTTTTGCCATTATACCACTACCTGGTTCTTCTTTATTTGCCCATTCTTTGGCCACTCTTGACTGCTTTTGACCCATTTTAGTCACGTTTTGCCATGTTTTTGCCCTTTTTGGAGAATTTTTGGCCACCTGTTACCATGTCTGCCTCCAGAGCGGCTTACATTGGGTTGATGACCCATCGGGATGATGCCCAGTATACCAGATGGCCAGTCCACCCCTGCACTTGACCGATTATGCTAGCTTGAAAAACCTATTTTTGCTTGCTTGTGTTCTGTAAATTGAAATTCCAATCATATATGAATTTTATTTCTTTTATTTTTTGGTGGGGGTTGTAGTGTGGTGATTGTTTTTAACCCACGGTGCCAGACTTTTATGAAATTGGCTTGGCACATCAAATCTTTTAAAGATGAATTGTGTTTAAGAAGACGTTCATTGGTTGGATTTGTTTTTGGTCTAAACTTTATTCTGAATGACACATTTTGAGCTGAGCCTTTGGACTCCACAGAAAGAGAACAGCAGACTCTCGTGTCGAACCTCAGGCTCAGTAATTGAAATTCTCCTTGAAAGTGGGGGGAAAAAAAACATGAATGAGAACTGCTTAGTGCGTCTCACCCACCTTTGAAAATTTCTCCGTTCCTCCGCCATGTAATGTCTGGCAGTGGATTTCCACCGACTGAACACTCAATGTGAACATCAGACCCAATCACAGTCAGCTGGCTTTGAGGAGGCTCTGCCAGCCACTTGGGTGGTTCTGGAAGAAGTTGAGAATAGCCATGTTTGTTTAATCGTTAGAACAAAATGTCATGCTGGTTTACTCTGCCTTCTCTTTTTAGTGTAAACAAATGAAACCACAAATGCAGAGATGATCAGCCTCTTATGTTGACTAACCTTCCACTATGACATCAAAGTAGTGCACTGCCTTTCCAGCCGAGTTCTCTGCTGTGCACATGTATTTCCCCTGATCCTGTTCTTCTACAGCAGGTACAGTCAACAGCCTTTGAAACTTGGTCAGCTCTACACGGCCTGTCATGTTGCCTCCCATTTTCATCCATGTTACATCTGGAGTCGGACTAAAGCAGAAATCAATAGGCACAACATGTTTCCTTACATATATAATGAAGGTGGTTAGAAATGGGACGATACATCGTGCACATGGGCATCGGAATAGGAAGTTAAAATGTACTGGGTACCCAGGGCTCAGAAGTCTGTTAAATATATATATGTACAAAAATGCTTTTACATTGTTTTTAGATCATTTATTTTGGAATAACAAGGGCCCAGTGTGAAAATGAGATGGTTGTTAAGCACATTTATTGTACTAAAAACAATTATTCATGCTGCATCAGGGCCCTAGCTACCACCCCTTTTAAAAACAGTGCAAATGGTACGACCCACATGTGGCAGGTAGGCTGCGTAGGAATATTCCCTCCTATCTCCTTTCCTATCCACTTTTACATCACAGGGTTCAGGAAGGGTGTCAGGAGAGGAGTTAGGGAAAGGCCATCACATTTGTTTTGACAATCAGACACACTTCCACTAAGTGACGTAATAATCTGACAGAAGGATAGTGATGTCTGCCGTGGACAAAAAACGACAATTTTCCTAAAATGGACTAAAAGAACATTTATAACATTTTCTGCTGATACAGTATAATCTTAAAGATCACACGGTTTGAATTCCGTGAGCACTAGGGTGTCCGTTTCCTTTTAAATGTTATCGCCCCAAGGAATTGTGGGTCAGCATTATCTTGTCTCCTTTGATAAAGGATGCGTCAGTGTTTCTTAGGCTAAATGAGGTTATAAAGGAAACATTCAGCCTCTTCGGACGCTCTTTATCACTTAAACACTTCCGGGGGTGAAGGGAAGTGGATAGAAGGGAATATTCGGACGCAGCCGTAGTCTGAACTGTGGATGTGCCATGGAGCGGGAGATAGACAGCAGCAGGAAACCATGTCTTTCCTTAAGAAAGACAAAACCAGATGACCAAAAATACAATAAAAGAAAGGAGGGAGAGAAGGTGAAAAGGGGAAAGTGCTTACTCACTTCTTCAGAGGTGAGCTTTAAAACACTCACATCTTTTTTAGGCAATATATTATTTTGATTGAAATTAGCTACGCTACTAAATGCTGGAACGTTCCTCTTGCATGCAAATCCTAATTGGAAATACAACAATAAAAAAAAAAAATGATTTTGAAGACAACATTTTGCTGCCACCAAGTCTTAAGTAGGTGGCCAGAGTGTCCCCGTGACTCTGATCATTCTATATTTACCTTTTATTAACCAAATAAATACATCAATATGATTAATATAGTTTTAATAGCTGCACAGAAAATATATAGGAGCAGCAGGCCCCCATCATGTCCAAATGATACGTATTCAATAAACCACTAAATAGTAGGACATATTTATAAAATGGAGTCATTAGGTTATTGTGAAGAAAAAAAGAAAGCTGATATAATAATGCAAGACAACTAGTGTAGTTTCCGGGCAAAAAAAAAAAAAATTTGGTGCTACGCCCCTGATTATGATATTGATATTGAGATATTGCAATATTAAAACACTATAGATACATCGTCGACGATGATGCTGCAAGTGGTATCACGAGAGTAAGTATGTAGGTATACCCAGAGGTGAAGTTAAATAAAAAAAATTTTTTTCCAAAGTGCATTTTTTTTTTTCTTACCTAAAATATTGTCCCGTATTGTGTACTTTAGATATTATAATTGATAATTGATAATGCATTATGCAGTAATTAGACAGTATACACACGTACAGTCCTGCTGGTATACACTCTAGATGCAGAGTCTCTCCCTTCAGCAGCACCTTCACTGTCTGAACACCAGGGGGCAGCAGCAGGCTTGGTTTTCTGGCTGGGGGGGCTTCTGCTGCAAGATATTACACACACAAACAGAATGGTCTGATTTCATTCCCTATTTAGTAAAAAAATATCATTAAAACAACAAAAAAACAAAAAGAAGAAAAAGGTCATGCTAGTGTGTTCCCTCTTACGTACAAAATGTGAAATATGTAATTTATACCATCACTTACCGATATCACTGTTATTAGATGATCCATTGTCAGATTTCACTGTAATAAAAACAAAACACTGTTAGGATCATGATTGTATTAATAGTAATGGCTTCATTTCACCAGTAATGTGTTGTTCAATATCTGCTATCAAATAATTAACAGAGGAATAATATTCTACCCTATACACTCACATTAGGGGTCCCTTAAATAACGTTAGTTAGGCATTATTAAACATCAATTATCAGTTGAATAATATTATAATTATCATTATGATGTATTAACTAACATGAACTAAGTTAATGCATTAATACATGTTAAATAATGTAATGAGCTATCCTTACATATACATTATAATGATTATTATAACATTATTAAACTGTTAATGTTAAATAAGGACATTTAACTACATTATAAAACATTTATTAATGTTAAGTAATGTTTGAATTACTAAGCATTAATTAACTGCTTATTAATGCAATAACTAATATGTTAGGCAATGTTAATGAATACATTATAATGATTTTTACAACATTATTAAACTGTTTATGTTAAATAAGGACATTTCATTTCATTATAAAACATTAATTCATTCTTAGAAATATTTGAATTACTAAGCATTAATTAACTGCTTATTAATGCAATAACTGGCATGATAGGCAATGTTAGTTAATACATTCTAATGATTATTTTAACATTATTAAACAGCTAATTAATGTTTAATAGTGCCTTAACTAATGTTAATTAAGGGACCCTTATTGTAAAGTGTTACCATATTTTTTTTTTATACTGAACGCTACTTTCAAATATGACTGAATTGTAAACGGGCAAGAATTTAGTCTTTGTGCCTTTTTATATTTTACAGTATGTAACATATATGAATCAAGCACATATACTGTATATTTAGAACCTACAGCTCATGACGAGGACAGACATGGCAGTTTTTGGGAGAATGGTGCGTATTTCTGAAAAAGCAGCAATGCAACAGTAATCTGGACGGCTGTCCTGCTGTAAGGCGTTTGAGAAGTACAGATTCCCATCAGTTCCCATGGTAACCCTCTCATCCTGCTTTATATGTTTGAGACCTGTAAAACAAAACAAAAAAAAAGTGGTGCACAATGACACGTAATTAACGTGCAAATGTAAGGAAATGAAAAAATTACAGTTTAGTCTGGTAAATACAACATTCTTAGACCTGATCAAACGTCTTTGACTACCTTTGCAGTGAATTTTAATTCAAGGATAACATTTATCCTGAAGTATTATACAGTATATTCTAATGAAGGTTGTTCTTCTAAAGGTCATCCTTGTATGGAGCATAGAATTTGTAAGTGTTGGACCAAAGCATGAATGGTTACGTTGCTCCCATTGTCTAACAGCGCGGGTAAGACATCTAGTGTTTATATATGTCTATGGTGGTTTGCCTCCAGGCTAAGCCCCGCCCAACAAAATACGTCACAATCTTTCCAAACGATCAAAGGATCTATATCATTGGTAGAAATGTGTAAACATGAAAAATAAATCAATGTAAAAGTTAAATCTAAATGTTAAATGTAAATCTAAATCTAAAAGTTAAATCTAAATGTTAAATGTAAATCTAATTGTAAAATTTATATCTAAACGTTAAATCGGTCATAATTTTGAAACATTTAGCTTTACACTTGGCAACAGATTTAACATTTACATATAAACATCATGTGGTGAGTTGTGTGGACGCCAAAAGACACTTTATAACTGTACAATGCAAAAAGCAACCAATGCTGTTCCATTTAGCCTGCTTTACTCGACTGGTTGGATTATGCATGAAAAACTCACTAATTCCTATATGGTATGTAAAAAAAGCGACCAGCTCATCATGCAGCCAAAACTGCTTCCTTTTAAGGGTGTGATTTCCCAAAACAATGCATGACCAGCAGGAAATAAAACTTGGAGAATAACTATAAGCACAAAAAAGTAAGATTGCTGTTTTAATTTCACGAGAAGCGTTCCAGTATGAGCAGTAAACAAGGAGGTCAAGTTGCCCTGAATAGGAGACAAAAGCACTGGTTTCTAAAGAAAGTCTACTATCTCCAAAATACTCTGCACTTCCTTGTTTATTTAGTTTGTTGCCTTTCTTTGCTTTGCTGTTGCTGGATACCTGAGAATAAAACTATACTTAAACGTTAGTCTATCAGCAGCCTATCCTCAGGTTAATGCTTCTGTCCACCAGAATGCCAGAAAGGCACTTTTTATCCCGATGCCATGACAGAACCCTAAAGGTTTTTTCAAAACAAAGCCCAAACTCATTAAAAGGAACCGAAGTGAACTTTTATAAACTGAATCCGTCATTTATGGCCCTTAAAGGCCACACAGTGTGCATTATTTCAGCAGATAACATTTTTCAAATGTAATTTTTAGATTGGTCAAAATATCTAAGAGCAGCAACATTTTGTTCATTCCGAAACACGATGAGGTGGTTTCACTTTTCGTAGCACTTACCAGCCTCCTCATTTATCATTTTAATATATATATATATATATATATATATATATATATATATATATATTTTAGGACAGATGAATGTAAATTAATTTTGTGCTTGAATAATATAAATGGTATGGCTTTTTGTTTTCACAATGTTGATTTGTATTCAATTCTTTAAAGAAAATATGAATTTTGATACTTTTTAAGCAAGGTGCAACAGTGGCTGTCAAAGAAAACTTCTTGCATTTAATCAACACCTTTTTTTTTTTCTGTAAAATCATTTAGAGTAAACAACTTGTGTATCGACAAAGCTTTTCTGTTCAGTAACTATATTGATTAATACATTTAGTGTGTATTTAAAGCAGACACCAGTGACCTTAATTTACATTTATGGATACATTAATGTTGAATAACTGCTTAAAAAAAAAAAAGAAAAAAAAAAAAAAGTGTTAAATAAAAATGTAAAAGAAGCTCAACTGTCAAAGTTCAATGCAAAGTGAATGAAAATGAACTAAATAAATGCCTTGCATGTGCCAAGTTTGTGTAATGGGACTACTTTTAAAAGAGCGGAGTGCTCTCAGTGTTTTGTATGATTATGATCTCATTTCTCAACTTTGGAATTATATTGTTGTGTGATTTGCGTTCTATAAAGCAATGGCCCATTATACTACCTCTCTGCTTATTGTTGATGGTTTCTATTGCCAAGGCAAAATTATTATAATTGCTACAACAGGACAGATGTAAAATACACAGCCTGCCACTGTAATCAAGCCTCTTACTGTGTGATTGTATTTAAAAATGTTTTCTGAAGTCAGAAGTTATTGCCCTTACACACAAACAAATGAGACTCATCAAAGACAATGGCCCTCATTTATCAACCGTTCGTGCGTTCAGATTTAAGCGTACAGTGTGTGTTCTATCAAATTCACGCAAGCTTGAGTATTTATCAATTTTTACATGAACGTACGTTACTATCAGATCTCACGTCAGGTCTGACCTAGTGTACACAAATCTGAGACTGTGGATTTGTGGTTCAGCCAAAATCTGGCAAAATCTGACTGAGACTGAAACTAAAGTATTAAACAAGCCTCAGCTGTCATTTAAGCATAAACAGACACACATTCATAACAGATCTAAACAGATTATAAATACAAAATCAAATTCATCTAAAAAAAAAAAAGCCCACATTATTACTGACACCCGGAATTTTTGGTTTTCCGTCATTAAACCCACTGATAAACCTTGCTACCAGGTAGGAGCGCATATGTTCAAGAATCAATAGTGCGCAACACGCACCCGGGGCTGTGTTGGACCAGCTGTATGTACCACATAGGAAACTAGTGACATTATTTTATCCTGTTTTGTACAACAATCCAATGGTGAATGGAGCAGTGTCTGATGCACCAGTGCAGCGTGAGGAGCCAAAGCCTAACCAGTGGCAGCACAGCCTCCACTGAGGCTTTTACAGGGATTCATTAAAGTCTTTTAAAGTGTTATTTATTGCCTAATGCGTGCAGACAACTGATGCTTATTTAAACTTCATATTTCCATGTGTATCTCTGCTGTGAAGTTGTACGTAGTGCGCACAGGGGGGCAGACGTCACCTATGAACGTCTTCATACGGGGGCCGACAGGAACAAAACTTGCAAACACAAGAACGCAGTAAAACCATACCTTTATATCCAGTTTCCACACTGTCAAACAGCACATGAGGTGTGGGGATTTCCTTTCTTTTTCTTACCAGCGTTTGTTTGACCTCAGTCATGTGACCTATTTGGCCAGTTTAGGTCACATGATAGTCACGCGACCTAAACTGGCCAATGACTGACCTAAGACTAAACCTTTCCCTAAACCTAACCCTAACCCTAACCCTAAAAATTGTTGCGATATTGGGTTATAACCTAACCGTCACGCTAAACCTAACCCTAACCCTAAGACGCTACGTACTTGAACTTTGATAACTGTACCAATAGCACCGGGGGTTGTCCGTACGGCAACCACACAAATAAACACTTTCTTTAAATAATAACTCAAAGGTGTTTTCAGTATTACCGCTAGACATCCAGTGAACCTGAAGCGAGATGACGGTCTCTGGTGGGTTGCACTCAAGAATGATTGGATCGCCCTCATTCACGACAATGGGTTGGAGAGTTTCCTTTTGAAATTTTGGGATATCTAATAAGAAAAACATTGATGACTAATGGGTAAAAGTAATTTATGTTGACCAACATCTATTCAATTCAGAAGTTACTTACGAGTAACTATGAGCTCAATCTCCTCGGTCATGGCAGTTCCCAGCTTGTTAGAGGCATAACATCGATATTTGCCCTGGAACTGGAATAATTGCTTGTTTTGAAGCACTAAAGTACCAGTTGTGGAGTCTGTTTTAACAGTCATGGTGTCAGAGAGGATAACATCTGCATTGTCCTTTGTCCATCTGTATCTGTGAGAGCAGGAATCCATCGATTAAAATCACAGAGTGTTATCAGAAAACCATACATATCATCATATTCTACTTACAGAGGTGCTGGGTTACCCTTGGCTTCACAGCTGAGAGTGACATTGTTGTCAAAAGGAAGTGCAACAATGGGACCTCTTGTATAGCTTAACATGGTTGGGGGCTGCTCAACTAAGTACAGAAAAAGACAAACAACATTTTTAAACATGCACTGCAATATTAACATATACAGAATGCAGGTCTGCAGTTATAAACAAGCCTTTGCTGGAACAGCTGCCACATAAACAATTATCTCAGGGTTTTTCAACCTTGGGGTCAGGACCTGGAATTAAAATAGGGTCGCCTGAAATGTCCAGTAATTGGTTAAATAAATAAATAAATAAATAAATAAATAAATAAATAAATAAATAAATAAATTGAAAATAAAATTAAAAAAAATTCTTAAAAATGTCTTTTTAATTTTTTGGAATATTATTTTTCTAATTAACACATCACATCACATATACGCAATAAAGATAAAATAACTACATTTTATAATTAAACTTTCTCAAATATAGATCTAGTTCCAATGAATTGCAGTATAAAAATAGGAGGTGGCACATCTTGTCACTTGTCACTTTGTGCACTAATCCTGGGTACTCTGTATTTGTAACACATTTTAATAAACATGATCAAAAAGGAATTATAGCAATAAAAAAAAATGTCTCTGCGGTCGCCGGACATTTGTGGCATGAAAATGGGGTCATGACCTGAAAAAGGTTGGGAACCGCTAATTAACCCAGTTATTCAACTGTATATATGATATGTACATGCATTCTATAAAGCCTTAACATTAAGTAAAAATGATGCATTGCACACGCTTTTTATGTCATCATTAAAAGCCGAAAAAGAAAAACTAGTCAGCACTAATCTTCTCAGCATGGCACCCGTACCTTCCAGTGGAATGTTAATGCCTGCTGCCCTGAAGGTCAAGGTCAACAGCAGGACAAGCTGAAAGCTCCCCACCAACCCCATCACCCTGTGCAGGCTAATGGACACAGAAGAGACCAAGAGAATGTGTCGATCAGCTGCCATCACTTGGAATCTGTAAGGCACATTGGACCTGGCAGAATGAGAAAAAAAACATAAGTGTATTTAAATAACTAGTACAGTGCCCGTCGGAAGTACATTTTCATATAGTGGGAGCTTAAGTAGAGTTGTCAATTATGGCCAAATGAGTATGTGTTTGAAGATTGGATGTACATTTGCAGGTACAAAATAAAATAGCGTGTGCAATTTCCCAGGTTTAATTCTATGGGACATGCACATGATAAATGTGTTTGGTTTTTTTTTTTACTAATTTTTATATATTTTTCGTATGGTATATTTTTCTGTAATGTATGTTTTTAGGAGTCAATATGTGCACACACTCGGGCTATGTGGAAGCTGTTCAAAAAGTTTCAGGTCGAACAGACACCGCGTCAGGGAGAAATTCGCTCCACAAACACACACACACGCACGCACGCAGAACTTCCTTGCTTTTATCGAGAGATAAATTGATTAAAGCAAGGCAAATGTATTTGTATTTCATATACACAAGGCCATTTAATGTGCTATACATGTTCAAAAAATGCAACAGAAAACGTTCAACAGCTTAAAAATCAAGAAGAACATTAAATCTTGATCTTGATGAAACAATTAAACTAAGTATGAATATAATGCAGTTAAAAAAAATGTACAAAAGCCATATCTTTTACAGAAATGAAGACGAAGAAAGTAAATCTCACAGATGTTGATGACGCCTGTGCATTTTGTTTGTTTTTGTTCTGTTTTTCTTAATAGCTCGATTGGAGTATTTATTTGTATTGTCAATTTAGTTTATTTCATTAGATTTTGCAGTTGTTAGTTAGTGGTGAAGAACGGGGGTAGGAATTGACAAGCAAAGGCTTCTTCCTGTCCCTTGTCAAAAGAAACAAATGTATTATATTGAAATTGACTTTTTTTTTTTTATTTCATAGAGATTTCTGTTGAGGTTTGTTTATTGGTTTTTGTTTGATATAAATTAACAAAACCAGCAGTAAAAATTAGATGAACAATAACATGATTAAAAATCTCCAAAATGTCTCCAAAAAAAGTTGTTTTTTTTTTATTTCATATCATCTGTACCCTAATATTTGTTATAATAAGTTTATTTGGTGATCAGTAGGCTTACTTAAACTGTATCCTGCAACAGTAGCTAGGAATTTAAAGCATTTATTCACATTTTGTTGACACTGTGGTCACTTTTTAGATTTCTGTTTTAATGCATCTCTCAGAGTCTCTGAACTTATTCAGGAATATATTGGAAAAATGTTTCCGTGTACCCTCTGCAATGTGCTCACGTAGCCTGGCAAATTCAAAGGGCCTGCACTAAAAAGCTGGACAAGTACAGTATATCCAGGATATCTCTCCGTTAGCCTAACCAACCATTCTCTGTCAGCCAGACCCAGTACTACAAGCAGGATATAAATATGTATGAGATTGCAGCGTCAGACCAATCACAATCACAGACAAACTGTGTAGAGCAACTTTTGTCACAATTGAGGAATAATTGTTTAAAAATATGAAGAATTAAAATCCATAATTCAGACCAAAAACAACACTGTTGCTACAGAAAAGGCAGGAAGAAAAGAACACAGACAGGAAGCTGCCGACACTGTTAATGCATAAAAGTGTGAGATTATACAATATCTAAAGCAGAACTAAGTAACTTTTTCACCTTAATAAATCCTTCTTGTAGTCCCTGTGAGGGTAATACAAGTGTTTATGGGGTGATTGGGGGGTCTTTCATCCCAATATAAACTAATGCTAGATTATGTCCAGCTCCGTGGCTGCACACGGTTGTCTACAAATTTTTCAAACTTATATCTTGGCGGAGCCAGCAAAAAAAGGCAGAGAAGACCTTTGTCCGAGGAACGAAGCAACTCCATGAAGTGACAGCTCAGCAGCAACATACAGCAATCACACACGCTGTTGTCACGGCAACGGGCATGCACACTCGCAACCCAGCGCTCCATCAGGCAGCACACACACAAATATCCATTCATCTATCTATCCATCCATCCATTCATACATACATTTTCAGAGCCGCTTTGTCAGAACCCAAACAAACACATCACACACAATTTCCACCCTCCCTTCCGTATTACTCCCACCCCCATCATTCATTTATTTTACTTGTTTCTCTTCCTCAAATTGTTCACATGGTCACATGGGACTATATGTGTGAAAGCACCCTTAGTGTCACTGTTGTATTAGGATTTTTCAGTGATTGGTTGCTACCATCTTGGGAGAGCAAAGGTGCGCATGTAGCTCTAGGGTGGGACAGGCGGCTGGGGGTGCGGCATGTTTACGACAGTGACATAACCAAAAGGGACCTTTAGGGGGAAGTTAATTAGTTCTGCTTTAATCCATGGGACGATAAACAGACAGTGCTTTAATCAGCATGTTTCTATTCACGTAGTCCTCCTCCATTTATCATAGCGTTGTAGTAATCCACACTCCGAATAAATCAAGGAAGTTAGTGTGATAAGAGGAAATCCAGCTCCATAGTACAGGCCAAAAATGTTTAGTGGCAGGAAAGATAAAAGTTTTTAGGAGTTTGAATATCTGCTCACATCACTGCCACTAATGTTGATTGGGTTGGTATGATGATAGATGGTGGAATTAGTAAAAACACCTTTCATTCCTCATAAATCTGTTTAATTTCAATTTTCTATGCTAATTGCTCAGTGAAATCCTCACAAAATACTCATAGCTATTTGTCCTTGGTTGCATTCTGTTGTGATGACGTTGTAACATCACACAGTGGAGCGCTTGTCATGAGATTAGCCTTTGAACTGTAAAGCCTGGCTCGTGGCATCGTATGGGATGCTTACAGTAAACCTGACTGTCACAAAGACTAAGCTGCTGCCTGCCAGCGATGGATGGATCCAAGATGGCAGCTCATGAAATGGATCAAAGCCGTTCAGTGTTTTCATGGCTTAGTTCTCACAGAGCTGAGACGGTGGTGGCTGTAGCACCGGCGATGCCAAATGGGTTCACGATCCAGTTAATCCTGCCATCAGGAGAATGGAGACAAGGGAGCTCCACCATCATAAAGTAGGGTGCTTAATAACTGCTGACTGCTGCACTGGCTTCAATAAGGACACAACTCTACTGGTGTTGTGCCTTCTTAATGAGGAAGGGCAATGGGGTAATTGTTAGAGACAAGATTTGGGATTAAGCTGCTGGAATTTAGAATCAATTAAATAAATGGAGAGATTGGTGGAACGCTGTGATTATGTTGTGCAGGATTGAATAACAAACAAAGCCAGTTTGTTTGTTTTTTGGTTAGTTCTGTGATTTCAACAATGCAATTGGGTTATAGAGACCAGAGGTGTAAAACATACTGATGTTTCCTATTCAAGTAGGATTATTGTTTGATAGAAATTGTACTCAAGTACAAGTACAAGTAAGTCATACATAAAATATTCAAGTGCAAGTAAAAAGTAGCTTATTTAAATAGTACTCAAAATAAAAGTTACGAGTTACTTTAACCCCCCACGTTTGTTTTTGGTAATAAATCTTGCCACGGTTCTCTTGCATACAGTAAACATCTCATGTATAAACTTAAAAAGGAAAAGACCAAATTGTATAAAATAAAAGGTTTGTCAAAATGTATAGTTGTAAAAAAAAAAATTTAAAAAAACCCCAATGATTTCAATTCAAAATAAAAAATAATTATCAGGCTCTAAGTATAGCTACATTTATTAACTCTAAAACTGAGAAAATAACCTCCATTCAATGCTGTTTTGGTGCCGTGAGTTACAATTAATCTGATTAGTTGGCTATGATGTGATGCATTTGATTGTTGTCTAGTCATTTCATTTGTTTGTAGTTTCACAATGTCAGTTGGTCATTTTAAAACAAAAAATTATAATTTGCTCAGTAACGGTTGGGTGTAGAAATGTAACGAATTACTTTAATTCTTTTAAAACGTACTTAAAGGTCCCATATCATGCTATTTTTCACACATCTCCATTTGTTCTAAGAACCCCAAAAACATAGTATTTCAGGTTTATTTTGCCAAACTGTTTTCTGGAGTAAACTGTCATCTCAACTGTTTGAAACACGTAGCGAAGCTGCTACATCACTTTCTTCACCTCCTCACCTCTAACCACAGGAATAGTTCATTTAATGGAAAGCATTTGTTTCGTCCAACCTCTGTGTTGCATTAGGTCACAAAAGTGTTAGATCACATCAAAGGCGATACAAAGCGATATAACGGCTACTAAAAATGGAACTGATTGTGAGCGGTCACGCTGCGCCCTCTGAATGGGGCTAAAGGAATGTATATCACTGTAGCAAAACTATAATCAAGAGATTTTTTCATAACACTGCCTCTTTATGTACAAGTAAAATCACTGATTTAGAAATATACACAAAAAAGTACAAGTACCAAAGCAAATCAAAAACAGTAACGTGATTAAAGTTCACAAAACTGTGGTCTACAAACAACCAAATCATGAACAAAAACTGTTCAAGGCAAGAGATGATGGGTAACACTTTATAATAACTGTTATAAGTAGTTAATAGATCATTAATAAACTGTTACTTAATGGGTTATAAATTGCTTAGTTTGTTGAGGATTTGAAACCGTGCCTTACATTTAGCCAATAGATAATGTACAAGCTGTTAACGATTTATAAAGTACATGATAACTGTATGTTAATGATTTATAACTACAGCGGGGAAAATAAATATTTAATACACTGCCGATTTTGCAAGATTTCTCATTTCCAAAAACTGGAGAGGTCTGTAATTTTTTATCATATCTACACTTCAACTGTGAGAGAATAATGTTAAAAAAAAAATTGAAAATTCCACAGAAACACATTTTCACTTAATACATTTTCATTTTATTGCATAAATATATATATATATATGAACATAATGCTTAAATAACTTTGTATATGTTTGTAAATGAGGAATAGTTGCAACTTTATAATAACATCCCAAATAATAACGTACATAAGGTTTTAACTGATACTTAACACGTCATTAGTCAGAAGTTTACTAATGGTTTAATCATGATCTATTACTAAGTTAAAAGGTGTAGTTATAAATCATACCGTTAATATGTAATTTATAAATTGTTGATTGCTTGTAAGTTATCTCTTGGCTATCTACAGTATAAGGCACAGTTATAAATCATTCACTAACATTTTATTAATGATCTATTAACTACTTATAATAGATAGTGATCATAAAGTGTTCCCGACAATGGTTAGAATTTAAGGGTTGAACTTAACTTTATTCATCCAAAAGTGCACACGACTTCAATAGCCTTGTGCACTTCTGTTTGTGGTATAAAATAATGGAACAAACTTGATTATAATTTAAAGTCTTGAAAAAACTCAGTGATATTAAAAAGAAAAAACAAAACAAAACAAACAAATTATAATTGATTCTACATGCATACCAAGTATGTGTTAAAATGCATTTGGTGGAAACTGCTAATGGTTATTTGTTAAGTAGCACACACATGTACTTACATGCCCGCTCAAGTCGTCACACATGAAAAGTTTTTTTTTTTTTTTTTACTTTACAACTTTGCATGACTCATGCTTCAAACACAGGCTTTGATTCTTTTCATGAACCTGAAAAGACCTTGTCAGGCGAGAGTCCTACACCAGCCACTGGTAGCATAAGAAGTGAGTCCTTTATTCAAGAGTTGTGCTGATCCTCCAAAACACAGCAACAAGCGTGCAGGTAGCTTTCATTCATGCGCAACAAATCCTCTGCCCGGTGCACACCCAAACCCAACCCCCCTTTTGTGCGTAGGACAAATTACAAGGCTTTCTGTGATCTGTAAACCTGCAACTCAAATGGCAACTCAAACAAAGCTGGAGTGCTTAGTTTTCAGGGTATTCATGAGCGTAAAAGGCAGTGAAGTTTCCTTGTAAACACATGATAAAGCATTTGTTTACACTGAGGAATCTACTACTTGAACACATGGCAGATCATAGCCACAAATCCCCAGGGATTGAGTTACCTAAACCAGGAGTTGGAGAGGGCATGAGGAGTGTGATTACTACATGACTAATCTGTGCTGACAATCACCCCCCCATACTGTAACTTACCCCTACCCTTCTTCAAAGTAAACCCTAGTTGTACCATATATCCTCTATATGAGCAACCATCATTTAAATACATAAACAAAGTGCAAAAGAACCGAATGGAGAGGAATCTTTGCCAGAGTACTGATATATCCTAAGTAGAAGTACTGTTACTTGATTGAAATTGCACTCAAGTACAACTACAAGTAAGTCATACATAAAATACATAAGTACAAATAAAAAGTAGCTTAATGAAATAGTACTCAAAGTAAAAGTTACTTGTTACTTTCATCCCCATGTTTATTTTTGGTATCAACTCTTGCCACGGTTCCCTTCCATACAGTAAACATCTCAAGTATGAACTTTAAAAGGAAGAGACCAAATCTTGCACAATTGGAACTTAATTCATTTTACACAAAGGCATCGGTATAAAATAAAAGGTTTGTCAAAATGTACAATTATTATTATTTTTAAATAAAATAACACCAATGAATTCAATTCAAAATAAAAATAGTTTTTAGGCACAAAGTATAGCTACATTTATGAACTCTAAAACTAAAAACATGCTGTTTTGGCGTCGTGCATTACGTTTAATCTGATTGGTCGGCTATGATGTGATGCATTTGATTGTTGTCTGGTCAATTCATTTTTTATATTTTCACAATGTCCGTTGATCATTTTAAAACAAAAATAATAATTTACTCAGTAACGGTTGGGTGTAGAAATATTGTTTAAAGCATACTTTAGTACAAGTAAAATTACTGATAAAGATATTCAAAAAGTACCAATAAAAGCTACTCAATTACAGTAATATGAGTACTTGTAATCCGTTGCTTTCACATCTGCAAATTACTTAGCTTCTTTTGAAATGTACCTAAGTACATTTAACATTATTGATTTAGAAATATATTGAGAAAAGTACAAGTACCCATAACAGAAATATAATTACAGTAAATTGAGTATTTGTAATCTGTTACTTTCACCTCTGGTTTTTACCCAAACATATATACAGTAAATGCAAGATACAACTGGACTTAAAAGTGTAACTTATGTGAAGTAATGAGTACTTACAATATCTTGAGTCATTTTACATGTTGGGTCCAGTTCCATCAGAGGCCCAAAGCAGCTGATCAATGAGTCAGGAGATCAGTCCAACAACTCTCTCTGAACTAAACTAACATCTCTGACATGCCCAACCTTCTCCACCACCACACACTGCATGGACACGCCCCCCTGACCCGCCCCTTCACTCAAGCAGCAGCTCAAGGAGTGACAGGAGACTCACTGAAGTGACATATGTCGCCAAAGCCTTGCACTGGCTAAAAGGGTCTCTCTCAGGATGTGACAATGAGTGGGACAAAGACTGCACTGCGGGGGCTTTACTGAGTGGCTATAGACGAAGTGCTGGCATGTCTCTCACACTCTCTCTCTCTCTCCTTTTCTTCATCATACCATCCTGATCCTGCCTTCCTCAAACTAAAGCACGCCTATTCACACCCGCCTAGTCTGCCCCAGTGCTTTTTTTTTCTTCTATGCAATATGTCCTGACTGCTTTCAAAAGGAAACAGTGTCATCCTCTGAGAAGACCAGATCTTTTGTGGCAGTGGGCTTTCGTTTACATTCTGTGCTCCAGGGTAAGTGATAGCAAGACGAAGTAGAATAAAGAAAACCCTGGGCTTTGTGTTTGTCTTAAGGTTTCATCTATATATATATATATATATACAGTATATGTAATATTTCTTATTCACTCATTTTACTTGCACTTGAAGGCACACTGTGTAACTTTTGGCCACTAGGGGCGCTAGACTTGTAACTTTCACGCAAGTGCCCCTAGTGGCCACAAGCGCTGCAGCACTGTCGCAAAAATCAACAGTCAGTCAGTCGGGCCAGCCTCCCCTGTCTTTCTATTGTGTATGCAGACTGTAGTTGACCTGTAACGTCGGGATAAGGATTGGCTCTAATGGCTAGGGTGCGAAGCGGGGCTGGGCTCGCACCGCGGCTACAGTCTATGGGCTGGAGGAGCAGCCATCACCGAGGCACGTGCGTGGAAAGCCCAAAGCGAAGGGAGCTCCCCCTTGTTCTTTCATGAACTACATGAAAAAGTATAAGCAGAGAGAGCGGTCAGCATGACCACCTGTAACAAAAGCACAGACGTGGATGCTCTCATGTTATTAACACTTACCGTTAGCTGATGGGGCTGGGCTAGCCGTGCCTGCCAAAACTAACTCAATGCTTATTTTTTTGTTTTAAGATGATCAACAGCCATTGTGAATCTACAAAAAAACAACAATCAAATGCATCACATCATAGCCAACCAACCAGATTAAACGTAATGCACCGCTGGTTATTTTCTCAGTTTTAAAATGTATAAATTTTGCTATACTTAAAGTATGACAATTCATAGGTATTATTTTTTTTTAAAAAAAAAAAAAAAACAATTGTACATTTTGATTAAATTTAAAATTGGGGCTTTCGCCTTTATTTATTTGCATATATGTTTTTACAGATATACAAATTTGTTCTCTGCATTTAACTGCCCAGCAGTCACGTTGTGGCGCTTGCGGACAAACCTTTTATTTTATACAGATGCCTTTGTGGAAAATACATGAAGCTCTAATTGTACAAGATTTGGTCTCTTCCTTTTTAAGTTCATACACGAGATGTTTACTGTTTGTACGGGAACCATGGCAAGATTTATTACCAAAAATAAACATGGGGGGTGAAAGTAACTAGTAACTTTTACTTTGCGAACTATTTAATCGAGCTACTTTTTACTTGTACTTGTGAATTGCATAAAATTACAAACAATTACAATCAAGTAACAGTACTTCTACTTGAGTAGGACATATCAGTACTCTTTATACCTCTGGTTTTAATCCTATATCCGTGGGATAATCAGTACTTTTAGTATATTCAACTTTAAATAAAGGTTTATGATTTTAAATATTTGCCTTTGAAATAAATAAATCTGTTTTAACTCTTCTGTTCACGTAAACAATGAAATGCCAACTCACATTGTGTTGAAGGAGACTGTGTCAACATGAGAATATTTGTTCAATTGAGATATCTATACTAACATTGCCTTTAGAAGTGATCTGAACAAGAAACTATTGGAAATTTACTGCCAAGCTTTCTAAAATCTCCCATTACCACTTATTAAATACTTTAACTTGGATTATATGAATACTGGAAACTACAGTGAACTTGCTTTCAGAGATTTCAGACTTCCCTACTTCTAGTTTAGGTACATTTTGTCCCATCCTTAAGTCATTGCTGGTAATGAAGGGCTGAACATAATTTCACACTTCAGAGATCTGGCGACACTTTAAATGTACCTTTGCAATGTTTAAAAACTGCCTGCCTCGTATAAACAGTGTGATGAAAAGTGCAAAAAAGCAAACCAATGGGACTGTCTCGCACAAGCGACCAGAGTTTTGCATGCTATGCTATGTACTGTACATGTGCAAAAACCAGTATGGTAAACGGAAAGCAACATAGCTAAACATACATTATTAGGCTTAGGTAAATATGTAGATATTACACAGAGTCGTAAGCACTAAAGCAAACAAAACAAAAATACTGCAAAAAATGAATACAATCTAAGTAAAATCATGTTTTGTTTAATATGCACAAAGCAGTATTTTCCCAGCATTTAAAAAAATATGAATATACAAAAAGTGTTTGGGTTTTTTGTTAAAGTTTAATAATGATTAAAAATAAAAAAAAGTATAACAACAAATTCTAACATCAAAATTTAAATGTATTTATTTATATCTCAAATTAAAAAACAACGACTGCAGTGACTTAAATTTCATCATGTGAAAATCAATAGAAAATTCTATGAAAAGAAAGGAATTTCTTTTCAAAAATAATTACCCCAGACCGAGTTTACTCTGTTTAAACCATCATAACAGCAGAAATAAATGGGAGATGCATGTCGTTAGTAAATTCCAACCCCTACAACTGCACGTGCATTTCAATCACCTGTAGAGACTTTGTTATAATGCTTTACCACTGCACTATGAGAGTCCCCGCCTTTGGTATTTCTGATAATTACACACCTTCTACCTCTCCTGAGTTACAAACAGGTCAAAAAATTCACATCAGTTTGAAAATATCTTGATAGTCAACTTGTGTTTTGAAGGTAAAATGACATTTAAGTGTCAGTGCGTGTTTACAGGGAAATGATAAAAGGGCGACCGCAACACACCTAAGTGTTTAAAATTATAACTGTTGTAGGAGTCACTCATTCATGACTCATGAAAGAATTCACAATGGAGAAAAATACGTGACTCTTCACACACAGCGTTAATAATGGACTGGTTGCCAGTCCAGGGTGTATCCTGCATTGCTACACGAGTAAAGTGAGAGAGGCTTCAGCTACATCAGGAGAGTCAAACTCATTTTAGTTCAGCGGCCAAATACGGAGCAGTTTGGGAGATTTTAGGCAGGACAATTAGTAATTTAATCATTATTGTGCTATAGTTTGCACTTCCATGTACGACACTGATAAGATCAATGCAATAAGTGACAGATATCAGTCCCTGCAGGATTTTTACTTTCAATTTATTTTGTTTTGTGACCAATTTTTATATAATTTGGGGAAATTTTGTGGAATAATTTGAAAAACTAATCCCTATCACATGATTGGTAGTCATCTGATAGGAAGTATGTGGGGGGGGGGGGTGACGTGAGCCCTGCCAATATTTCAGTTTGTGTATTCAAGATATCCACAACTGAATGGTTGGTAATTTACACAAGGTTTCATGGTTTCTCAGCCTTTTTTTGCTTTCTACTGCGAGCCAAATAGGATCTTCCAAAGGGCCAGATTTGACCCCCGGGCCTTGAGTTTGACACTTGTGAGCTACATGACATACTATGCTTCTACATGACCTACATGGCTAATTTTTGTTCGGATTGAAGTAGGACCCATAGTGGGTACACATGATGTGAAATTTTGGAAATACATGATACTGAGTGACAATAAATCATGTTTTACAAAAATCTGTAGTCCGCCCCCCCAAAAAAACTAGAGATTTACATCAAATATAAGCCAATTCTCATTAGGGAAGGCTAAAAAAGCAGAAATAATAAACAATAGTACTAAGATACACATGTTTTTGTACAAAACAGTTCAGGCGGAAGCCCACTTTGCTACAACTGTGCCAAAGTTTTCCACAAGTTTGGAAACAAGTGTGTAACTGTAACATGTCAGTCAAATTGATTCTAATCATTATTAGTCTTATGTTTGACCATGAGTTTTTAAGATGCATGAAAGCCTAATAGGAAAACATTGGGGTGAACACACAAAACAACCCATTTAATAAAACATTTTCCAACAAAACTTTTTCCCTACAGAGGTTTCATCCATTACAAAACCTTTAATTATTATTTAGTGCTAAAAACAAACACTTGATGAACATAATTATATGCTTGATGATGACTGGTTTGTACTGTCCATGTCAGTTTCTCTTTCAATGTATTATTACCAACGTATTTCTTATACCTGTGACAAACCATAGTAGGATTCTAAAAAAAGGCCACGTGTGTCATCTGTCGTTTCAAACAAAGGAAATCTGAAGAAAGAAAGGAAGTCATTTTAACAACTGGCGCCTGTGCTGCATAATTCATTTGCACGCGTCTGTCTGCCAATGGGTGGGTTGTTGCATTGGCAGCACTTCCAGAATTAGTGTTAGTCTCCTGAAATCCGGACTTAATATTTGAGTTTTTAATAGATACCAGCAGTTACATTTCTTTCTGTGTGTTCTAATGTTGCACTGCCCATTTTCACACATGGCTACTTGGTATTTAGAGTAGATTAGATTGTATGTTATTATTTGAATATTATTGTTATTATTATTTTATTATTCGTTATCATTATTTAATATTTCTAACCTTGTAAAGCACTCTGAGCTGCATTCTTTTGTATGAAAAGTGCTCTTTAAATAAATATTGATTGATTTATATATTGATCGATATCCCACAATGGAGAAATCCCCTTAATACAGCAGCAAAGAGATAAAACAAATAAAATAAAAAATACACAATTTAATTTACCCTATGCAGAAAAGTAAAAAAAAAAAAAAAAAATTGCAATATCCAAATTTTCCAATTTTTTTTTTTTTCACTAACAAAACAAAATAGATAATATTCTCTGTTAAATATATATATATATATATATATATATATATATATATATATATACAAAAAAAGGAAGTATTGCACAAGTTAACAATATAGGGTGCAAAGAACAGTTCTAGTAAATATACATATTAATGAATATAATTTTTTTGTGGGAGCTAATTATTCAGCACATTGGGCATTTCATTTCACTGAGAAACTGTTAATTTTTTTATATATCTTGTGTACCTTTTGTTGCATCTTTATCCTATAAAGTACAAAATCAATTAATATTATGGTACTACTACAATTGTACAAAAATAAATAACATAGTGAGATAAAGATAAAAAGTCAGTGAACTTAATTAATGCATAATTTCCACATAATTAAAAATAAATCCTATCATAACTAATGGTTGAATCTTAGTTGTTGAAAGAAAGGAAAATAGCACATTGCCTATTTAATTTGATGCTATGCACAAACTGTTTTCTATATTTAATCATATCTAATTTCCTGCAAAAGACTGAGTCAAAACACCTTTGTAACGTGGATTATGGACAGTTGTCACTATTTACATTTCATAATCACATATTATGCATCACTCCTCACCTGGGATGAACCACATCCCATTTGTGACATTGTAGTTTAGTTTTAAGTACTTATGTCCATTATTCTCTCTTTAACAATGATTTTACCCCACCTTTGCATCTTAGAGTCAACATATCATTGTGTGACTTCCGTGACGAGTGCCTCAACACGGTTCATGTTTTGTTTGAGTCTCGGGGAATGCAGAAAGCTTTTAATCATGTGTGTGTCTGGAATTCATGCAAGCAGTCCTCTGACACTAGTCATATCCAACCTGTGCTACCGGTGTTACACAAAAAAACAAGAGACATATACTTTCACACTGTAGTCATGGTAGGTTTAACCCTACACGAACACTGTCGCTGGGTGATTTTCACCCGAGCAAATGTAATTAATGTAAATAATATATTTACACACGTTTGGCAATAGTGATGATAGTGTCCATTGCTACCCAGTGTGTACCGACTGCATCGAAGGAATAAAGTAAGGAAAAGTGGTCCTGAAATGTCCATACTATCTTTATTTAGTCCAGTAGTTATAGTAAAAGTTATATCAAAAATTAATATGGTGATAAAAATATTGTTGTCAGTTGATCTTTTTTACCCAATCAAACAGTGCCATTTTTTTGTTGCTCTATTCTGCAGCTGTTCTTGTGCCAAGGAAACAGCAATGCTTGTTTTATTATTGCAATTAAATACATTGATTTATTTTATTACATAATTGTGAGCATCATCATCAACCAGATCATCAACCAGCTTTCACTAAGGAAGGGTAATAAACACTTTATTAAAGGAAGAATATAAAAAGAGAGGGCAGTGTTACACCTGGGTGAGGGGGAAGGGAACAGGGAAGAGGAAGTCGGGGTAGGAAAATGGAAGGGGTGCAGAAGAGTCGACTATTTCAAGGTGAGAGTGCAATATGATAATTATAATAATAATAATAATAATAATAATAATAATAATAATAATAATAATCTTAATTAATAATTTTACATAGAGCGTTTTTGGGGACTCAGAGCCGCTTTACAAAATAAAGAAATAATACAAATAAAACAAATGATGTTATAGTTGTGCATATTGTGTTGTGAAGAACACAACTCTAACTAGTCATGTATTGTCTACTTTTTTGGCATTTATTATACCGGGTAAAAATCTTTTGACGTTAGTGGTGGTGATATTGATTTTAGCGATAGTGTTCTAGGACAGCAATTCTCAACTGGTGGTTTGGGACCCAAAAGTGGGTTGCGTTCCTGAACTGGGTGGATCGCAGACAGCTGGTCAAAAATAACTAAATACTGAATCTCTCATGTTGGACTTGTCTTTTATTTTGAAAGAAACTTTTCTTTTGACAGGCGTGCTGTGAAATGCATGTTACACAGGAAAATTTATAGATTTTATATGTGCGTTTTTTTAAACTAAATTTGTTTGGTTGAATTCTAAAAAAAAAAAATGTGGGTTGTGATTTAATGACCGTGGCAAAATGTGGGTCCCAGGGTGAGACCAGTTGAGAACCCCTGTTCTAGTAGATTATATATATATATATATATATATATATATATATATATATATATATATATATATATATATATATATAAAGCAAAACACATTCTAATGTTGAAATGCAGACAAGCATTGCTGTTCCTTATTTGTATCTATTTCAATTTTAAGGACACAAAGCTTCTTCTTCGCATACTTCTACCTAATGGCATTTTATTTGTATCATAAATTTGATAGAATTCATATCACTTTTCCTAGACGGCAATGACCTGCAGGGTCTGTGACCCTCTTTGACATAGATTTACCACCCTGGTTACATCATTTCCAAAAAGATACAGATAATAAACGCACAACTACATTATCACCATCAAATGCATTTCAAACATCCTCCTATTATACAACATCAGAGCTCCTGGTATGTACACACATGCTGTATACAGCTTGAGCGTCAATCATCAAAGTGTAGCCGCAGTGGCAGCTGTGGTTTAGCACTCAGCACTTTGTCATACAGAGAGTTGTGGAATGACACGTGAAGATGTTACTCAATAAACAGGAGCCCGTCTGGCATGCAAATTCACAATGTGACTATAACAGATTCTCTAAGTACACACACACTCTTTGTGTGCAGACTTTAAATGCTCCATTACATGATCTTTTTTGAATCTATAATTGGGTGTTAAAATCAGAAGGTGTAAAGCAGGGGTGTCAAACTCACTTTAGTTCAGGGGCCAAATACGGAGCAGTTTGAGCTCTCGTGGGCCACAGATTTTATGCGATAAAATGAGTAATTTTAGCATTATTGTGCCCCAGTTTGCACTTTGACATATATATACAACCAATAATATCCATGCATTAAGTGATCAATATATTCAGGGCTTTAAATTAACACCCGCCAACTGCGGGTAAAATTTTACTTTGGCGGGTAACATTGTAGCGTTACTAGACATTTTGATGAAGAATGAAACAAATACCACTGTGTCTGTTTGAACCGGCAGGCTGCGTAAACAATGCGACAAGTCATTGTTGCCAGATTGGGGTGTATTCCGCCAAGAATTTTGAGGGACTTTGTGTGTAGTTAGATTTTAAAACGTAATATATATCTGGCAGCTCTGCCGGTTGTATTAATCCTACATTTCCCATGAACACCATAGGACTTAGGTACGTGCTTACATTAGCGTGTTTGTTATGGTTTGGTTCTCAGAGAAGACAAACGAAACTGCGCAAAACAAACAATAGGAGCTGAAATTAAGTAGTAAAATTAGTTAGGAAAAAACAAACATGTGGAGATATTTATCAGGTGTTGAAAAACTTGAACTGTAAAAAAAGTAAGGCTGCTGCCGACATGAGGGTAAATGTAGATGAAAGAGGTTCTGAAAAGAAGAAGAAATTGAGGAGTTTTATTACTAAATGGATGTTGGGTCGTGGTAGTGGGTTTTGTTTACATTTGAAGATCATGAATGTTAGTAAAACATGTATTCTCTACAGTACATGTATTTCTTAGTACTGATTACTTCTATTCTTTCTAACTTCAAACAAAGTTCCAGAGAGTAATGTTTGTTTATTAAGGTATGAGAATATACTTTATAAAAGGTTCACTTCTCCGACACACCCAAAGTTCCATATTGCACCTTTTAGGTATTGATACAACATTGTTTTTAAATTAAATGTTTATATATACTGTATATATACCTGTTTAATGTATTTCTGCAACTAAAAATAAAAACAATTTTAAAAAACATGAACGCTTAAATCTATTCTGTGGCTCATAATGTATAGTTTATTTTTGCTGGGAAAAAAATTAAGAATCTACTAGCCATGCTGGCTGGTGATCTCAAAAGTTAAGTTAAAGCCCTGGATATATTGTATTGTATTTTATGTATATAAATAGCAACAGTACATATCAGTGAACATACAATAAATGGAAATATGTCAGATTATAGCCATAGGCTAATTTCCATCAGCCCCAACAGGATTTTCACTTGAAATTTCCTAGATTTTGTGACAAATTTCTATTTCATTAAAGAAAATTTTATCTAATAATTTGAGGAAAATGTAAAGAACTTTTTTTTTTCTCTCCAAAAATTTTACATTAAAAATGAACGGAAAAACTGTAACTGTTGAGTTTTATTAACACAATGATTCTCATTTTTACATTCTCCTGTGGGCCGAATTGGATGCTCCAAAGGGTCGGATTTGGCCCCCGGGCCTTGAATTTGACACATGTGGTGTAAGGGATGTAAAAGTTACAAAAATATATTTCTGTACAGAGAAAACCAAAGTTGTCTTTCCAATATAGACTCTACACAAGAAAGAGTGAAGCATCACAGAGACAGTTTGAAGATGAACAGTCACACACAGGTTTTCAGGGTCAAGGAATTCAATAATATATCTTAAAATGCTATAAATTGTGCTCAGAGCAAGATCCACGATGGCCACCATCCATATTACAAATTTCAATCTTACCATAACTTCAGTTCTGGTTCATAAAAACATGATCTTTGTGGCAAAATGTAGGTTTTTGGGAACAAGGATTGTCATGAAATAGCTTAAAATACTGTAAATTACATTCAGATTCCAACCAATTTACTGAAAACCTATAATTTGCCACTGAGATCATGCGTCAATGTCAAATAGAACCAAAGTTATGACAAAATATCCTAATTGGCAACAGGGATGGTGGCCATCTTAGATTTCTTAATTTTCGATGGAAACCATTGGTTTGCCAGCGTGGATCCCATTAAACAATGCATTCAGTATCTACTCAAAAAACCCATGTACAAATTATCATGCCTTCTTCCAGAAGTGAACAATCATTTGCACATATCTGTAACACCCTTTTTGATTGATTGGTAAATGTGTTGTTCAGTTGGATTAACTGTACCGCAATTGTTCTAATGTGAGAAGAAAATCCTCTGAAAGAAATATTTCAGGTATATTCACATAATCACGCTCCCAAGGCTTAAGACTCACATTAGAGCAAAACTTGCCTGGTCTTGAAACATACGCACATCAAGTGTGGCTGCATTCCCTCTTCCATGTGTTCTCACACTACAAACACGTACTGTATGTGACAGAAACGATCTTCTTGTCATTTTGAATAATAAGACTTTGTTTAAAACATCAGGGTATTTAGGTTTTCTGAGCAGAAAGAAAGACAGAAAAAGTCATCAGGAGAACATTCTCTTCCAGTTTTTGCTGAATTAAAAAATCTTGTAAAGTTTGTTAAAATGAGTATCATCCAAAAGGATTACTGATGTGAAAACATCTCTAATCTAGTAATAGAAATACAATACATTCCTTAGACTCAGCTTTAAAGTTCTGCTGCTGGTGTATAAATCTGTGAATGAGTTGTGAGATGTTAGTCAGATCTATGGACACAGGTCAGATAGTGGAGCCCAGAGTTCACAGCAAACATGGTGACGCCGCTTTTAGTTGTTATGCTGCAAAGATGTGGAACAAAAGCCAGCATCCAATGTGAACATTTTGAAATCCAAGTTGAAGGCACTCTTTTTCTCTACTGCGTATGACTGAGAGGGAGATTTTTAATCATATTATAATTAATGTAATGTTTTTTTTTCCTACTGATTTTAATGTTCTTATTGATTTTTAAACTGTTAAATGTTTTCTGTTGCACTTTTTAACCATGTAAAGCACACTGAATGGCCTTGTGCATGAAATGCGCTGTACAAATACATTTGCCTTGCCTTGCCACAGCATGTCAGGAGAAGTCTCATGAGTCACTATGAGAGCCTTGTCAAAGATAAGGAACTTCCTCAGAAACAAAGATGTGGTTCTGGATATCCATGGGTATCTGCTACTCTCTATTGTTGGCATGCTAATCAAAAGCTGGATGACTGAAGTTTTTAAAACCTAATTTTATGGGATTTTCACAGCATTACATTTCATTGGTTGTCTGCAGACACTTTTCCAACAACAAACACTTTTGTCATGGTTCAGACTGAATCCAGTGTTTCTTTGGAGGTGGAAACACCAAACTAATGGAGCTTCTTTAACATTTTAATGGCATTTTATAAGCAAAGGCTCATAATCTGCGATAATGATTTCAGCTTCTTATTTCTATTAAGAGCTGGCTTTTTTGGATCCCAAGGGGCTTTTGTTGCTTACATCCTAGGTTCCCAATGTGGGGTACGCAAATTGCCATAGGGGGTACGTGAATAGAAATAAAAAAAAACATTGATTTATGTACCCAAGTTAGTACTTTACACAACGTATACCTCATACATAAAGTATGTAAGGTGCCAACAATATCCAAGCAGGATTTTCTCTATCAAAATTCACTAATTTTGAGACCAAGTTTTATTTAATTTGTGGAAACTATGTTAAAAATTTGCGGGAAAATTTACCTTTTTGAACAATTTTAAATTTGAAATGACTGCAGTCATGGGAAAAATGCGATTCTCCAAATATTGTGGAATATACATTGAATTTGTGTAAATAGATATCGGAGAAATCATTGTTGATTTATCTACAACTGAATTATTTGGTTTAAAGGGCCAGATCATTGCTCTAGGGCTACGTTATATATGACAATATATTATTATGTTTTTAAGTGTGCAGGAGTAGGGGGTACATGGCTTCAGGGTAAATGTCTGAAGGGGTAGGGAACTGTGAAAAGTTTGGGAACCACTGGCTTACATTAATTATTACTAAATTATCAGTAAAAAAAAAAAAAAATGAATTCAAAAGGTGTCCAAACTTTCCTGTCACTCATTTCCCTCACCTCCACCATGTATTCTCAATCTTAAAAACAAAGCGTTTACTCTGGTGCATATAATTTATTTTGCACACCCGTGCACCACTTATGCGCACCTTATAGAAAACTACATTGAAGAAAGGTAGATGAAGCACAAAATCCAACTACTTTAATGTTTCAGCTAAAATGCACTACAGTGGCTTAACACAGGATTTATCCCATCAACAAGTTGAACTCATGTTGAAGAACAGGCATTGACAGGGTGAGCCTTCCCTGTGAAAGAACCAGGCTCTCGCTTCATTTGCATTTTTGGAACCCCATGAATGAAAACGTCTGCTCTGGTTTATGTGGCCAATTGAAAAGGTTCATTAGGCGGCGTTTCAGGGGTTTTGCTGAGTAAATCGGAAGTTTGGGAGGTGGTATGAGAAAAGCATCAGAGCTTCTAAAAAGAAGTAAAAGCTGTGAGAGACAGTGTGGCAGAATTGCACAGCAGGCACTCTGCTGGATATCTATTGCATGTGAACAGGTAATCCAAACCATCAATCAGGTCAATAAATGTTTCCACACAGACACTAAACGTGTTGGCAGGCTGTAATTAAATGCAAGGTTGCAGGTCTCACATTCAAATCCAAGTTTCAAACAAAGCATGTTGACTGTTGAGTCTGATTTTGCAATATGTCCTCTGGGTCCTTTCTGGAAGAGCAATTAACAAATGCTTCTATTGTTATTAAATGTTATTAAGTTATGTTATTAAAGAAGTTTAAATGCCACAAACATCTTTTATTGTTTACCAAGACAGGTTCAAATATATTCTCTTGTTTTCTATACCCATTTCATCCTGTACAGCAAACCCATTGTAGTTTAAGGGCTAAGTTTTATTTGCACAAATAACAAAGCATATTATATACAGTGGTTATAAGAACATAACTGTGCAGGAGAGAGAGAGAAGACCTTTAGAAGTCTTATAAGACCACCTCCCCAAAGTCAATTTAAAAAAGAACAGACATGAGCAGGTAAATTAATGTCAAATAAGGACCAGTTCAATCACAAAATAGACGCATGTTTGAAGCAGGATAACAGCATTACTGTTGGAAGTATGGAAGGCATCAACAACATCTTAGTAATGACAGATACTTAAATGTCCTTTGATTTCTGGACTGATTTTTGTTTAATTTGGGGAGATTTTTGGGAATAATTTATTACTGATATTTTACCATTTCTATACCATCCAATATGAATTAATTAATCTTCACTTCCCACCTGTTCCTGTTGAGGGTTACAGGGGTCTTGCTTGTGCCTAATTCCAGATTAAATCTGGTGCAAAGCAGACTACACCTTGGACACAGTGCCATTTTTTTTGTCGTATTATGTTAATTTATATTCTCTTCCAATCCAGAATCGGCCAAAAACGACTCGTAAATCAACACAATGTCTTCAGGGTAGGGGTGGAACGATACACTGGGTTTACATTACGATGAACACTGTGTGTTTCACAAGATCGATATGATATAATATTTTGGTAAGAAAAAAGACAATAAACCTATTATTTATTCATTCATGTATTTATTTATATTTATTTATTTATTATTATCCATCCATCCATCCATTTTCTGATCCCCTTGTTCCTTTTCACAGGGTTGCTGTATTTATTATCATATTTATTCAATTTTATTGATTTTTTTACATTGAACTCTGTATGAGCAATTCAAGTTTCAAATAGAATAAAAAAAAAAAGACTTTTTTTTTTCATTTTGCCACTGTCAGATTGGCAATTCATGCCAGTATGAAACTAGAACCACACAGCTGACATATGGTCATCATCATCATGACATCCCTTCAGAAAAAGTGGGTGAATAATCTGACACATGGTGAAAAACTGGTTCACAAAAAAAAGGGAAAAAAAAGAAACAAGAAAAGAAAAGAAAAGAAAGATTTAGCTGCCAGTTTTTACTGCTGCAACTTTAATCTAAGTTTAAATCAAATGCTGCTGTCGGGCCATTGTTGAATACCAATATTTATGGTATGTTACCAAAATACGCGATTATTTGTCTGTAAATACCAACCACAGAAAGGGAAAATGTTGTAGGTTTTTTCTTGGTTAAAACAATAAATCGGTTTAAAATCACTGCTAAGTTGGTTTACAATAACAGGTCGTTTTAGCATTGCTTTGCAGAAAAAGTACCATTACTCTGATTGGTTGAACAACAACTTTTACTTGACTGTAGAGTTAAAAAAAAAAAAAAAAAAAAGGTTGACATACTTTTGAAAATAAAGGTTATCTACAGTTTAAGCAGCTTTATGTGTTATGGGGACATTTTAGACAAGTTGAGAGACGCTAGCGGATGTTACAGGAACATCTACTTGGCCTGATCATAACACAGACACAAATCAAAGCCTGCCAAATAAGTAGAACACCAAAAAATGTTGTGCAAGAATATCAAAAGTGAGGCTGTGACCCTGGTCATGAATGAAATCTATTGGGTGTGAGGAAAATGAAAACAGACAGAAAAGAGGGGAGGGGTAGCTCCAGGTCTCTAGTGCCCAGGAGAGGAAAAATACCATGGGAAATGAACTCATTAGCATATGAACAAGACTCCAGAATGTTCAAAGCATGTTGTGAAAGAGAAGGGCTGTAGATGAGTAAAATGATTGTCAAACTATATAGGCCTAATATGTACAGTATGTAACACATCCAAACACTATAGAAGTCTAGGTGACATTAGGATAAAGCTGCAGGAAATGATTCATAAATCAACTTCACATCAAACAAGTAAAGGCAAATATAGCTTTAATGATCTACTACCGGTGCTTGTTTTATTATCGTAAATTTGTCAAACAGATATAAAAGCATTTGCTGTTTCCTGATCTTGATAATACATCTAATATTTAAAGTTCAACAACTTTACTATCACTGTTAATACTGTTCACTTTTTTAAAGGTTGGATGACTGACTACTTGTACTTTTTGATAACAGTTATACTGAAGTGCTATATGAATTAAGTTTATTTTTAAATAATGCCTATTTGAAGCAATAGGACTTTGTCAGTTTGAGCATGTAATTAACTCATTCTAAAGTTGTACTTGTTGTGTTTTTAAGTTATGCTTATTTATAAACAAATGTCATTTCATTTAGTCAAAAACTATTAGTTAAAGTTACTCAAAAAGGAAGAACATGTTCACTTTGAGTGTAAACTTCTTAATTTACAGTGATATAGAAACAAACATATTTTTTTATTAATATTATGACAGATCTTAAACACCAGAAATGGGTATATTATAAATGTTTTGGTGTAATTTTGTCCTTTTTTTCATTAATTAGAATTTATCGTTGGTTCCTTAAAGTAAAATGTCTCACTGTACTGTAATATTTGTAAGCTTCACATCAGAAGCAGAATTTTGAAGTTCTGTTTTTCACCTGTGTGTCAGTGGGAACTCTCCTGGTTAATGTGAACCAACCCAGCCTTAAAGCTTTGCGACATGTATGAGCATGAAAGTCATGCATCATAGCGGATTTCTTCATTCCTGTTTTTCCCAGAATGCATCTCAACACACGCACGTATCTGCTGTACAGTAAGACACGGTTCATAAACAAGATTTTTGATCAAATCTGGTTTGAAATGAGCACTAGTGGGAATTTCAGAATCAGAAAATTACAAAAATCTAATGTCATCTGGTCTGTTAGGGGAAGAATTGTACAAATTTGTCTCCAAGCATGAAATTTAGCACGCATATGTTTTTCACCTGCTGAATTCAAATCTGCCAAGAGCCAGAGCCAATTCTCAATGGGGTTGCCAAGTTGGGCAATTCAAAATGGCAGCCACCCAAAAACATTTTTTTCTATTACTAGCCATCCAAAAGTCACAGTATTTAAATTAAAAACACTTTTCTAAGGTTTTGGACCTCAGGGATTCTAAATATGATGCCTATTTGACAGTAATCTTGACTGGCAATGCCATATTGTAAAATCCAATATGGTCACCTGTGAATAATCAACATTGAACATTTATGACCAAAAATGTCTTTATTTTAAATTTGTCTAGCCCAGCATAACTTGGTTCTATTTGACAGAGAAGCACGATTTCAGTGGCAAATTATAGGTTTTCAGGGCCAAGGAATTCTACAATTTATGTTGAAATACCGTAAACTGTGCTAAGAGCAAGATCCAAGAAGGCCGCCATTCGAATTGCGAATTTCAATCTTACGAGAACTTTGGTTCTCTTAGACATAGAAATGTGGCTAAATGTAGGTTTTTGGGGACAAGGATTGTCACGTAATAGTTAAAATACTGTAAATTACATCCAGAGCAAGATATAAGACGGCCACCACAACACTTTGCACATGGAAAAGGCTGAAATTGAGATTTCTTTGCAGCCACAACTGTGCATTTTAAAGGCTAAACGATATGATTTAAATCCCCATCAAAATGTGAATTAATATATCTATTTTCATTTTTCATCGGGCGACCGTGGCTCAGGTGGTAGTGGGTCGTCTTCTGATCGAGAGGTTGGGGGTTCGATACCAGTACCTGACTATGTGTCGAAGTGTCCTTGGGCAAGACACTGAACCCTAAAGAGGAACTATTCTTGAACTGGAGGAATGGTAACAGGGAACAAGGCCAACACGAACAAAGATAGAGGACAACACTGACTACAGATGAGAATACACAAAAAAGGACGTTCAGAAGAAATCAAGAATGTTTTGACCAGAGAGACATGTAAACCCATGTAAATTTGCGATGGTAAAACAGGGGACGGGACCCGGATAAGCAAACTGCTTCTCTCGTCTCCTTTTTCGGCATGTACAAAAAAGAAAAAAAAAGAAAAAAAAAAAAAAAAAGTGAATGTAACCATGTCGGAAATAAATTGAATAAATAAAAAATAAAAATAAAAAAATAAGTTGCTCCCAGTGGTCGACTAGCGCCTTGCATGGCAGTCCTGTCCCACTGGTGTGTGAACGTGAGAGTGATTGGGTGAATGAGCTGATATGTAAAGCACTTTGAGACTGCTTCAGTGTGGTGATAAAGCGCTATATAAAATCAAGTCCATTTACCATTTACCATTTATTTCTCAGGAAGATTATATTCATTGTGATGCTGGTGCATGCATAAGCATTAATCTTATGATGGGTAATTTGCAGCACTTGCCAACATGTACAATGATTGAACTCAAACTTTTGATGTAGATATCTGAGTTATGAGAAGATTGGCAATACGGATGGTGGCCATCTTGGATTTCTTGATTTTGAGTGGGAACCATTGGTTTGCCAATGTGGATCCAATTAAAAATGGATTCAGCTTACCCAAAAACTGCTTTCTTCCATAAGTGAACATCTTTTTGACATATATGTCATGCAACTCATTAAAATCCCCATAACAGACCAGACTACTGACAAATGTTCAGGAGATAACCACACATCAAGAAAATTTACTTCAGAGTCTTGCAACCGATGCTGTCACCTTCAAGGCGCTTCAGATGTCAAAAGTCTTTTTCTGTGTTTTGGTCTCAAAGTAAGTGCGCAGCAGTGAACACATCACTGTTCAAAAAGAAAAGTGCAGATGAATGCTGTGGAGAGCATTTCAAGTGCCAACAAACCATGTTCCTTACTCACCAGGAGGAATGCTGCCTATTGTCAATTGAACTGGTGCTAAAGCTCCTGAAACTGCAGCAACGGGGGGGTTGCAAGCCAACCTAAGGGAGCTTACGTGACTGCACTAAAATCCCAAATCAATGCACTCTGCTGGTGCCCAACACAGAGACTTCAATTGCTTCAGTTCACACAGGGTGCAAAGTTATTTGTGCCCCCCGAGTGAGGCGTTGATTTCACAAAACATTTGCCAGCTGACGCGGTCACGACCTCTGCTCTCGGTAGTTAGGAACTGGTGGAGCTGAGAGGCAGGAAGCCAGACACTATGGTAACAGGAATGCTGGTATCCACGCTAGAAAGATTCACTGCGACTATTTTAGACAGCGCCACAGAAACTAAGATGTAATCCTTTGACGGGTGAAAGTTTGATACTAACACATCTGTCAACAAATGTTTGAAAAGGCTGAAGGACAGGCAGAAGACACACTGAGTTCCTGACAGTAGCTGAGTTTTCATTACCCTTGGAAATATGCAAAATCTAAAAAAAAAACACTCAAATGTCACTAAAACGTTTTCACGCTTTCATGAGGAGGAATTTCAGATGTTTTGATAATGAAATGTGTCGCAAAAGCGCTATGGAAACACTTTTTCCGCAAACACACATCACAGAACGTGACATGTACTTAAAGCTGATATCCGGAGATTCTGAAAAATCTGTGACTATATGATTCTTTTGAAATGTGAAAAAATACCTAATTAGTCTTTTACTATGGTCTACAGCCAGTTGTCATTCATATACATTAATGTACATAAGTCCCTCCTTCGTCCTATAGACCCTTATACAAATGGAAATGATCGCTGATTGCGCCCAGCCAATAGGCTTTGACTTCAATCAAAGTGAATGTAGAACTGTGCACAGAAACAAGGCCGCGCGTCACAACAGCAAACAGGTAAATATGATTTTGGCTCCTACCTGACCCATAGACCTATATCAGGGGTCTACAACCTGCGGCTCTGGAGCCTCATGTGGCTCATTGACTCTTATGCAATGGCTCCCCATAGCTTAAAAAAAAAAAAACATTGAAATAAAGAGTTGTTTTTTTTTACAGAGGCTATTAATGATTAATGACATTTAAAATCGAGATATTGTTAACCAAAAATAAATCACGTTGTGCAATGACTCAGCACCTTCCTACTTCACCTCCTGCAACATCTACAGACCATTAACTTTTCTGCACCTGTGGCTAACCTTCAGTTTTAAATCCCTGGTATAATAACTAAACCAACAAAAACACTATTCTGGAAGAAAATAGAGATTTTAATTGTGTGGGAACAGATTCATTAAACCACCAATGTGCCGGTTAAATATGCATACTTTATGTGTGGCAAGAAATGAGCAATTAGCATGTGTTGATCACATGATCATGTTAACAAACTTCAAGTTACTTTTTGTAGCCCTTTAAATACATTAACTAAAAAAAAAAAACTTTATTATATAACGTTGTGTTCATGTAAACTGAGATGTGTAAGAATTTGAAGATGCAAGATACTGTTTTATTTCTTGATGTCAATTTATTTAATTTTATTTTTAACTCTTTTTAAGTTTCCATTTACATGATCAATATAAATCAAGTCAAATTAAATCAAACATTGTTCTACATAATTTTAACTGTATAGAATTTAATACACTGGTATTGTCTTTATTGAGAAGGTATTTTTTTGGCTGCGAGAGGACTTTAATCCAGGTGAGATGAGGTTAAATGGTTCCTTGTATAGTAAAGGTTGCAGACCCCTGACTTATATCAATGCAACCCAATGCGACCTTGTTATGTTTCGCGATACACGTGCAGAAAAGTAGAGGCGTGGCTTCTGGTAAATTGGGAGAGGCAGTGGGAGGAAGTGAGACTGCTTAGGACGGGACATCGAGACGTTTATCAGCTTTAAGGAATGGTAAGAGTTTTTAAAGGGAGAATATGAAAAGAGAGGGCAATAGCGGCATTCCCACTGCCATTGGAAAAGCACATAATCTAATTAGCGCAATAAAAACTGGTGATGGAAACACCTGAATTTAAAAAAACACTTAAATATCGCAAAAAAGTTTTTTACGCTTTCATGAGGAAGAATTTGAGACGCTTCGATATTGAAATGTGTCGCAAAAGCGTTGTGGAAACACTTTTTCCGCAAATACACGCCACAGATTGTGATGTACATGGTCACATGACGCAAAGTACCTGGTCACATGACCACTTCTCTCCTAGAAAACATTGCGCGGTACGTGTAGACAGAAGAGGAGCCTGGGACATTTATCAGCTTTATACTTATGTGAAACAAGGAAAATAGAAGCGTAAATCTCTCAGGATGAGATTTCTCTGGAGTTACGACGCGCCTGCCCAAAACAACCTTAAATGGAAACACGTTCAAAGCGCAATTATACTTTGTACATTTAAAAATATCGCTTTTATTTTGCAAAAATCTGTAAAGGAAACCCAGCTTGTGGCACCTCTATTTCATACCACAGTGCTCCTGACTTCCTGTCTTAGTTTCTCCTGTAATTATTTCACAAGCTTTCCAAATGTGGACTGCTGATCCTTGGAGCATGCCAATAAATTCCCTTCATGGTCATCTCCTGATCAGTGCATCCAAGCATCATTAAATTGCTGAGTGAGTGAAAAGCCTGCGCTCACATCCTTTTAAGGCACAAAAGCCTGGAGGCCCCAAACAAACTCACAGCAGGAAGGAACAACCTGCACAGCAGCAGGGAATATTGCAGTAAAGGATTACAAGTACACACGTTTTACTGTAATTGAGTTGTTTTTATTGGTATTTCTTTGAGTATATTTCCAAATCTGTAATTTTCCTTGTACTTAAGTACGTTTTAAAAGAGGTAAAGTTATTTGTTAGATTTCATCACCCAACCGTAACTTATTAGTTATGAGTAAATTATTATTGTTGGTTTTGAAATGATCAACGGACATTGTGAAACTAGAAAAAAATCACATCATAGCCGAGCAATCAGATGAAATGTAATGCTTCTCTCGTCTCCTTTTTCGGCATGGACAACAAAAAAAAAAAAAATAAAGGAATAAAACTTCTGTGAATGCAACCATGTCGGAAATAAACTGAATAAATAAATAAAAAATAACTGTACGGCGCCAAAAAAGCGTTGAATGGAGGCTATTTTCTCAGTTTTAAAGTTCATAAATTTAGCTATATGTAGAGCTTGAGAATCTTTTTTTTTTAAGTTATTTTGAATTGAATTCATTTTATTTTAAAAAATAACTACATTTGGACAAACCTTTTTCGTTATACAGATGCTTTTGTGGAAAATAAATGTAGTTCCAATTGTGCAAGATTTGGTTTTCTTCAAGATTTATTACCAAAAATAAACATGGGGGATGAAATGAACTAGTAACTTTTACTTTTGAGTACTATTTAATTGAGCCATTTTTTTCTTATATTTTATGTAGCACTTAATAGTACTTGAGTACAATTTGAATCACGTAACAGTACTTCTACTTGAGTAGGAAATATCAGCACTCTTTACACCTCTGGAATATTATTTTAAAAATGGTGAACTTCTCCACAAGTATTTCTGCTGATACCTTGTTTTAAATCCGGCTTAAGGAAACCAGGACGACAGAAAGGTAATCAAAAGTTTCAATTTGCTTTAAGATCCAGTTAAACCTGCAAAGTACAAGTTGTGACCTTATGTTTCTCATAGCTGAGTATCGTTTTAATTAAGAGCAGATTAGACAGTGTATGGACTTCCCTCTTTTTTCATGTCTGTAAAATTGTCAGAGTTTCGTCTTCTTTAAACCATTAATCCGCGTTGAGCCTCTGCTGTGAATACTGATATGTGAATTATGTGCATATAGGGATATCTTTTACATTCTTACTAGTTAGGACATTTTTGTTTTTGTGTGTGTACGTTTTAAAGCATTTCCCTCCCCCCACACAAAATAGATTGGATTGTTTTGACAGTGACGCAGTTTATGAATCATAGCATATTATGGTTAAACATGGCTGTCGTTTCACATTATAGAGATTTTTGTTCCTGAAAATGACTAAAAAATCCAAAGTTACGCCTTTAGCAACATTCCATTGTCATAATAATGAAAAACACATAAATCAGATGCCTGGAATTTTTACCAGGTGGCCTGAGATAATTTTCAATCACAATGCAAAATATTCTAACAACTCAGGTCTACATAGTGTGTATTGTAATATTCATGAACTACATTTTTGTATTATTATCCATTTATGTTTTATTATTCTATTATGATGTTGCACTTGTATTTTCACCACAGCTCTGTAGAGCATTTTGTGATTTTTTTATCTGCAAAAAGCGCTTTATAAATAAATTACTTACTTACTATTAAGTATGTGTTAACCTGTATCCATTAGACACGTATGTTTACAAAATGTATTGTTGGTTGTTATATATAACATATGTATATACAGTATAATATATATAATACTATGTGTGTATGTATCAATTGTGTATGTTGTTATTGCTATGAAGAAGTAGATGAATTACACGTTGTGGATGTGCAACATGGGGTATTTTAGTGTGTACTTATTTTATATATACTATTGTATGCTGTCTATAAACATTATCAAGAAAATGTATGAGAGTTTATTAGCAGGAGTTTGTATTTGAGTAATAAAAGTCTCTCAAAGGCACAATAATAAAGTTCATTCTATCATTAATGATTCTGGGCTACAGAAGAGTGTATGAAAGGGAGCAGTAAAATGTATTTTCTATACGCTTTTTTATTTTATTATTTAAAGGTTTTATTTATTTTTTCCCCTGAAACATTATTCTGTATGTCGGTATCAAGTATATGTGTGTGCACGCATGAGTGTATATTATTTGCTTTGATTATCTATTAATTTTGTATATGTATGTAATTTGGCTTTGATTATTTATCAAGATTGTGTATGTATGTTATTTTGCTTTGATTATCTATTAATATTGTGTATGTATGTAATTTTGCTTTGATTATCTATTAATATTGTGTATGTATGTAATTTTGCTTTGATTATCTATTAATATTGTGTATGTATGTAATTTTGCTTTGATTATCTATTAATATTGTGTATCTATATTATTTGCTTTGATTATCTATTAATATTGTATATGTATATTATTTGCTTTGATTATCTATAAATATTGTGTATGTATGCAATTTTGCTTGGATTATTTATCAATATTGTGTATGAATGTTATTTTGCCTTGATTATCTATTAATATTATGTATGTATATTATTTGCTTTGATTATCTATTAATATTGTGTATGTATGTAATTTTGCTTTGATTATCTATTAATATTGTATATGTTTATTATTTTTGCTTTGACTATCTATTCATATTTTATATGTATATTATTTGCTTTGATTATCTATTCATATTTTATATGTATATTATTTGTTTTGATTATCTATTCATATTGTATATGTATATTATTTGCTTTGATTATCTATTCATATTGTGTATGTAAATATTTCTGCTTTGATTATTTATTAATATTGTGTATGTATGTTATTTTGCTTTGATTATCAATTAATATTGTATATGTTTATTATTTTTGCTTTGATTATCTATTCATATTTTATATGTATATTATTGTGCTTTGATTAGCAATTAATATTGTATTTTCTAATATAGACGTCAAACCAAACAAATGTAACATTACATTTGACATATTTGCCACTGAAGAAGCTAATTATGCATTTTTTATTATGTCTTTTAAGTCGTTACATGTTGGTACCACATTTCTGTTGATTATAAGTGACTGGGGTTTTACTCTTCCCAGTGGCTCACTGGTTAAGTGGTTGACAAACCCACCCCCTGCCTGGTAAGACTCTTACTCACTGGTCTTAATGGATAACAATGAGCCGCTCAGATGCTGACTGCAGCTAAATATATACTTCATCCTGTCACAACATATTTGGCAACATTTAAAAACAAATGATTTATTCCTAAACTGGACGTGACAGGAAAAGCTATTATTACAATTATTTTAATCTATTATTTTAATTAAAAAATGTTTGTATAGTATAAACCATAGTGATTCTTAACTGGTGGGTCGGGACAGCTGGTCAAAAATAAATAAATACTTAATGTTTTGCATGTTGGACTTTACTTTTATTTTGAAAGAAACTTTTCTTTAGACAGGCATGCTGTGAAATGCATGTTGCACAGGAAACAATACAGATTTATGTTTTTAAAAAGATTATATATGTGTGTTTTAATAGCTATTTTTGAAAAACTAAATTTGATTTGTTGAATTCTAAAAATAAAAGTGGGTCGCGATTTAATGACCGTGTCAAAAATGTGGGTCACAGGGTGAGACCAGTTCAGAAACCCCAGTATAAACTATAATTTATCAGTAATATTTTTTGAAGCAATACTAATTGTCTCCCCGTTGTCCAACTACAACATGTTGCTTAGAAATCTATTTAAAAACAACTATATAGCCTAATAATGGAATGAACAAGTGATAACACACATTTTAAAGAATCACATTTTGTAAATAAGTGCAAAAAAGCAGTATTTAGTGCAGTGGTTTTTTTGGATTGTGAACTTATTTTGATATCAATAACTAATGGCGACCCTAAAGCTCAGATATTTGTTAACTGCATTTTAGTTGACCTAGATTTATATTTCACAAAGTGAAAGTATAGAAATATGTTGTTTAAGATTGTTTGTTGGTTTAATTTTCAAAAAAAAAAGAGAGAATATTAATTAAATAATTTCAAAAATCTACTCTGATTTTTCAGATATTTCAGGTGACCCCATTTAAACTCCAGGCGACCCCACATAGGGTTCCGACGCCAAGGTTAAAAAAAAATTATTTAGTGCTTCCTGAATAGATTTTATAATTTCCGGTCATCTCACACCTGACGTGGGACCAAGACTTACACTTTATCTGTTAATATTCAACTCTCTCTCTCTCTCTTTACCCCCTGTAATACCATTGCGTACCCCCATTTGAGAAACGCCTGTTTAACTTATTGTGCAACAGCCAATAATTATACTATTATAGGGTTTCCAAAGAGTCAATTATCTCTTGTTGTTTTCTTTAGAGGCAGTGGGGATAGCATGCCTAGCATGTTGCGACATATGCTGGTTCTACTTGTCTCAGAGTGACAGGGTTTACGAGCTGTGAAAAAGTAACACTGCAAGCTAGTTGTTTCTAAGTTTCCTCTGCGTTTCCACGAGGGAGAACTTTACTTTGGAAAGTTTTGATTTCCATTTCATGGTGTCAGATCAGGATGAAATTTCCTGTGTGAATCCACTGTCAGTTTGGATCTAAGGCTTTAAGAGAAGTGCCCTCAAACAAACCGCTCACCACTTGACATTTAGAACTTGTCTTTTCGGAGCCTTTGATAAACCACACAATGCTAGTGAGTCATGGATGTTGTGGAGGAACCCCCCCCCCGAGACAAAATATAAAATGTTTTAATTCTCTTTATAGTTCAGTTTGGGTAGAATAAAATTTACATATGTTTAGTCTTTTTTTTTTTTTTTTGCTAAGCCCTGCAAGACATACAGTACAATATGGGGGGAAAAATCTGAAAAAGCACCACAATAACGAGACAACAAGCTGTTTTAAATTCAAAGCTGACCCTGTTCTCAAGCATATAATTGCTGTACTGTAAAATTTTGTCCAATGAAACCCCTCCATGTATCCACAGGGGGGTAAGAATCCCACCATTCCCTAATTGCTACATTCTACTCAGCTACAGTCCTATGGAGGACTCCAAACCCATTCATTATGACACAGCTACACACTGATAAACATACAACAAAGAAACAATATCATCCCAGTGAGTGAGGAATAGACGGAGAGATAGGTTACATCTGTCTGCTTACACGGGAAAACAGAGAGAGTAGTGCTAACACACTCAATAAGAAGCCTAGCACAAATAATTGAATGTGAAAATAAAAGCAAACAAATACAAGCTGGACTCAAAACTGAGGCTCATTATGATAGGGTGACCATACCCAATAATTTCCTCTTTTTACATCTTTTCCCAGGGACTTTGAACGCATCTCTGGGAACAAGTTTAAAAACACGTAAGAAATGGAGAGATTCCACCAGTTTCTGAAAGCTATAGAGTTGCTCTTTACAGCCAAAGTGGTTCATTACAGTAATTTTACTCATACGTGACGGAATCATTAGAGATGTCGCTTTATTTTAATGAAATCGTCACACATGAGGAAAAGAGAAAAAGGACCAAAGCATTCGGGAAGTCGGGCTTACGTCACAGATGACGTTAGCGGTAGTAAATAAAAGGACACCATCTTGAAATCGGAGAAAACAACTTGTCTGCCTCGTCTTTATTTTAATACAGGAGTGATTTATATCAGGAAACACTACCAGAAGAGGCCAGGGGTTGATATAAGGCTAAGTTATCCATGCTAGGGATATCTGAGTGTCCATACAAAGTCCCAGCTAACACTTGAATGAACAAACCAAAATATTGGCCCAATTTCACATACCCAAATCTTTACAATTACCAAATAAATTGAACCCCGTGAGTATATACCAGTGTTCAAAAGTTATTCTGATAATATCACGCGTTAAAATCCTCACACACCATTAATCACAGTGTACAGTACTTTATAGTGGAGCTACAGCACATATAAATACAACATATTGCCATCTTGAATGAAAACCAAAGCCACCAAAATGCCCCTAAAATGATCATTTCAGATCTTAACTGTTCACTTACCGGTTATGAAATGTTGAGAGAACATGTAGACGTTACCTGTTTTACCGATGTCCACCCTACCAGACTCCAACTTTTCAGACCGTCCTATGAAGGAAAGCCAGCTTTTTCTTTGTTTTTTTTTTTTTCTTTTGGGACAATATAAAAAATGTTATCTCTGTATTATTTTTTACTTTGGACAAACAGCTCTTCGGCATCGTGAAACCCGTCACAACGGGAGTCAATACGTTAATGTTGTTTTACCCCCAAACAAATATGGCAACTAACCCCGATGCTTGACTTCCTGAATGGGACGATGTAATGCAAACTTTCCCAATTATTTATTGAAGTTTATATTTAATGTTTATTTTATCGCTATATTGCGTAATAGGTGTTTTTTTTTTTTTTTTTTTAAGCCTAAAGAGAGAAATTATTTTTCAAGTCTTATGGATAACTTTGTTATCTACTATATTGTATTTTGCCGTTACAAGGTATATTGAAGAACACTTTTTGACTAAGAGTAAAAAATACCGTACATTGTGATCATTTTTCTAAACTTCAACCTGTAATTAAAACCTGTATTTACTACAGCATAAGCAAAGCTAGGCTATTATGATATGTGCTTGTTTTTTTTTGTAGCTTAGTGGGGTTTTATCAGCATCAGCTGCAAAATAAAAACCCGTTATTTTTTTCTATACATCTGTGAGAATATAATGTGTTAGTTAGCCAAGGGAGAAAAGTGAAAGTCCCCGTTAGACCAAAAAGTGCACTATTATATATATATGTAATAAAACTCACCCATGAATGAAGGAATGGAGTCAGTGGTCTGTCATTGAGGATCGTCTGGCTTTAGATCACATTAGGATGAAGCTGTGCAGACGGAGTGACAAACACTTCCCTCGAGAATGCCTCAAACTTTGAGTGTGTGTCTCTTCACCTCGGTCTCCCACTGAGCGTGTGTGTGCGTGTGTGCGTGAATGTATTGAATGACAGCCAAGAGTGCTGTCGTAAACAACTGCAAGTTATGACTCAAGTCTCTACAAGGTCGTTCCTCTATTTTGGAAGCTGGAGAGGTCAAAGGACAAGCTTGAGTGTGTATGTGCGTGTGTGCATGTTTCTATATGCGGAATGGCTCTTGTCATGTACTATATATATAGTGCTACGTGTACCCAAAGGCTTTAAGACAAAAATGTGTGTGGAAAAAAAAAGACTAATAGTTCACTGCGTCAGTGAATGTGAAAGCAGTGGAATGTCAGATAACCAGCAGAGAGACACACTCCTGACTATTTGCCCTGCATTATGTATGCATTTTTGTCCAGAAGAGTCGGTGCATGTACGTCACCCATGCAGAAACATGGGGAACATTTACAAAAGCAATACGCGTTCAATTAATCATCTACCAAAAGAAAGCCATCGCTTTAAAAAAAATTCATTATAAAAACCTGTTATTAAGAAAACACTAACATCTGTTGAGCAATATTTAAAGTTTACAGTTCAGAAGTTTGATGGAATTCATGACAGCCAGAAATGTACAAAGCAAGTACAACCAGGTACAAACCGGTGTTGAAACAATGTTGTTGTTTAGTCTTTGATGCAGTGCTGAATTCCACAAGCAAGACAGCAATGATATGGATCATATTTGAAACGTCAAAGAATATTATGACATTAAGCAATTATTCTCTCTCCAACGGATACAGAAGTGCAGACCTTAAGTGCCAAAATTAATACATTTTCTTTATTGTTTGTTAGATTAACAAACAATTAATTATTTCCCCCAAGGTGGTTAAAAAGCTCCTCGATGGCAGGACCCCAGGGATGGATGAGATCCATCCAAAGTTCCTCAAGGACCTGGATGTTGTGGGTCTGTCATGGTTGATACGACTCTGCAACATCGTGTGGACGTCAGGGACAGTGGCTCTGGACTGGCCGACCGGGGCGATGGTGGGGGATCGGAAGGTGTGCCAGCTATAGAGGGATCACACTCCTCAGCCTCCTTGGTATGGTCTATTCAGGGTTACTGGAGAAGAGAGTCCGCTGGATAGTGGAACCTCGGATCCAGGAGGAGCAATGCGGTTTTCCTGGTCGCGGAACCGTGGACCAGCTCTTCACCCTCAACAGGGTCCTTGAGGGTTTTCCCAACCAGTCCAATGGATGCTTTGTGGACTTGGAAAAAGGCATTCAACAGCGTCGCTCTGGGATTCCTTTGGGGGGTTCTCCGGGAGTATAGGGTATTGGACTCCCTGACACGGGCAGTTCATTCCCTGTAAGACCAGTGTCCGCAATGCCAGCAGTAAGTCTGACTCTTTTCCAGTGAGGGTTGAACTTGGCCAGAGACTGCCCTTTGTCAACAATTCTGTTTGTAATTTTTTATGGACAGAATTTCTAGGCGCAGCTAGGGCATTGAAGGGGTCTGGTTTTTTTCCTCATGATTGGGTCACTGCTGTTTGCAGATGATGTGGTCCTGTTGGCTCCATCAGGCCATGACTTTCAGCTCTCACTGGATCAGTTCACAGTCAAGAGTGAAGTAACCGGGATGAGAATCAGCACCGCCAGATCCAAGTCCATGGTGGTTCAAAAAGGTGGAGTGCCTTCTCCGGGTTGGGGATGAGATCCTGCCCCAAGGAGGAGTTCACTTGTTCACAAGTGATGGAAGGATGGAGCAAAGATGGAATGGCGGATTGGTGCGCCGTCTGCAGTGATGTGGACTCTGTACCGATCCAACGTGGTGAAGAAGGAGCCGAGCCGAAAGGCAAAGCTCTCGATTTATCGGTCAATTTTCGTTCTTACCCTCACCTATGGTGATGAGCTTTGGATCATGACCAAAAGAACAAGATTGTGGGTACAACCTTTCTCCGCAGAGGAAGCTGTTGCTCCATCGCCTTGAGAAAAACTAGATGAGGTGGATCGGGCAACTAATTAGGAAGCCCCCTTGACACCTCCCTGGCGAGGTGTTAAGGGTACGTCCCTTTGGTCGGCAACCCAAAGAAGACCCATGACACCTGGAGAGATCATGTCTGGAAATGCCTCGGGATCCCCGGGAATAGCTGGACAAAGTGGCCAAGGAGAATGCTAAGAATGCTGCCCCCGTGACCCAACCATGGATAAGCGGCAGAAGATGGATGGATGGATAATTATTTCAATCAACCAATGAAGTATTCTAGAAAACAATTAAGAAATTAATAAATCACAAATAAATGAAATGCTCAACAACATCAACAAAAGAAAAGAGCAACTTGTCAGCCATGTTATGTCTAATTTTATGAACAAAACAATCTAAGTGTTGAGGTTTATTCAACGCCAGATTAATAGACGAGAGTTAATCTGTGGATGAACCCTAACCACATAAGTGTGATTTATCACTGATAACAGGCTGTGTGTCATCTCATAGCGTCCATCTCTGATCTTTCAGGCAAAAACATGCTCACATCTGACCTGTTAATGCTTTATCAATCAACCCTCCGAACACAAACAATGCCGGCTGCTGACAGGCTGTTTTCTTTCCCAGGCCAGCACATCATCTGACTTGTCATAGTATGTCCTTCATGGTCTTTACACTGTACCGGCCAACACCCAAAACCTTAGGCCAATGCCAATGTATGCGAAAAGGTAGGATTTCAAACACTGCTGTGCTATCACAAATAAACAGACAATCACATCTGCACATTGAAATCTATACTTAAGTTGTGAAAAAGTTCTCAAGGTAAATTGTGCATTTAAAAACGGATCCCACAAAAGGCACCAGAATCTTTTGTTGTTGTCCATCCATACCTCTGCTCTGCTCCCCTTTGTATTGGACTCATTCACTGAGCTAAAGAGAAGACGCCAACTTTTCAATTACAACTTGAACCTGCAGTGAATACGGCCTCCTGAACCTTGACATCAACACTTTTGAGAACAAGACTAAAGCACTGCGAATGAGATCACACGATTTCACCCAGTATGCAGTCATTTTGCCTCACTGACCTGTAAACTTGACCTCAAGCTAAGGCTCAAAGCACTTTAGGCTGATAAGTGAGGTCTGTCAATTCCTACTCACACTTTAGTTAATACAAGCAATACATTCCATGGTATGTGGAAGGAAAAAATACTTAGTGGAAAACTCTTTAGTGTTAAATCTATAATCATGTAGTCTGTCATGTCTGTGCTATATTAACATCCCCAAAGATCACCCACACTGACCTGTTATGTTTTCAAGGTTTCCCATGAAGGAACTCCACAACCATGGTGTCAAAAGGCTTGTTGCTATGGTAATACATGTATTTTTTTTTTTTTTTCATTTTATGGAGGCATTTTTTTTTTTTTTTTTCTTCCAGCAGTGTAACAATGCCCCCTAGTGATCTCCTACTTTGCTTTTTGCACAGGTTGAGCTCTGAAGCTTAACATAATTGGACTGAGTTTTTAATGTAATTTTATTCAGTAGTGATTTTTATTGGATTGATTTTATTTGGTAGTTGCATCCATTCTTGAAAAAAATATTGGTTTTTAATTCACCGTTGCAACCTTTTGACAAATAAACTGTGTGCACTGACCATTCATCTGAAACCGCCATAACGCTAAAGACCATTGGTTATTACTTGTCGTCAAGCATAATAAAATCCTCCTAAAATATACAGTAAATAATGAGAAGTTTGAATGTTTCCCCAGCATTAAAATATTTCCCTCAAAATATGGCTTTAGGGTTTATATTTTTTGCTAAATTCTTCTCATTTTCAATTATAGATTTTAATTTAGAGCTTACGTTGCCGCTCAAACAAAACCACGACGAGAAGTGCATGATTTGATAATAAATCTTAAGGTTTTACATTAGCTCGGTCAAATCTATTTGGTTTCAAGATCCACACAGAGCAATATTCAACTTCAAAAAGGGCGGTATATGTCAGTGCCGTGCTAGTTATTAAACCCACTTCACTGCTATTTTGTGTAGTTTACATGAAAAATCAATGCATGTTGTCGTAGATTTCTAAAAATAAAAATAAAAACAACAATGACAATGTGATCCTTCGTGTATCTTTATTTTATCTTGTTTTTTTAACCCTCTGATCGGAATGGTTCCCAACCTTTTTTGAATCAACTCATTTTGAACCTGGTGACCCTAAATACAGTTTTTATAAGTAGTTTTTGATAATGGTTGTTATACTGTATTACAAATACTATAGAATAGAATAGAATAGAATAGCTTTATTGATCCCACAGCACAGATCAGATCAGATAAAGTGCAATAAAAACGACAACAGAAGGCAATACACAGGAAAAAACCCAAAAGACACAAAAAAAATAGTGCTCTGAAGATAAAATAAACAATACAACACAATATTAGCCAGAATTAGTGACAAGTTGTGTCAGCTTAGATATTTATTATTATTATTATTATTATTATTATTATTATTATTATTATTATTATTATTATTATTATTATTATTATTATTTAAGTATATAATACAGTTGTTTAAGATTGTATGTTGCTTTATTTTGAGAAAAAAATGTATTTCTAATCAGTCATTTTTTATTTTATTTTTTTTTATCAAGTACTTGACATTTCAGACAACCCCATTTAAATTCCAGGCGACCCCACCTGGGGTCCCAACCCCAAGGTTGAAAACACTGGTATAGGTTTTACCCTGTGATGCAACTCTAAAGTCATGCAGCTTTTTATTTATTTATTTATTTATTTATTTATTTATTTAAATAAAGGTTACTTGTTAATGAAAAACTCATCGCCAGGTTTTTATCATTTACATTTATGTATTGCTATGCTTGTAAATCAAATTTTATAGATATATCTGGATATATACATGTCTGTGTGTGTGTGTGTGTGTATATATGTGTGTATATATATATATATATATATATATATATATATATACATACTGTATATATTTAGTTGTTCTCATATGCAGCATGTAGCCATTGCTGTTGGTCTCAGATTGATCACAATGTAGGGAGGCACAAGTGTTGGAAAGACAGAGATGATGCTCCTAATGAGGAACTGTGCCAGAGAGAAAGCAGAGCCTGGTCCTCATGTTGGAAATAAATTACACTGAGTATTTTAATGACTGTTGCCAAACACTGTGGTGAAAACACTGCGAGCCCTTCAACGTTTCTGTAATCGCCTCCATGTCCACAGAACTCATCAAAGCTGATGCCGAGCACGATAAAAAGGCAGATGATGGATGTTAAATCGAGATGGACTGTGGATTAATATTGACCGATAACTGCAATCAAAGCTATAAGAAGTTTCATTGATTGACTGAAGACCCAGGAATTTGATTGTGTGGGAGAATGTCTGTAAGCTCAGCATTGCAGTGAAATACAAGGAGTTACATCACCAGCCCTTCCACTGCATTACCGGCCGCTCATGAGACTATTGGTACCCAGGGGAAAAGTTGAAATGTTAAATGGTTTTAATAGAAGTGCACTTTGGGAATATGTGAGGGCTGGTCTGTCCTGCATGTCTGTGAACACTGATAATATTCTGTGGTCATATATAGATTCTATTGCAGCATCTCGACATCAGTCACTCATTTTTTGTAGAATAAAGACTTGACTCAAGATTAAATTACAATTTGGATCAGGGTTTTTCGATTGCCCGTGCAGTAGTCATGGTTTGGCTTTGAGAAAATGAGATCAATTTAAAGCTCTGTGTTATTCTCTGAAGGTATGAGAGCGTGACTGTGTGTGCACGCATGTGAGAGACAGATTAATAGAGTAAGTCATTGGTTTTAAATGACCGTATGTGTACACTATACAGAGAAAAAAGAAAAAGGATGATATGGTGTTGCAGAATTAGGTTAGAATCGTACTGTTGATTTAGGATTGTCTCTACATAAAATAGTATAATTTATAGATATTTGTCTGCAGTCACAGTAGTAAAGTCTATAAAGTATTTTAAACGTCACATTATGACAGTAACTATCAGAAACACTTGTATTGTTGGTAGATCAAATGCATTTTATCTACCAACAATATGTCTTTTTTCTTAGTTCATTTTCATTTTTTTTTCATTTATTCATTTATTTATTTATTTATTTACATGTTTTTTGCAGTTATTCAACATTAATGTACTCATAAATGTAAATTGAGGTGATTGGTGCATGCTCTAAATACACCCTAAATCTAATAATCAATACACTTTATGCAATTTCTGAACAGAAAAGCTTTGTAGGCGTGTTCACACTTTGTTTTCTTTCTTTCTTCTTCTTTTTTATTTATTTATCGCAAGACAAACGATGCACGTAGAAACACAAAACCATAGAAAATAACAAAAGTCATAGTTTTCATTTTAAAAAAAAGAGGGATCTTTAAATTTTTATCAGGTGTGTCAAACTCATTTTCACTCAGGGGCCAAAATATGAAGCAGTTTTATCTGAAACATCTACAACTATATTATTTAGTCATTTACACAGTGATTAATTCTTTCTGTCTCATATCCACTGTCTTCTGCGGGGCCGATATTAATGCTGCAAAGATCCAGATTTGGCCCCCGGGCCTTGAGTTTGACATATATGATTTATATGATCAACACTCTAGCACTGATCTGTATTCTGATAGGATAGTCGGATAGCTCCAGGATGTTGACAGCATATTATATGAGGATAAAGTGTTTCAAATTCCAGCTGAGGTTGTGTCAAAAGTACTTACAAGGTTTAATTATCAAGAGGTTTTTAACGTACATTCAACATATAAACATAGTGTCACATTGACCCCCAGGGTAAAATGTGTTAGTAATATTTGAGAATAATAGGAGGGTTAATTGAGCAAAATTAAGACAGATATAGGAACCGCTTAGTGTGCTGTTAATTAGGGATGTCCCGATACAATTGTTTTTTTTTTTCCATTTTCAATATGATACCGATATTGCAGCCTTGCGTAACGGCCGATTCCGATATTGATTCCCTATCAGCATGAATCATACATTTATTACTTTTTTTTTCTTTAATAAAAAAAATATAATTATCTATGTGTGAAATGTTAGAAAAGCCTTTATCAAGTGATGTCACTCAAACAGAGAACAATAGTCAGCAACAGTGGGTATGAGAAAAACTGACCCATTTATTATTAACCAATTGGTTACATACATTTTAACCTTCAACATAATATCTACAGTATTCTACAATTGAATGAAATAAATCAAAAATTAATTGGGGGGGGAAAAAAAATCGTAGAATCCGGAAATTTGAATCAGATATTCATTTTCAGGCTAATATCGGACCAATATCCAATATCGATATCGAGTCGAGACACCCCTACTGTTAATTACCGTTCTTGGCCAAAATTGGCTACAGAAATAATAATAGTAATAATAATAATTTCTATTATTATTATTACTATTATTATTATTATTAATATTATTTTCATTTATTTTTAAAACAATGGATATTGATATGAAAGTGTAGGACCGAAAAACTGGTCTGACTATATTCTACACCATTTTAAATATCTAGATTGCACAATTATGTAAAATCTGCAAGCTGTATGTTACTTTTGATTAAAATAGTGTTGTTTCAATATAGTTCAGATGCTAATGAGCAATTAAAGCTGATACCCTGAGTTTCTGAGAATTGTCTCGATGTCACGCCCTAAACAGCCTCACTTCCTCCAACTGCCTCTGCCAATTAACCAGAAGCCACGCCTCTACTTTTATGCAAGCGCATCGCGAAACATAACAAGGTCGCATTGATATAGGTCTATGGGTCAGGTAAGAGCTAAAATCATATTTGCTGTTGTGACACGCGGCCTTGTTTACGTGCAGAGTTCCACATTCACTTTGATTGACAGTCTCAAAAACAGGAAGTTGAAGCCTATTGGCTGGGCTCGCTCTGTGATCGTTTCCATTTGTATAGGGGTCTATAGGACGGAGGCAGGACTTATATACATTAATGCAGGGGTTCTCAACTGGTCTCACCCTGGGACCCATATTTTGCCACGGTCATTAACGGTCGCGACCCACTTTTTTTTAATTCATTCAAGCAACCAAGTTCAGTTTTTCAAAAATAGCTGTTGAAAACATACATACATAACCATAAATAAATATATATATTTCCCTGTGCAACATACATTTCAAACTAAAACACAAAGTCCAACATGAGAGACATATTTTTGACCTGCTGTCTGCGACCCACCCAGTAGAGGTCCGCGACCACCAGTTGAGAATCCCTGCATTAATGTATATGAATGACCACTGGCAGTAGACCCTAGTAAAAAAAACTAGTTAGGTATTTTTTCTCATTTCAAATGAATCATATATAAACATAGATTTGTCAGAAACTCTGGATATCAGCTTTAATTAATGGTGAATAGGTGTACGTTAATTATACAGTGTTACCAGATTTTTATATGCGCAATACTAAATTATAATACATATACAGTTAGGATTTGTACAGAAAAAATAGTTTCCTAAATACATATAGTTTTGCTTTGAAATAAAATATCTTTAAATTCTCTACAAATACCAACAATCCACTATTAACTAAACACTCAAGTATCGAATGTGTCGAACATGAACAAAGTTGTATGTTTTATATGGTGCAAAGCTTTTTAGTCCATGTATACTCATTAATCAGCTTGTTGACCATTACAAGAGCCATTATGTTAAGAAGTTGGAATAATTCATGAGGTTGACATCATGATGCTTAGGCATACAGTATATAGGGAAATGGATGTGTTCACCTCCTAACCAGCTAATGATCAAAAAAAAGAATGAAAAGCAGAGTAGATCACGTGCAGTTGCATTATTGGTAAATTTTGCACTTTCCTTTAATTTCTGCATCATTTGATCACTTACAAAAGTGCAAGTTAACGCCGTAGAAGTGCAGAGTAATCACTTGTTAGCAGCTGTTAGAGGTTAATTGTGTTTTTGCATTTTGTTGAGCTGGCTGAAGGGGTTCGCTTTGCTGCATGTTTTGTGTTGGGATTTGAATTTCACTGCATTTTTCTTAAAAATCAGCAAATATCTTTCTTTTTTTGTATTAATCCCCAAGGAAATGTTCTTGATATTTTTAATGTATGCATGATCGTTGTGTCACTGACTCGGAAAGAGTGGAAACGGAGGCGTAACTATTGAAAATCTATAAAGTTGTCTGAACCTCAGACCTCAACGTATTTGAATCTCACTGAGCCAAGGTATATCTCTTTATTGAACACTTGTGAACACTGTGTGGAAATAGATAGCCCATAACGTTGATGTGTGGGTGGTGTGGGTCCAACATACAATAGGTGTCTATCAGAGCACATTAATATTGTTTCTTTCATTGCACTGTGAGGGTTCACTGACATTTAGTCCTTTAATACTCTCAAAATGAAAACAAACAAAACCGCAGCTTCTGCCTCACCTCCTCACAAAGGAAGCAAACATTTCATTTAAGGAGGTGCAGCTAAAGGCCAAGGCAGCAGTTCGGGTTGAGCAAAACACAACAGATTGAGAATTTCATCAAACTTTTGATATCTTATTTTTATTCTTTTTTTTTGTGACAAAAAAAAAATATTAAAAAAAATATATATATATATATATATATATTCATAACAATACTGTATTTTATAATATTACATTTTATGTATTATAATGATAAAATGTGTTTGTAATGTATTTATTCATTACCTATTTCATTTAAAATGTTGTTTAATGTAACTTCTTTGAAATTCATTTGTTTGTTCTTTTGGTTTGTTTTTGGGTTTTTTTTTTTGTTTTTTTTGCATTTTCTTGCATTTGTCTGATATAGTTTTTTTTTTCCTCAAGAAATATAAAAAAGAAAATATTCTTAAGACCAGAGGTGTAGAGAATACTGATATATTCTGCTCAAGTAGAAGTACTGTCACTTGATTGAAACCGTACTCAAGTACATGTACAAGTAAGTCGTCATACATAAAATACTCAAGTACAAGTAAAAAGTAGCTCAATTAAATAGTACTAAAAGTAAAAGTTACTATTTCCTTTCACCCCCGCGTTTATTTTTGGTAATAAATGCATACAGTAAACAACTTATGTACAAACTTAAACACAAAGAGATGACATTTTGCACAATTTGACCTTAATTTATTTTCCACAAATACATCTATACAATAAAAGGTTTGTCAAAATGTACAATTCTTTTAAAAAATAAAATACATTTAATTCAAAATAAGAAAATTCTCAGGCTCCAAGTATAGCTACATTTATGAACTCTAAAACCGAGAAAATAACCTTGATTCAATACTGTTTTGGCGCCTTATGTTACGTTTAATCTGATTGGTCGGCTATGATGTGATGCATTTGATTGTTGTCTGGTCATTTCATTTTTTGGAAATTCCCAATGTCCGTTTATCATTTTAAAACAAAAAATAATAATTAACTCAGTAACGGTTGGTTGTAGAAATGTAACAAATTACTTTACTTCTTTTAAATTGTGCTTAAAGGCAGGGTAGGTAATTTTGGAAAACTAGCATGATTTTGAAAGTAGAATCCGCTTCTACCCGTCCCCTCCTCTCTGTGCTCCCTCTAAAGCCACTCACATGCACAAGCGCCGGTGCTCTAGAAGCGGACCTCAGCTCATTGGTTCTATTGTGTAGAAACTACGTTGTTTCATGTCTCATTCAGCGGTAAGTAAAGACTAAACTTTATCATTATATATGTTAAAAAACGTGACTAAAAACTCTGTTTTAACTCTGTTAGAGGTGACACGCTTTACGTGTGGGCTCGTGCACGCAAGGGGTCGAGAACGAGCAGGGAAACAGGAAGAAATGGAAGGAGTTGGTTTCATAAAAAACGAATCGTCTTCCGACATTTGTTGAAGTTTTTACAGGTTTACAGCTGCGACAGATGACGGATTTTCTTCGTTCCTTTTTCAGAGCACATGAGATCTTAATTTCTGTCAAGACACAAAGACAATTTCAACCAAAAATTTAGAAAGTGTATCTGGAGGAAAATACCTACCCCACCTTTAAGTAGAAGTAAAATTACTGATTTACCCAAAAAATTAACTCAATTACAGTAACATGAGTACCTTTAATTTGTTTCTTTCACCTCTGATTAGAACCAGCAAAGCCCATTTTTAGTTGTATGAGCTGCAGCGATTTATAAGAAATATGTCCCTGACATAGAGGCTAACCCTGCAGGTTCACTAACTTTATTGATCTAATGTGTCAGAGGATCTGATTCAGGGCAGCGTCACTGAACCCTGAACAGAAAAATCCTGATGTATGCACACATACACATGAGGTGAGTCAATGGGAAGCATGGCAAAGTGGGAGCTAAAATATTTATAGGTCATGAATATTCAGCGGAGAGTACTTTTGTATCATATCCTACAACAGTTTTATAGTTTTAAATATTTATAGCTGCTGAAATGAATGGATTTTCACACAGTGTGTGTACACAGTGTTGTGTAAACACACAGGAAGTGCAGCTTGCCTTTTCTGATCAACAGTGTTTCCTAAATGTATGGTTAAATCAAGAATTCATCTGATATAAGATGGGGAATGTTTTTTTTTCTTCTTTTCTTTCTTTTTTCAAGATTGTAAAACATTGCAATTTATTCCTTTCAACAATCTCCTCTCCCATACGTGGAGTTTGTGTAGCGGGGTGGGGGTAGGGGAGCATTTCCCCCCTAGTGGTCAAAAGTTGTCATTATAGTTTTCCCAAATGCATTTGAAAAAATACAATTATCAATATAATGTACATAATATACAGATATAATAAGTGCCATAAAACACAGTGATTTGTTGTTCTATTTTTTTTCGTTTGCCGTATCAATATATCAACATTTTATCTGTACGCAGCGCCCCTCATTGGCCAGTTTAGGTCACGTGACTAAGACTAAACCTAACCAGAAACCTAACCCTAACCCCAAAAATTGTTGCGATATAGGGAATAACCTAAACCTAACCCTATCCCTAAGATGCTACGTACTGTACGTGTACTTTGGTAAACGTACCAATAGTACCAGGGGTTGTCCGTAAGGCAACCGTACAAATAGACACTTTCTTATTTTTTGGCGCTTGAGTCATGTGACTTGGTTCTTCTTCTATTGTGCAATTCTTCTTCACAATGTAAATGGTGAAGCGACCCTGCACCCAGCAGTTCATGTATGGTACTGCAGCAAAAACGAGCCTGATTTTGTCATGAATTCACAACATTAATCTAAAAAATAATGATATTTAATGACAAGGTCAGCCTCACAGAGATAACATTTTTAAGAATTTCTTAGGAATTTTAGCTAAAAATGTTTTGTTAGCACTTCGACATGACTATCGTTGTAATTTGCATTTTTATAAACAAATAGAATTGAAAGTTGAAAATTAGAAAAAAGTAGGAAGAAAAATGTTTTGGACTAAATGCTGGGATTTATTGGATTTTTTAATGTGTTGGGAAGATTTTGAGACTGCTTTTGATGAAATATATGGATAAAGGTGAGGAGTGCTGGCTTGTTTATTGTTTGCTGTGATGGTTGTGTCTATGGTTTATATGGTTAAAAACTGAAGATTCTACGATTTTGAACAGTATATACTTGTGATATGCTGCTGTATTTGAGAGGCATTTAATCCCTTAAACGTGAATGAGTGAGAACATGCATTTTGACCCGTAGTCGGGACGGTGGACGTTAAAGGGCCCATGTTATGCTAAATCAACTTTTCTGTGCTTTAAACATCATAAAAGTACTATTTAGGCTTCGTACACATGGTCAAAGTGTTTTTTTCATTGATTCCCTCAATCATTAGTTAGAGGGTGATTTGTTCCTCTCTTACTGCAGGGTGAGCCCAAACACCTCGCTTCAATTTGATGATGCGTTCCCACTTTGATGACGAATTTGACGTGGCACTGAGCTGGAGAAGCCGCGCCTACAGGAAGCTATCTGCCGTGATTGACATGTAAACAGACACACCCATGAAGGTGAACATTTCAGCTTCCTTCGCGCAGTGCTATGTATGTATTTTCTACAGTCTATGTATGTACCAGGGAACGTTCCGCCCTCACGCTCTGTCCCGTGTTTATGAAGCAGCATGAGCTCGTGGGAGGAGGGCGGGCCGTCCTCTGGCTCTATTTCACAGTGCGGGGAGGAGGAAGTCAGTGTCCCGTCTATAGACACGCCCATTCACGAATATGCATAAGTAGGCCGCAAATCAGCCTGTTTGTGTAGAGTTGCTCAGAAAGTGACTTTTCAGAGGCTAAAACTCTGGAAAACAGGCGAGTTTGGGAAAATAAACCTCAAATACTATGTTTTTGGGGTTCTTAGAACAAATAGAGATGGGTGAAAAATAGCATGATATGGGACCTTTAAGGGTTTTTAAACAACACATCGATGCAAATTTTTGGAGTCAGCATTATCAATTATGTTACTAATCATTTTGGTGTCATTATTGTATATGTTACACACATTGTGGTTGGCGCCAATCTCGAGACGGTCTAAATATTTAATTTAATTTTTTCTTTCTACTTTCTGCTTATGTCCTCTCCCCAGTGTGTGTTGTATCTCCCATTGTACCATCCAAAGCTCTTGACTGAAATGGAAGCATTAAAGCAGCATTGATTTGAATGCTTTCCATTTTGTCATCAGCAGATTCTATTCCCCTCAACTGGAAATGTGTGTTTGGGTTGGCAGCAGGACGTGGGCAGTAATGTCTGCTGCCACTTGCTCCTCCACCAATATTTTCTGCACAGCCACAGACAGCAGCACCACTCATTCTGTCTGCACTGCAGTCTGAGAATTTAGGGACCTTTTAAACAGGACTGCAGAATGGTTATCATAAATGATGTTACTACAGTATGATCATGCCAATACTTGTTAGCCTAGAGCAGAGATAGGACACTATCACCGAAGGGCCACATTATCAACATTCATGTCAGCATATAAAATAATGAGCATAACACAGGAAAGATCAGAGTTTTTATAGTAATTTCGTGTGTTCTTCTGTCATTCTGTGTAAGTTTGTTGTTCTCTTGCTTGTTATGAGGCATTTTGTGCATTTCTGTTGTCCTTTAGTGTATTTTTCCTGTAAAATGTATGTTTTTTAGTCATATTGTGTATTTGTGTTGTCATTTTACGTTTTTTGGTGTATTCTGTTGTTGTTTTGCTGGTTTGTTAGTACTGTGGGTTTCCAGAGTCATTCTTTGTTTTTTTTTTGTCTTTTTGTGTACTTTTGTTGTCATTTTCTGTAATTTTGTAATTTTTTTGGAGTAATTTTGTATATTTTTGTTGTTTTGTATTATTTGGAGTAATTTTGTGTATCGCTGTTGTCGTTTTGCTTGTTTGTTAGTACTGTGGGTTTGCTGAGTCATTTTTTGTTTTTCATGTCCTTTTGTGTACTTTTGTTGTAATTTTCTTTAATTTCGTGTATTTTCGTTGTCGTTTTGTGTGACTCTGAGTTATTTTCTGTTTTACTGTTATCATTTTGTTCATTATTGTTTGTCATTTTCAGAACCAGAACCAGAATCATTAAGGTTTTTATTCGCCAGGTCCGGGGGCAGCACGCGGCCCTTGGTCTAATTTTGTTCGGCCCCCATAACAAAATTGGAATTCATGAAGTTGGAAGTTATATGAAGCCCAACATAATGCACAAAATGCACAAAATCTCAACAAAAGTACACAAAGAAACACCATTATACAAAAAGATTAAAAACAATCCCAAAAAAAAGATTCATAGAACACACAAAACAACCACATAAACACACAAAATGATGGAAAAAACAACAACATGCAAAAGGAAACACACAAAATGCCAATGAAAATACACAAAATGACAGAAAAATACACATTTATTTTTATTTGTTCATTTATTAGTAACTCCCCTTGTAAATACACTTATCTATCTTTCTTTTTATTTTATCTTAAGAATTGTGTCTTAATTTTGTTGTACCTTATGTATGATAATAAAAGCATTCTATTCTATTCTAAAATGAATACAATAACACAATAAATGAAAGAAAAACACATAATCACTTAAAAAAAACGTACAAACAACAACAAAAAATGCCTTATTGACAAGAAAACATGACATGAAATGTCTAAAAACTCAATCACACACAAAAAGACGAGAAAGACAAAGCCCCTTTGTTCTTCAGTGTGTTAACGCTCAAATTGGTCATTATTCTAAATGCTAACATGAATGTTGATAATGTGGCCCCTGCTGTGATGGATCTTGGCCATCTCTGGCCTAGAGGTAAAAATTCTAATTAATCTAAATCCACTGCTCCTTTTATTGCTGATATTGTGTAAGGTGTCTGTGCCTTTCGCTTTGCACACCATCAACTGCATGGGATGGGGTATGTCGTTCCAGATCACAAAAACTCCTAAAGGGCTCTTTGAGAAAGACACTAAACCCCCAATTTACTACGAGGGTAATATTCTGCTCTGGAGACTTCCTGATCCCTTTAAGTTGCCTGATGTCGACTTAAACTCACATTAAAAACCAGTGACTTGCTGCACAGTCACACAGAATATACCAACTGCTGCTGGATGGTATTAGATTAGGATTGGGACACTTAAATGAGGCTGCATTTTCTGTTTTAACATGTTTGGTCGCCAAATATTTGACGCTTGGGTTGTGTGATGCACTAAAATTCATCCATCCATCCATTTTCTGACTCGCTGAACTTCATGATATGAAAGAAAATTGCTCAAACAAAGCCAACACTTGTATTGTTGGTAGATAAAATGCATTTTCCACAATATTTATCTGTTGTTGTTGTTTTTTGCTTTTTCTTTAACACTTTTAGCAGTTATTCAACATTAATGTGTTCGTAAAAGTAAATTGAGATTATTGGAGCATACTTTCAATACACCCTAAATCAGTGGTTCCCAAACAGGGGTACATGTACCCCTAGGGGCAAAGGAACACAATTAGGGGGTAGTCGGAAAGATTTAACAATTAATTCAAAATTAATCAGGAAACGTTGCTAGTTCCTTTTTCGGCCGAAATTCATCACAAACTATCAGTACTATTGTTCAATAAAATATTATATTTTCTTGTAATTTATTGAAGCAAGATAATTTTATGCTGTAGAGGTCATTTTATCACACTTCTGGCAATATTAGACAATAATTTGGTACATTTTACTAATATGTTTACAAAAGTAGTAGTTTAACTAAATTCCACTTTAAATTCCACTCATTGTTTTGAATTTGTAGATTATTAATCCTTAGGGAAGTAATGTTTGAGACCCAGTTAGGGGTTTAGGAGAGCTCGCTGTTACACAAATGAAAATGCATATGAAATTATGGAGAGTGTACTTATATGAAGGGGGTACACATAATTTGACAGGGAAGCATTGGCTTAAATGTATTAATCATTATACTTTATGCAATTTCTCAACAGAAAAACTTTGTAGGCACACGAGGTGTGTTTATGCTTTGCTCGCAGAAAATTGTGTGTTTTTTATTTATTTATTTTCATTATTTATTGCAAGACTAACAGTACGATAGAAAATGACTTTGATTTTTTTTTTTTTTTTTTTAACAAAGCCATAGTTTTGTTAAAAAGATCTTTTACTTTATATCAGGTCTTGTATTTGATGCTTTGATTCTGCAATTGCACTCAAATTCATCCATCCAACCATTTTCTGACTCGCTTATTCCTGTTTTCAGGGTTGCGTGGTGCACTAAAATGGAACTTCATAAAATGAAAGAAAACTGCTCAAACAAAGCCATCCTCACCAACACAAACAGAAAAAACACTTACCTGGACATTTGGTCAATAACACTAACATGCTGCTTTCACTGAATGACCATCAACATGAAGCACTTTGAACAGGCTATTATGAGATTTTTAAACTATGTATTTCCCATTGTTTCATTGTCTTTTGTGTGGGAATAAAGAGGCAAACGCCATTTAGTGCTGCTGGTGCTGCTGGATGATGATGACATTTTAAAATGAAACTCAATAAACACAGTTATTGCCTAAAAAACCATAGTATCATTGATGCATCTGTCTTGAATATAATTACTTCTACTGTCTGTTGAACAATGGAGAGCGCGCAAATTGTTGTTTTTATTTTGGCAGTTGCTGTTTGTGTTATAATTGCAAACCTTATTGTATGACTTTACCAGAGGTGTAAAGAGTATCCTACTCAAGTAGAAGTACTGTTACTTGATTGAAATTGTACTCAGGTACAAATACTAGTAAAACATATATAAAATACTCAAATACAAGTACAAAGTAGCTCAATTAAATAGTACTCAAAGTAAAAGTTACGTTACTTTCACCCCTCACATTTATTGTTGGTAACAAATCTTGTCTTGGTTCCCTTGCATACAGTAAACAGAGACCAAATCTTGCAATATTGGAACTTCATTTATTATCCACAAAGGCATCTGTATTTAAAAAATGTATGTGAAATTATTTTTAAAGATAAAATAACACCAATAAATTCAATTCAGGCTCTAAGTATAGCTACATTTATAGCTTACATCAAATGCTGTTTTGGTGTCGCACATTATGTTTAATCTGGTTGTTCGTCAATGATGTGATGCATTTGATTGTTGTCTGGTCATTTCATTTTTTGTAGTTTCACAATATCTGTTGATCATTTTAAATCAAAAAATATAATTTACTCAGTCACCCCAGCCTTTTTGGTGCCCTAGGTGAAATTACTTAATAATGTGAACAATGTGCAAACAACACCATAGAATTATATACAATAGAACAATAATTACAATAAAATATATAAAAATATGGGCAGAAGATTAGCAGGTATAGATACATATTTTTATTTTAATATTCAATTAAGAGAAAACATATACAGTGATTTTAAAAGGTGTGTTTCACGTTTATTATACCTTTTTAAATTAATTGTAAAAAATAAATAAATAAATTGGTGGGTGCAATTTGGTGGCCCTTGGCGGCCACCTGTGTTGCCTGTAGGGAAGGCCGGCCCTGTAGAAATGCAACACATTTCTAAACGTACCTCAGTCAGGACCGCTTTAGTCAAAGATAAATGATTTATTTTCAATAACAATGCATTGGATTTTATATAGCGCTTTACATTGATGTGCATGCATTCTAATATTTGGCGGTATGGGTCTGTTCCGGGACCTCCTTGCCCTTTCTACGTGCTTACGTGGAAAGCCACAGGCCGGGAACGCACTCTTCCCTCACCTTCCATGAGCCCTAGGCTAGCTAAAGGCTAAAGCAAGGAGAGAGGTTAATGACAACGAAATGACACCCAGTGAGTTGGACACATTACTGACCTGGAAGTGTTGGGGTGGAGATGGGTTGCTAGATGCTTGCTGAGGAGGCATGAAGGCAGCTGTCACGGTTTAAGTAGTGTATCTTGTAGCTTTGGCCAATGGCAGGGGTGGAAAAAGTACAGCAAAAATCTATTTAAGTAAAAGTACTGTTACTTTGATTAAATTTCACTTAAAGTAGTAGAGTAAAGTTACTGGTGTAAAAACAATGCGTAAAGACGCACAGTGGCTTATCAGGCACTGCTGGAGGACAAGGCGCACGGGAGACCAGAGTCGGCGCCAGGCAGTATGAAATGGGGGGCAGACCATAGACATATACACATTCTATTGGCTGATCCTAACAACAACTCTATGGTACGTTCAATAGCACAAATGTAGCAGACTCCCTGTCTGCGTGCAGGATTTATTTTACTCTGTAACGGAATCTATTTCAAATGTAGTTACTTGAAACAAAATTTACTTAAGCAAAAGTAAAATTACAGATTTTAAAAAGTCCCCAAAAAAGTAGAAGTACACGATAAACCTACTCAATGACAGTAACAAGAGTAAATGTAATTTGTTACTTTCCACCCCTGGCCAATGAGGAGCCAATTTGGGCCGTTGGTTGATTGAAGGTGTGGGGTGGCTTTACGTCCATGGCCTGACTGAAATAATGCTATGC